>NC_067139.1:36831704-37131704 GCF_903995435.1 Acomys russatus
GAACATATACAAGCCTTTCTCTGGAGGAACAGAAAATGGGCAGGACTCTATTTCTGACAGAGTGAGCATGTGAAACTGGAAGCAGACACAAGAAAGGCTGTGGAGGCAGAGGACTTGTGGAGGACAGAGGGAGGATGGGGAGAGATTGTTTTGTCACCTTTTCCTATGCCCCTCCCCCACACTCAGAAGCCCCTTTGTGACAGGGAGCCAGGAGCTCTTGTGATGCAGGCCTGGTCCCAGCTGCCACCTCTGCCAGCGAACTCTCAGTGCAGCTGTGGAATTCAAATGGAAAGCCTTTTCTTTCCTGTGGAAAATGCTTATTCTACATGGCTGAGTCCCGGCATCATTACTTGGGGAATGGACAATATCCTTGCCTTTGTGTGTGGACTGGGGCTCTTCCATATGGTCCCTTTTTATAGCTCATCCTCACCTCCCCCAGAGAAAACCACCACCACCAAAATGGTAAGAATGCCTTAGCCCAAACCAACAAAGACTAGAAATCAAATAGGGAGGTCGCTGAGGGGAGGGGGAGTGGATCTCAGCAGAGAGCAAACCCCCCTCCGCTTGAGACCGGACAAGTAGGGCAGACGGAAGAGTGGACTCCATCACGTCAGCTCTCAGACCACCTATGCCAGGAGAAGCACTGTGTCCCATGGTCTCGGTCCGTGGTGCTGGCATGGCTAGGGACCTCAGAAAGGAAAAGTTCTGAGCACTGGTTCCTCTGTCCTCCTCTAACATTCATACTTCCGTTGGTCAGTTGAGCTAGCGTGAAGGGGGTGCTGAGCTTCCAGACTTGGGTCCCCTCTGGCCTCGGGACACTGGCAGTTCAGAGCTAAGCCTCTGGTTCCTGAGCAGAAAAACAGCGACCAATGACATCCATGGTGGATCTCTCACAGAGACATTCCCCATTCGGGTCTTCCAAGAGGAAGAGAATACATATTAACCCACAGAGCAGATGAGTGAACGGGGCTGCAGGTACTGTTTCTCTCTGTCAGGTAATGAAGAGAGAGCATAGCAAGGCCAGGGAGAAAATCAGCACCATGGAAGGTAGGCTCCTTCCTTCCCCTCATCTCCCCTGCCCCTCCCCCCCCCCCCCCCCCCACCAACCACCCCAAGCAATAACACCAAGTGAGCTGCAGAACCCTGAGGAGTCGGCTCCTGGGAAGGAACCTAGGATTGAAGATATGCCCCAGTTTCTGGGCTCAGAAAGAAGCTATGGATGGCCAGTGTTGGGTGCTGCCTGGAGGGGTGGTGTGGGAAGGAGTGGAGCCATGCTGCCTGGATTTGGAGGCAAACTGGCTGTTTCACTTCTCTAAGACATTTTGCTCCTTCAGAACACTGGTCCTCCCCTCCCCTCCACAGGGAGGTCCCGAAGCCCATGGATGTCGGTAGAAGTGGAAGCTCCTGGTCCGTGGCACTGTCCTGCCCCATGTGTGCCTTGCTGTCAATGCATTTGGGCATGCGGCCTTGTTCACGGATGTCTGACCTCCCATTTGATTCTCCATTTCTACTGAAGGGACAGTTCATTCTGTCTCTGGTAAGATCTGCGGGTCCCTCCTTTACCCACCATAACCCAGTCTCCATTTGCAGCTTACAGAGGCAGCAGCTGGAAGAGACAGAAGGGCAGCAAGTTACTGCTTTCATTTTTGCACAGGTAAGAACGTTCCAGCTCTTTCTGGCTTCTCACTCCTTGCCTGTTGTGTGCCCACCTCTGACCAGCACATAGACTTATCATGGGAATAGGAGCCCACTGAATGGGTGGGGCCTGAGGACAGTCCTAGAAGTAAGGACAACAAGGTCATGTAAAGATCAGAGTGTGGAACAGTGGTTGTGACAAGCTGTAAGTGTCCATCCCTAGTCAGTGAGCTCAGCCTCCTGGCCCCATGTTCTCCTGGCTGTGATCCTATCTCCTGTCTCCCACAGCATAGTGAAGAAGGTTATTGACACCATCAGCTTTTACCAGCTCTTCAGAGGAGATGCCTCTGGTGAAGTGTCTAAACCAGAAACTGCCAATGATCACAAGCCAGCTAGGCAGCCCACAAAGGAGTCTGTGGCCATCAATTTGTCCCAAGCGGCCTCCTCAGCTCCTCTTAGGGAACACCAGCTTCCTCAAGATTTTACAGTGTCACCAGTCCTGCAGAAGTCCCTGGCTTTTGTTGAGTCACAGTCATCTATGAGCGCCTCTAGGCCACCAGAGACCTTGACTCCTGGAAGGCGTCATTCACCAGCACCAAGTGCACCTTCCCCCGCATCTTGTCCTTCTGGTCCTGTGCCCTGTTCTCCATCCATTCCAGATCCCAGCATGGCTCCTCCTCAGCGTGACTGGGAAACACCAGTGCGGACCTCACACCCCACACCTCTGACAGGTTTGCTTTCTCCTATTCCAACCACCGCAGGCCTCGGTGACTCAAGAAGGCCTGTCTCAGGCCCCTCATGGTACCAGGTAGCTGCCGAAACCTGGTGCCGCTCCAGCTCATCACAGGGTGAGTCCCTGCAAGAGCATCTTTCCCTTACCCTCCGAGGGGCCTCGCTCTGGACAAACCCAACCTACAGACAAGTAGAGGCTGGGAAACCCTCCTTCATCAGCCCTGATGTCCAGGAGAATCTGGAATTTCAGATAAGAAAGAGGGTCGAACTGAAAATTTGGGAGGGGAAAGGAAAGGAAAGGCTTGACTGTTCTGTGATCTGCACAGGCGGTATGCTGCAGGCCTGCCGCAGCGAGCCAGTAAGTAATCAGGGGCTTTTAAAAAATTGTAGCCAACTTTTCTGGGGCCTCCCTTTTCTCCACAGTGAGTCCCTTGTGGCTACTGTCAGGATGGACAGATGGACAGATGCCCCGTTCGTATTATTCAATGGACTTGCTAATGCACCACCGCAGCTCTTCTCTCCAAAGCCCTTGCTTCACCACGTGGCCAAATCCCAACCTTTTACCCCAGACTTATGCCTGCCAGTGGCTGGAATCCAAACCCAGGCCCGTGGCCCATCCTCTCCCTCAAAACTACCATGTCATTCACCTCCAACTAGAGATTATGGGGCTTCTCGCCCTGTGGCTTCAAGATCCCAGTTCATTGTCCCACCTGCTGCTCAGCAGCTAGAGTGCCACCTTTTGAAGAAGAGCCAAGAAATGAACAATATACTGGCCATGGTTAAAAAGTCACAGGAAGCTTTTAATCCACTCACTTCTAATAGTCATGCCTCCCAGGGCCAGGAGTCTGCTGTCCCCGTCCCAGGGGAGTTCATTAACCCTCAGCTCCGGGAGCAGCTGGAACAACACTTAAAAAAGAGGTTCATGGAGCATCAGGGCCAATGGCCTCACAAGATCCAATTGTCTCTGGAGCTGATAAAGTCTCAACACAGACTGTCAGGGATGGGCCAGGCAGACAATCAGAAGACCTCGAGTTTCTCGGGACTGGAAGATGCGAGCAAGCAGCATCTACAGAGTGTCCCATCAAGGCGTCCAGAGATATTCCAGATACGGAAGGACCCATGCAAGGATATGAAAAACTCTCTAGGACGATCTCTAAAAGATCCACATAGCACCCCAGAAGGTTCCCTAGGCAAAGTTCTGGAGTTCATCTCTGAGACAGAGATGGAAAGTGACTCACAAAGTCCCCAGCCAGTGGAACCAGGAAAGAAGCCCTTAGATGTTATATTGAAAAATGCCTTCCATGGCAAGTGGGGACACACAAATGACAGTAAGGTGCCTGTGGGCATTTGTCATGGAATACACCACACATTGGCCCCTCCTGACAACTCAGAGACAAAGCCATCCTTAAATTCTCAGACCACCAAGGAGAATACTTCCAATGAGCTTTCTTTCCTAGATCCTGGCACTCAGAAGATGCTGGAAACACATCTTACAAGACGCCTGGTGAGGCACAGATGGAGCCTGCCCCTCAGAGGCCTCAAGACCATACACCATCTCCACATAGACAAGGCTGTGGCTTTGAAATCGCCACAGTCCCTGACACCCTCTTTGACCTGCTGGGACTCTAGAGATGACTCCATTGACAAGATGGCCAGTGTCTTGAGTGAACCTGTTCAGAAGGATGCAGGAGAGAAAGCGATAAAAGAAACAGCCTCCATTACGCAGAACTCTCCCGCTGCCCCCCAGCTCGAATTCCTGACAGAGACTCCACCTAATGACAACTATGGGCCCTCTGAGGACCCTTTCACTCTCCAGAAGGACAATGTGACTTTGCTGTTTAGTCAAGACAGCCTTGTGGGCAGAGCCTGGCACAGTGATATGGTTTTTGGATCTTGGACAAGCAATCTAGAGCCAAGTCCAAGCATAGTCAAAGGTGACTATGAGTCACAGAAGAGTGAGGAGGCTGTGACTTTAAGAGATCTCTACCAAGGGGTGTCAGTTCCAGAGATCAGTGTGGCATCCCAGTCACCAATCTCCAGGGAGCTGGAGGAGGTAGAGGAGGAGGAGTCCTGTGACAGGGTACTCTACATGGACGCCAAAGAGATGGCAAAGTTGCAAACAAAAAATGAACGCTTGAGGGATTTAGAATCACCACAGACCAGTAAATCACTTTTGAGAACCATTTCCCAGGACCCAGAACACTCAGGCTTGAGCACACCTCACTCGGCCACTGCTGTCCTCCAGCAGGACTGTGCAACTGGCATGTTCATTCAAGACTGTGTCTCTGAGGTTCTACTTGCTGCAGATATCCTGGCCTCCAAGGCCACCCAGTCCAGCTTCAAGACTGTGACCACCACCAGCAAATCAGCCTCCCAAGACAGCTACTCTTTATCAAAAGAAGGGAATGTCTCCACTGTCTCCAAACCCCAGGAACCATGGACTAGCCATATCTTTGGTCCAAGTGACACAAAAGAGAGGCCAAATATTGAAGAATGCAATTCCTCCCCAGAAAAAAAGTTTGGGGACAAGATAAAAACCTTTGTGACATCTATTTTGATGCCAAAATATAAATCACAGGAGAACTCCCTGCAAAAGGTCACACCAAAGGTGGCGGAGGCACAGGACCTCATAACCTCTGTCGGATGGATTGGAGAAATGAAACCAGGGGCTGGCTATGCCTGTGCTCCATCAAAGACAATTGTACACAAAGAACCACCCCAGGCTCCAGTGAGTAGGCATGTCTGCTACCACAGTTCTATTGAGGAGGCTAACAAAGCACAAGGAAACACTATCTGTGTTCACCAAGCCAGGCCCAAGCTACAAAGCCAACCTTCCACAGCACAAGGAAACACTATCTGTGTTCACCAAGCCAGGCCCAAGCTACAAAGCCAACCGTCCACAGCACAAGGAAACACTATCTGTGTTCACCAAGCCAGGCCCAAGCTACAAAGCCAACCTTCTACAGCACAACGAAACACTAGCTGTGTTCACCGAGCCAGGCCCAAGCTACAAGGCCAACCTTTCACAGCACAACGAAACACTAACTGTGTTCACCAAGCCAGGCCCAAGCTACAAGGCCAACCTTTCACAGTACAAAGAAACACTATCTATGTTCACCAAGTCAGTCCCAAGCTACAAAGCCAACCTTCCATGGCATACAGAAACACTAGCTGTGTTCACCAAGCCAGTCCCAAGCTACAAGGCCAAACTTTCACAAATCAATGGATAAGCTATAACAACCAGACCCTACTGTCCAGAGAGGCTGTGTCCCAAGCCAATATGTCTCAGCAGAGGGTCCAGGAACCACATGTCCCAGGGAACCCTGTCCACTGTCCTCGGCACTGTCCCCGCAGAAGTGTACTATCTGGAAAGCAAGGGCTTTTCCACACCTACCCCAATAGGAAATTTCCCCATTAAACATTAAACATTAAAAATTAATTTTTGTCATTATACATTTTTTCTTCAAAGATTAAAATGTAGTCTTTGCTAATGACTTCATTTTCCAAGCTAGGCATTACTTCCCTTATGTGTGTTCTCTGCAGGTTGTGTCTGCAGTCTTAGGCCACAGGGAAATACATGCATCTGCTCCTAGAGGGAACAGAGATCCACAAGAAGGGGACAGTGGCATTTAAAGTTTTACTATCTCCCAGTTCTGTCATTGTAGTGCTGATCACTGTAAGTATAGGGATAAAGAGGAAGTCTTTAGGATTGGGGGTGCTAAGTCAACCCTACAAGACCATACCCTAGGGGCCAGTTCACCTTGTCTTTCTCCTGATTTGCTCTAATCTGATGTTTGTGTAGCTGGGTGGATGGATGTTCAGATGCACAAGAGAGCCCTGCACCTTCACAAGTCACAAGGCAGGCACAGGATGATGGCGATTGTGTGACAGCCTGAGTAGGAGAATCATGACCTTTAGGTATCCTGCTTAAGGAATAAAGGACTCTTGGCCTAACAACCCCCACTCGCCCCAGTGGAGGCAGCCACCAAGCCGAGGCCTCCAGGCAATCCCAGCTCAGCCTGGATGACAAAGCAGTGACTACCCTGTCCAGTGTCTACCTTCAACTCCAGAGTAGTGGCCAGCATGGAACTGACAGCTTTACATGAGGGTGGGAGCTGCAGAGTGGCTGCTGAGGGTTTCATGACTCCTGATCATTTGCCAGTCCTTCTGGTCCAGGGTATTCCAACACCCATCTGATTGCAGGCACGAAGAGCCCACAGAAGGAGGCAGACAATAAAAAGGTTAGAGCCGAGGAAGGAGGCTGCCCTAAAAGTTTCCATGGACATGAAACCCCTGCCTTCCCAGTACAGAAGGTTGACATTGGGGTCTGAGCCACTTACCTTGGCCTCACCTCAGGCTCTCCACCACCAGCTGGAGGAGCCCTTTAGCTTTAAAAGACTTGAAACAAACCCTGCAAGCACGGAAGGTTAATTGCCTAACAGCACATCCAATAATCTGCATGTTCTCGCCTTCTGAAACTGAGAGACAAGCTGCTGGAGATTCCCAGCCTTGTTGGTCTTTGCACACACACACACACACACACACACACACACACACACACACACACACACACATGTTGTGCCAGCATTACTCCCAAGGGAAAGGACTGAAGGGATACAGTGTGGCCACAAAGCAAGTCACTCTAAGCTTCCAGCCTTTGTCATCCCATGAGACCAGCAGAACAGGATGCCTCTCAGGACTGGCTCACAGTTGAAGGGACTTGTCCAAAGGACAGACAGGTGCTCTTTGGATCTCTGAGCAGGCCAAAAAGGGTCCCTTGATGCCCTCACTCTGCTTTCTGCCCAGGTTTCCTTGTCCTAGTCTCTGTTCTCTTAGGGAACAAGTGGAGGCAACAACACAAGGGCGGCCAATCTCCATTGTGCCTTGCACTGTTCTTCACAGAGGGCAGCCAGTAGGCACCTCCAGCAACAACATTTATTGCCTAGTTGAAACCCCTGTTCTAGAAGGAGCCACCAAGTTAGAGGACACGGGCATGAGCTATGTTCCAGCACACTTCCCAAGACTCTCCATGTGACACCCAGCAGCTGCTTGGGAGGTGGATATGGGACCCAATGGCCTCTTCTGAGCCTGTCCTGTATCAGTGATAGCAGCCTCTACAGTAGTCCCAGAAGCCAGAGTGAAGCCAGGACCCTGAGGCTGACACTACTGGGTTCCTTTTAGGAACCCATCAGGCACAGTTGTGTACAGCAAAGACCTGGGAGTGGGTCCCAGGAGTCCTCAGGGTACAAGTGCTAGAGATAGTGGTGCCAACAGCCCAGGCAGCAGCCAGAATGCATCCTGCCACTGTCAGCCCTGTTAAATATAATGGATATAGCTGAGGGCCTAGAGAACCTCACAGAGACCTCTACAGTAATTCTCACTGATAGACCCCCAAAGAGATCTCTACAGAGTCTCTGGACATAGGTCCACACTGGGAAATAGCCTAGAATTCCAGGAACTACCTGTGACTTTCATGAATCACAACACAGAGATCCCCAAACATCTACATGTGACCCCCAAAAGAGAACCCCAGAGAGTATATAGAGTATCAAGAAGAAGCCCCCAAATTTCTTCCCAGAGATCCAACCAGAGACTTTCACCGACCTCCCATACACAGAACCCACAGACACACACAGAGACTGACATCTTTCAAGTCCCCAACAGAAATCCACAGTGACTCTCTAGCATTCCAGAGATCTTCATGGACACTTCCTCACAGATGCTCACAGACATGTGCAGAGAACAGTGGGAGACAGTAGTGATTTTAATAACATCTGTATAGGCCCTGGTAGAAATCCACAGGGACATGTAAAGTTCCTCCAGGGAGACTGTCAGTGGCATCCACATACGGATCCCCAGGAGTCCACTCAGGCCTCCACAGACATGAACACAGAAGCCCACACACAGGGACCTCACAGAGAGGCAGCACCCACAGGCTTTCAGGGACTTGCCTAGAACTACCTCCAGGAAGTTCCACACTATAGCCCTGACAAAGATCCCCAAGGTGCCTCCTGACAGTTGATAAATCTTATAACCATACAGACTCCCAGAGGGCTGGGACCATCCCTTAGAGTTTCACACAGACCATCCAGAGTTCTCCTAGGGGGTAAAATCATTTTTCCCTGGTATACAGTCACAAATTTTAGACATAAAAAGTGTTGTCACCCTCCAAAGAGAGGTAGTGTCTTATTTGCCTAGTTTTAGTCATCATCTACAGTGTCACTTGTTTTTTAATCTTTCTCATTTCATTAAATCTAAATTTATGGCTGAATATTTTGGAAACATAATAAAAATGAGCTGTGGCCAGGTGTGGTGGTGCACGCCTTTAATCCCAGCACTCGGGAGGCAGAGGCAGGCGGATCACTGTGAGTTTGAGGCCAGCCTGGTCTACAAAGTGAGTCCAGGATGGCCAAGGCTACACAGAGAAACCCTGTCTCAAAAAACCAAAATAAATAAATAAATAAATAAATAAATAAATAAATAAATATGAGCTGTAGGAGTAAAATACACTGGCAAAAGACATGGACCCAGTCACCTACAGCAGCACATCATAGTCTTCTGGGGGGATGGAGAAAATGCCTCAGCCTGCCATGTCTGTGCTGAAGATCAAGCTCTATGATCTGCTGTTCTCACAAACATGCTATGTGCAGGCGAGGCAACTTCATGAACTTGTAAGAGTAAGGTGAGAAGGGGGTCAGGGCAGAGAAAAGCTTTTCCATTAGAGAATGAGAGGGAGAGAGAAAGCATGTCAGAGTTTGGAAATATGTTCTTATTAATCCTGGTTAAAAAAAAAAAAAAAGCCTGTTCTTGTGTTTACCCATCTCAGAAAGCTGCTAAGAGAGGCTGGGGTGATGCCTCAGCCAGCAAAAATGCTTCCCACTCAAGTTTGAGGACCTAAACTCAATCCACCAGAAACCACATAAAAATCTACGAATGTAAGATTGCACCCATAACCCAAGAACTGGAACGGCAGAGACAGGCAGACCCCTGGGGCTTGATGGCCAACCAGTCAAAACAAAGTAGCAAGGCCCAGGTTCAGTGAGACACACTGTTCTCAAAACACAAGGTCAAGAGTGACTGAAGAGGACACTCAATGCCAATCTCTGGCCTCAGCATACAAATGAGAGAAGGGGGGAGGAGAGAGGGGAGGGGAGGGGAGGAGAGGGGAGGAGAGGAGAGGAGAGACGAAAAGCACTAAAGAGGAGTTTGCCCATTAAGTGAGTAGTATATTTAGGGTTAAACAAGAAGAAATTGTGAACCTCAGTGTTCTCGTTTCTTCTTTGCTTTTTTTGAGATTTTAAGATATCATTTCTCCCTGCTTTCCTCCCTTCAAATATTCCCAAATACTACTGCTACTCCTTGCTCTCCCAAATTCATGGCTTCTTTTTTCATTAGTGTATACATGTATATATCTGCATCTATATAGTATAGATCCTTAAGTCCAGCCTACTCAGTTACTTGTATGTACATGTTTCTTAGGACTGACAATTTGGTATGGAAACCATTACAGAAAACCACAACTAATCAAAATGCAGTGGGGAGTCTAGTTCCAATGGGTACAAGTTCAGAACAACTCCTGTACCTCAGGTTCAGGGAATGTTGCGGAAGAGGAGGTGGAGCGACTATAAGAGCCAGAGGATCAGGGGTTTGCTATGTGAGTGTTTCTCCTAGAAATGTCAGAAGCTACATCCATGCAGTCTCACTAACATGACTGCCTGAAAGTGAGCCAAACAAGGACAATAGACATGTCAAAGTGGACAGAGGAAAGATCGTGAGCTACCAACACTGAACAAAGAATTATAGACAGCTAAAGAATGTAGAGAGTGGGAGAAATAGTCTTTTGCAGGGAAAAGCACACGGACTGGTTACTGGTATTCCTTCTTGAGAGCTAAACTCACTTTCCCTATGGAGTTCCTTGTGAACCTTACAAGCACAAATCACATTTCCAGATGAGAGTTTACTGTTCTTGAACACTAATGTAACAGCAATAAGAGTGGTGTATGAGTTTAAAGCTCTATCTCACCTGAATTCACACTGTTTCTCAGGAGTTAGTAATTCAATTGTGGTCAGACTTTATGTGGTTTAGTCCTAAGGACAACGCCAAGAGCAGGAGTGCCTCAAAATACACATCTTTTCTGGGGTCTATGCATGTTGGCAGGGATTGCCTTCGTCAGTAGAGATTTGAGATCGTGGGGGGGGGGGCTCTGCACAGGAAAAGACATGTTACTTGACAGCGAGCGGCATGAGCTTCATATTTAGTAAAATCAGCATTATCTCTTTGTTTGTTTTTAAACAACTTCACTGAACTGAAATCTCCTAAATATGATACTGGGGACTATGGAGACGGCCCGATAGGTAAAGTGCTTGCTTGTCACCCAAGCACAAGAACCCAAGTTCTGATTCCTAGTGTGTGGAGGAGCATTCTGTCATCCCCGAGGTAGAAAGGCAGAGACAGGTGGATCCCCGAGCTTCCTAGCCAGCTATGCCAGCTGATTCGGTGAGCCCTGCAGAAGATCCCATGACCTTTTCTCTTCCTTTTGTCTCAGTTCCTTTTCTATGGCTGTGAGAAGGCACCATAGCCAAGACAACCTAGAGAAGAAACAGTTTACCTCTAAAGCTGCTTTACAGTGTTAGAGATGGGGAGTATGGCAGCAAGAAGACAGACATGGTGCTGGAGCAGTAGCTGAGAGCTACATCTTGATCCACAATCTAGGGGGAGGGGGAGAGGGGGGAGGGAGAGAGGGGAGAGAGGGGGGGAGAGAGTGCACTTATTGGGAATGACACTGGTTTTTGAAATCTTCAAACCCACCCCCAGTGACACTTCCTCCAACAAGACCTCACCTCCTAACTTTTCCCAGAGTTCCATCAGCTGTGAACCAAGCTTTCACATACATGAGCCCATGGGAGCCATTCTCATTCAAACCGCCACATTCGACTTAGGCTTATTGTCATGTCATAATACAAAAACACATTTAGTCCCGCTTCAAAAGTTCCCATAGGCTCTCACAGTCTAGACAGTGTTCAAAAGTCTAAGACTTGAATTGAGGCAAATGCTTAATTGCAACCCCCTATAAAAAATCAAACAGCAATTACATACTTCAATGTACAACTTCACAGAACATACACTACCACTACAAAAGGGAGGAAAGGGGGCACCGTGAGGTAACATAGGCTGGAGGAAGACTCAAACCCAGTAAGGGAGACTCTAAATCCTACAACTCCATGTCTGATGTCAACAGGCCTGGATAGCTCTGTCCTTCCGCTTTGCAGGCTGCTGCACACTTCTCTCCCTTGGCTTGGTTCCCTTCCCAGCCTTTAGCTCTTCTTGGCAGGTGTCCCAAGGCTCCGGCATCATCGACATTTTGGGGTCTCCGTGCAAGGATTCCCCTGATACTGGTCTCAGCAGCTTTCCTTGACCACAGATGGAAACGTCACAAACCATTTACTCCTGTGTCCTTCTAAAGCTGGAACCACGTGGCTGATGCTGGCAAGTTCTGTTGCCTGCTTGGGATGGAACCTGAACCCTTCTTCAATTACATTGGCACAAACCTTCAAATGTTGTTTCCCTTTGTTGCATAAGCTATATCTTGTACAGTTGCATTGGCTGAGTGGCATCTTGTCATGAGGGCACCATGCCCTTTATTCAATTTCTCATCTGGCCTCATCCATTTTTGCACAAGCCTTGACTCCAATGTTTTCCTCCTCAAACTGTACTTTTTATATTAATTTTTGCCCTGATTGTGCATTTTCATTGTAGATCTGCTAACAGTGATCTCTAATAAACACAACAGAGTCAGTATTAAACTGTCTTGAAATCTCCTCTGCCTGTTAAAATCTATGAAATTCATCTGAAAGTCTTCAATTTAGCCTCAGACACATTCTTAGGGCAAGGGCAGAAAGAAACCATGTTTTGGGTTTTTTGTTATGATTTTATTTGTTTTTGTTTTACCAAAATATCACAAGAATGGTCTCTAGCCTACTTGCTAATATTGCTTCCCACTGGAGTCTCTTGAGCTGGGCCTCCACAGTTCCCATTGCTCTCAGTAGTACTGTCCTACAAGAACCCACTAGGACTGCCTTTTACACCTTGTTTACAGCATTCAGTCACTTTTCTAGTCCAAAGCTCCAAAGCCTTCCACAAACAAACAAAAGAACAAACAAAACAGCATGGCCAGGAACGTAGCAGCAATACACCACTTGTGGTACCAACTTCTTAGTTACTTTTCTATTGCTGTGAAGAGACACCATGACCAAGGAAGCACGTTCTTCTAGAAGAACGTGTTTAGTGAAGCCTACAGTTTCAGATGGTGGGTTCATGACCATCATGGTAGGGAGCATGACAGTAGGAATGGTATTGTCGCAGAGCTCGAGCTGACCAGGGAATGACTCCACCAAACAAAACTTCAACGGAAAAGATTAAACAATCAGTTTATTCTATTTATAGCAATGTTGTGACAACAGCCTCCTTTCCTAGTCTGAGAGCTACTGTAAAGACAGAAGACAGAGGCTGGAGTTTTTAAAGACACAAACCATAACCGTATCAACTCTGGGGGTTTTCCTGCTGTATGAGACAGTCATGGTTGTTTTTTTGTTTTGCTTTGTTTTGTTTTTGATTGTTTGTTTTTCCTGAACAAACAGTGATTAAGTGAAATTACAGAAGCAGAATGAGCATCTGACTAATATTTTTGGATAATTACACAATAAGGGGAAGGGGGAACAATTTTGGGAAGCAAGCCAGGAGACTGCTATTACTCTCCTCTTTAGATTGTTGTCAAGACTCAACTGCTGATGGGGCTGACCTTAGGGATGTGGTCTAGAATTCTTCAATTAATACTTAGGCTAAGAGGAAAGTCCTGCCAACTCACAGATTTTTCTTCTTTATACAGTAACTTGGGTTGAAACTCCTTTTGAAGAGGAGCTAGCTTCTAACTGTGGCAATGCTGGAATCGGAGCTGAGAGCTTACATCTTGAGTTACAACTACCACAAGGCAGAGGAAGCTAACTGGGAATGCTGCAGGGTTTTGAAACCTCCATGCCCAACCCCAGTGACACACCTCCTCCTACAAGGCCACACCCCTAATCCTTCCTAAACAGTTCCACCACTGAGGTGTGCCCACCTCATTGGAAAGTGGAAACCATGTGCACAGGACCATACAAACCAATCCCAACTGTAGTGTGTCTGGTACCCTGACCCTAACCCTGAGTGGGCTGTAGTGGATGTAAACATGCTTTTGTTTTGATCCCAAGTATGGGATGGGAAACGGGCTTGTTCAAGCATGGGACACATGGGCAGTGGAATCAAGAGAGAAATTCAAATGCTGGCTATGGAAAGAGTAAGCTGGAAGCCTGGGTATGGTGGCAATGTAACCTGAAACATGGATTGAAACTAATGTGTGATGCTCAGACACAGAACCAAAGCAAAACAAACCTGAGGACACACGTGGAACATATTCCACAGATTCTGCACTGAGAAGTTATGTTGAAGTACCTTAAAATGTGCTATTGAATACCAAGGCTATGGACTTTTAAGAACATGTTCTAGCCAAACTGGAGCTCTTCCAGCCCTCAGGGCGAAGCTTCCATTTTATCTCCTGGGAGTTCTTTGTAGAACCACCAGTGCATGAACAGCAGCAAGAGGCCACGGGTAGAAGGATAAAATGTAACACCAGATCTAGGATTGTACAGGGCACAGTTTATTGGGGGGCTTACAGATTCACAAGCCTGGGTAATGGCAGCAGCAGTGAGCTGCCCACAGTCTGGGTCATAAGGGATCAACGTAGGTGAGGACAGAAGGATCTCCATCCCTGGCGTGTGGTTATCCTGACACCAGTGAGGCTCATTCCTGGAGCAAGGGTCCTACTAGAGAGCTCCACACAGCCCTCTGGTGGATTGTGTATTTGGAGTTTACAGGAGAATAGGTGGGAGTTTACAGGAGAATAGGTGGGGAAATGTAGCTAGGATTATTCTGGAATACTACTAACAGTTTGAACTCAAGATGGCTGCAGTCATGTTACGCGGAGTCTAAATATTCCACTCTTCCTCATAGGCTCTTATTGTCTCACACACACTCTTCTGCAGAGTTCCCCGAGCTTGTGAGGGGCTGTGGTATCAGGTAGGCAGCAGCCAAGGAGGTGATCTATGCAACTTGCTAACAGAATCCACAGCCACAGGGAGGCAAGTGTTGCTATGGCATAAAGCACTAGTGCAACATGAGCAACAACAGTTTTTTACTCGGAGACCTAGGAACCAGGCCTATGATTTAGCATCATCTTTTTTTTTTTTTAAGATTTATTTATTTTATTTATTACATGAGTGTTTTATCTGCAGAAGAGGGTATCAGATTACATTACAGATGGTTGTGAGCCACCATGTGGTTGCTGGGAATTGAACTCAGGACCTCTGGAAGAGCAGGCAGTGCTCTTAACCACTGAGCCATCTCTCCAGCCCGATTTAGCATCATCTGTACAAAGACTCAGTCAAGTCAAGTCAAGATATTAATGCCAGCTTTCAGAGTGACATGAGGTTTCTGACATCAGAGATGAGTATGCATTTTGTCCTGATAACAGCATTTTTTACATATAAAACAAAGGTAGAGGCCCCCAGAAATGGCCTTGAAAATAAGTGATTACTAGGGAACTGTCACAGTCAATCTGCACCATCCACAAAACACCACCACTGGCATCGTCCCATAGACACCATGGTGGAAGCAGCTGGCTGGGAGGTGGGGGGTAACCTTGGAGCATACCACACACTGGCCAACAGGATGAGTCCATATGCCACTCCTGGAACTGACAGCAAAGTGACAGGACCAGGCAGCCATTGTGACACCAAGGAATTTTCTTTAGCCCATTTAGGGCACAACCAGGAACAGAACAGACTCACAGACTCAAGGTAACGAGTTAGGAAGGCCAGAGAGTCCTCACGTTGTGACATGAGCTAGCTGACCCATCAGCTTGTGGACAAGCCACTTGAGCCCTCACTGGGTTGCCCAGTACCTGGGACTTAAGGCATTCTGTACATACAGCTCAGCTCACCTATCAGCTCTGGCAGTGGCTCATCTGGGTGCAGCTTGCACAGAGTCAGTCTTTCGGGAAACTGCCAGAGGCTCCCGGTGTGCATAGGGGACAGTCCTGTGGGGCTGTTCAATGTTTATGTTTCTCCAAGGGCTTCAGTCCAGCTACATAAAATGGGTACCAATCCTACTGTCTGGGGGTAGTGGCAGATGAGTGGCATACCACATCATGTTATCAGGACTAACAGTATATGATCTGCAAGATGAGTGCCCTGGTCATTGATAACCTACCTGGCACCCATGTGCCATGAGCCTCACACCTTTGTGTCTTGTTAGCAGATGGCAAAGAGGGAATAAAAATCCATCTTTGAGCCGGGCGTGGTGGCGCACGCCTTTAATCCCAGCACTCGGGAGGCAGAGGCAGGTGGATCGCTGTGAGTTCGAGGCCAGCCTGGTCTACAAAGTGAGTCCAGGATAGCCAAGGCTACACAGAGAATCCCTGTCTCAAAAAAAAAAAAAATCCATCTTTGAAGGTAGGTTCTGTCCATCTCCTGTTTTCCTGCCCTTGAGTAGAGAGCCATGTATCAGAAAATGCAAGTGCAGAAGCCAAACAGAGAGGCTGCTGGGAAGACAGTCAGACTTGGGGATACTGTCCAGGTTCTACACTTGGAATGAAGCTGTCCATGGATGATGCTCAGAGAGAGGGATAGAGTGGGGAGCAGAGCCATGCTGCCTGGATTTGGAGGGAGGACAAACTGTTTCACTTCCCTTAGACCTATTCCTCTTTCAAATGATTCCTTCTTTCTCACCCATCCAGGGACTTTGGAAACCACAGAGTCTGGTAGAGGAAGCACCCTACAAATGATGAGACCATCGGACCTTTGCAATCACTAAAGGATCCTCTAAAGGACACTCTCTTGCCAGCCTTGGGCCCAGCTTCTCTCGAGTCCGTGTCTCCAGCCTGTAGACATGGCTGAAGTAGAACAGACCCAGAACCTGCCTTTAACTAGGCAAATACAAGGAACTTGCCTCGCATCTGCCTAACTCTCACCAGGATCTGTGATGCGACCCCAAGGCCTGGGCCCTACCATGTAGGGAAAGACAAGACATGGCGGACTAGGACTATGGTGCATAAGACAGGAGGGTGGTCTGAGGTCAGGGCAGTCGTGGGCCTATGAGCAATAGGTAATGACCCTGTTCTGCCCACCAGGCTTCTTTGACCTCACCTACCCCTGGCTGAGGACTGCACTTTCATGTCTTCTGCAGGCACCACAAGAGCTCATGCCTGGGCCACAAGTGAGTCCACTGTCCCTTTCTGCAGCATGAAATGGAAGAGCAACTCCTCAGTTCTAGGCAACCATCTCCCCTCAAGAGCTCTGAGGGTCACTTGGAACAGAAATGCATCCAGTGCTGCTATGCTTTGTGCTCTCTGCTCAGCCAGTCGCTGCTGGCTGTGGCCTGGCCTCTAGAGACTCTTCCTTACCATGCCCTAGAGCAGCTCCACTCCAATCTCTCATCCTTTCCACCTCAACATCAGGCTCCATGACCTCCATTGCTCTCCCAGTATTGCCACACAGTAAAGCCAGCCCCAACGGACGGCCTGTGGCCAAGGGTCAGACCCAGGTCAAACTCTTATACTCTCGGCAAAAGCCAGAACCTTCTGCATCCTAGACTAGGCCATGCAATAACTGCCTTCTTTCTCAGCAGAAGGTGCCAACTAGATGAGGTGTCTTTCCTGGGGTGACTGAAATGGACAAAGGTAGGAAGTATCAAGATACAAGTAGTGGCCCCGCTCTCAACTATCCCGCGGCAACCAGGCCACCCAGACCTCCACGTCAGTCTCTGTCATTCTTTCCATGATCGCCAATGAAGGCGCAACACAGTCAGGCAAGCGGCAACCAGACATGAACAGCCACAAGGTCCCTATTTCAGATGGCACAGGCCAGATGGGGGAAAGGTAAACGCACAAGAAAGTTTCAATGTCAGAGAGAGACAAGTCCACTGGTGGTTGTGAAGGATGTGCCAACAGCGAGGTCCATGAGCTCGGGAAGAGCCTCTAAGATGGGCCCAGCAGGTGAAACAAAACAATGAAATGAAGAGGCTGGAGGGAGAGGGAGGAAGCAAAGATCTACCTGGGATCGAAGCATCACCCACCAAAGGGGCTGGAGGTGATAAGAAAGGTTCAGGTGGGCTGGAGAGATGGCTCAGTGGTTAAGAGCACTGCCTGCTCTTCCAAAGCACCCAGGTTCAATTCCCAGCACCCACATAGCAGTTCACAACTGTCTGTAACTTCAAGATCTGACACCGCTACACCAAGGCACATAAATTAAAATTTAAAAAAAGAAGAAGGTTCAGGTTGTGGCTGGCAAGGCCTGGCAAATGTCACTCCAGAAAGCTCCTGTCTAGGGACTCCAGCAAGAAACATCTATAGAACATCTTGCATGTTGATTATGCCAGGAAGTTGGAGCAAGGACACTCATGGTAATATCCCATGTGTATGCTGATCATGGCCTGCTGTGGACCATACTTACCCCAAGCCCAGCATCCTCAAAGAACACATAAGCCCACCATCCTGGAAGGGCTGCACATCTTATGAAAACACCCACAAGGAAGGAGCTTTCCTTCCTTGACCTGGGACCTCACCTAAGGCAGCAAACAGACACCCAGCATCTTGTGAGGCTCAGATGGGGCCCACATCTTAAGGCCTTGCAGACAGTGGATGCCACAGGAAGGGACACCCAGCCTCATCCCTTCCCTGGCCTTCTTCTCCCACCTCTACCATCTGTGCTTCTTGCTAAGGTTGCCACGTTCCTGGAAAAACTTCATCAAAAGGTCTAAGAGAGGTGACAAGATCACTGTCAGCTGTCATTTTGCAGAATCCTCTCTTCCTAGTCACCTGCAGGGCTTCAGGGGCCTCAGAGAAGAACTTTATCTGCTGCTGCCATGGGCCATACAACTGCTAGACAGAGCCTGGCAGAGCAAGGCTATCCAGGGAAGCCAGAGAGTCAGTCTGCAGTCAAGTTTAAGCCTCACAAAGATGGTGGGTGACACACAGCAGGTGGGTGACTCTGTGGTCCCAGAAGACACTGAAGAAGTGTGACCACCATGAAAACTGAAATAGAGTTCCAGTCACCAGTGACCAAACCACCATGACCATGGAGTCACTCGGGGTGCGGCAGTGATGTCACCGCTGAGTGCAAATTAACCATGCAGGACAGCAGGGCATCCCTGAATTGTCAATGAATCTGAGGAGGCCAGGTTCCACAGAGACCAGTAAAAGCCCTTCCTCCCCACTAGAATGTAGGTCTCCGGGCCTAAAAGCACAATAGTGACAGGTGTACACTTAATGACATAGTCTCAAGAACAGTCCCCTGGTCTTCCCCGCCCCCACACCGCCCTGCCCACCTCAGCCATCCCGCCCTCTGAATGGCTCTGACGATCTTGCAGAGTGCATCTAGAAGCAACAGGGAGGCTTTGGTGAACTGCATGCCCTGAGTGAGCTGAGGGTACAGCCACGAGCAGCAGGAGCTGGTCGACAAAGAGAAGGTTTCAGTGGAGTCCCCAGCAGGATACTTGTACAGTCACAGGGAGAGGCGGCCATGGGAAGCCCAGAGCAGGACAGAAGAAAAAGGCTTGCAGGGAGAAGGGCCTCCCAGCCTGTGAGCCGAGCCCTTGCTCGGGTCAGGAAAACAGGCAGGTGCTGGTGGAAGCAAGTCCACCCCTATGCCCCTCAAAGAAGTGACAGTCTCCCCCAGAAAGGTATTTCAAGAGAAGGATTAGGAATGTTGCATACTGTGTGACTAACAGTCTAGGGGAGGAGAATGCTCTCGGCTCAGTGTAAAGTCCCTGCAGCTGCTGCCCAGAATGTGGAGCCTCAGTCCACAAGAATCTCTTCCTATACAAGGGGCAGTAGGGTGTTCCTGACATCATTAGAGACAGCCTGCTGCAAAAGATGCCAAGCTGTGGACTGCCCAGCCCTCTGAGGGCAGCTACCGCCATCACCAGCAGGGGACACTATGACATAGAACAAAGGAGAGACATGAGCTGCCATCACACCAGCCCCAGGGGCCACAGCCATCCAATGGAGAACAAGTGAGTCACAGGCCTTGCTGCCCAGAAAGTCTGTTCCCAGGAGACTCTTCCCACATAGTCCACAGGGCACAGCTTCTGGGTTACCTTAACCATGTCCATCAGGAGGCATTCAGTAAGGTGGCATGTCTGATCAACACAATGTTTCTCATGCATGTTGGCAGAGAAAAGACCTTTCAGTAAAAATCCATCCCATAAAGGAAAAGCTTTCCTTCTTATGTGCACACACCCGCTGGTCACTAAGGGCTGCCTCTTCCCAGGAGGAGGACTGCTTCCTGGTGTGTCACTTCAGTGGAGCGGCTTCTGTCTGCACTGAGCCAGGCACAGGGCAGGGTCAGCATTTGGCTGTCCTTGAAGCAGCTTCTAGAAGTGAAGGGCACACAGAGACATGACAGTAACACTGAGACTCACACTCACACATAGTCCCTAGCTGCACCATGAGGCTCATCCCAGCACCTACAAAAGTAGAAAGTACAAAGCATCCACATGTGTGGCAATGCACCAACTCTCCAGCAACCCCACTCACGGTCTTGCTCAACCTGCCCCTCTGGCTGTGGCCTACATTGGTGCAGGTGAAGGTATGGGTGTGCAGAGGCAGGACAAGGCCCAGTACATCACATATCACACAGAAGGTTCAGGAATGCTGGGGCTGTGGTAGTCTTGAGCTAAAACTTAGGAGACACCTGTGTACTGGGTTTCCTGGGGAGAAATGAACTTCTTTCTTCCTCTTTTTTTTTTTTTTTTTTTTTTTTTTTTTTTTTTTTTTTTGATTTTTTGAGACAGGGTTTCTCTGTGTAGCCTTGGCCATCCTGGACTTGCTTTGTAGACCAGGCTGGCCTCGAACTCACAGCGATCTGCCTGCCTCTGTCTCCCGAGTGCTAGGATTAAAGGCATGCGCCACCATGCCCGGCTCCCCAGGAGAGACACTCTTATTTTCCCTGATGGAGCTTGTGGGAGCAGAGCCCTGCATCCCTTTAGCTCAGCCTGGGTGATGATGCAGTGTCATCCTCCCCAGTCTTTGCTTTCTCTTCCTCCACACACCCCCTCTTGGAGGTACCACACTGAAGCTGCATCCCTGCAGTGTGGTGGCTGCAGGATGGCATTTAAGGGTGTGTCACCCTGGCCAGGACCCTCCTGCCTTTTCCTCTGCTCAGGCCTGTGTGTGCAGCCATGGTTGCCATGGACAGGAAGCCTCTGCCCTCACGGGACACAGCACTAACTCTAGAGAGGAGACCTCTGGCTCTGACCCTTCTCTCTCTCTGACACCTCTCAGGGACCCTTGCTCTTGGGACAAACCAGAAACCTGGACATACAGACCCTTCAGCTCCATCACAGACTTCTGAGAGTGAGCAGAGCCTGCAAGCAGGGAATACTATTTCCAAAGAGCATAGCTGACTACTCTGCCTGTTCTCGCCTCTTAACTCCAGAAAGAATGAGTCCCTAATTGATGGGAAAGCCAGACCTAGGGATTCTGAATGTGACTCACACCCTGGTGACCTTCATGCACACACATAGCTCTCCCACTGCACTCAGGGCAGAGGAGGGGACCTAACGTGCTCAAAAACACGACCTGGGATCACACAGTAGGGCATTCTGGTTTCCAGCCCTTGTCTTCTCATGAGACCAGGCTAGTCTACAGAACTGGCTCACACAATGGAAGGGACCTGTTCAAAGTGAAGGTGTTGCCTGGTCACTGAGCAGGCCAGGAAGGGTCCTGACTGGGTCTCAGCCAATTTCCAGCCAGTCTTCAAGAACAGCCATTTATCCAAAGCTTTTGATGGAGACTCCCACTAAGAGAACACCACAGTCACCTTTTCCCTATGTGTGTGTTTCTATCTTTCTGTCTGTCTGTTTATATGCACACCAGACACCTGCAGTCTGTCTGTCTATATGTGCACCACACACCTGCAGTGTCTGTCTGTGTATCTGTCTATATGTGCACCACACACCTGCAGTGTCTGTCTGTCTGTCTGTCTGTCTGTGCATCTGACTGTCTATATGTACACCACACACCTGCAATGTCTGTTTGTCTGTGTATCTGTCTGTCTATATGTGCACCACACACCTGTGTTGTTCCTCCTACCTGGACCTGCATTGTTCTTCCCACCTGCAGATGTTCTCAGACCCTGGACAGCAAATCAACAGCCTGTTCTTCTGGAACCTGGCCAACATTTCAGCTTTTAAACCTCCATAGCTGCCCTACTGTCAGCAGGAAGTGGTTAAGACTATTAAAACTATTACTTTGGCCCTTATCCATTACAAAAGGCTAAAATGGTTTGCTCCAGGCGGGGACAAACAGCTCCAGGTTCCCCCAGCACTCCTTGGTCCCTATCTGCTGCAGGATATGGCTGACATAGCCTGCGCTCTACTGTGAACTTTCAGGGTAGAACTTTTCCTTCCTCTTCACCACATAATTTAGACATTAGTTGCTATTGCTTTTCTCTCTCTCTCTCTCTCTCTCTCTCTCTCTCTCTCTCTCTCTCTCTCTCTCTTCTCCCTTACCTACATTTATACACTTTAACTTACGTTATATAAAAACAATCCAACGTTCCTCTTTTTTTTTTTTTTTTTTTTGGTTTTTCAAGGCTCTCTGTGTAGCCTTGGCTGTCCTGGACTCACTTTGTAGACCAGGCTGGCCTCGAACTCACAGCGACCCGCCTGCCTCTGCCTCCCGAGTGCTGGGATTAAAGGCGTGCGCCACCACGCCCGGCTTCCTCATTTTTTAATTATAGGAAAAGGTAGGAATGTTAGGATTCTGCTTCAGTCCGCCTACCTGTGATGTCATTGTCATTGCTTACCTGCCACGGGGGCGTGGCCCTACGCAGGGCCACATAAAAGAACAAACCATCCACATGGCCCCCTTTCTCTACCCCATCTCTATTCTCTCTTACTCTCCTCTCTTCTTCTTACTCTTCCTGTCCCTGTCTCTGTCTCTCTGGGTACCCCTCCACCTTTTCCTTCTCTCCCCATGCTCATTTAATAAACTCCGTATAACATGATATCTGGTACCTTATATCTATCATTATCTTAGTCTCATATATAAAACTAATAGCCCTGAAGACCCTTCCCTGCCCTCCCCCCACCCCCAGTTGCTTCTCTCTGCTTTCCTGAGAGATAGCCTTGGCCGGCTGGAATAAACTTTTCCCTTTTTATCCACAGAGTGCCTAACTTGGTTTCTTTGGTGCACCCTTTATGTCCAGTCTCAAAATAAAATAAAATAAAATAAAATAAAATAAAATAAAATAAAAATTCCTGAGACATTATTGGCAATAGTAAAAAAGCTGCACAAGTAAAAGCAGAAAAACGCAGAAGCAAGCTGATGCTTACTGACTGAAGTATCAGAGTGAGCAAGATGGAGTCATAGTATAATAAATATATAAATGCAGGGAGCAGTTCTCAGCAGCCATGCGGGGGGGGGGGGGAGGGAGTTATAGTATAATATATAAATGCAGGGAGCAGTTCTCAGCAGCCATGCGGGGGGGGGGGGAGGGAGTCATAGTATAATATATAAATGCAGGGAGCAGTTCTCAGCAGCCATGCGGGGGGGGGGGAGGGAGTTATAGTATAATATATAAATGCAGGGAGCAGTTCTCAGCAGCCATGCGGGGGGGGGGGGAGTTATAGTATAATATATAAATGCAGGGAGCAGTTCTCAGCAGCCATGCGGGGGGGGGGAGGGAGTTATAGTATAATATATAAATGCAGGGAGCAGTTCTCAGCAGCCATGCGGGGGGGGGGGGAGGGAGTTATAGTATAATATATAAATGCAGGGAGCAGTTCTCAGCAGCCATGCGGGGGGGGGAGGGAGTCATAATATAATATATAAATGCAGGGAGCAGTTCTCAGCAGCCATGCGGGGGGGGGGGGGGGAGAACCCAAAATGTCTGGATTATATAGTGAAGGGCCTCTGGGAGAGGGGACGCCTCACCCCTGGGCTCTGGAATTCAGGAGGGCAGGACAGGGTATGCTGCCACACCCTGCAGCAGGTAGGAACCAGGCATGTCTGAAGCCACTTACCACGGGGAAGTGCTTAAATGAACTGTGACACACCTTTATAGTCACTAAAAAGAGAATGATAACCCAATTTAAATAAACAGCACACAATGAATAATATGCACATCTTTTGTTCTGTTTTGTTTTGTTTACATTGAGAGAGAGAGAGAGAGAGAGAGAGAGAGAGAGAGAGAGAGAGAGAGAGCGCACATGGGAGTTGGGGGACAACTTACAGAAGCTGATTCTCCCTTTTACCATGTGGGTTCAGGGGTTTAAACTCAGGTCACCAGGTACCAAGTGTCTTTACCCATTGACCCACTTTGCCAACCCAATATTTACAACTTTCAGCTGTCAGCGTTTCACTTTTGTAACTTCGTGGAGCAATCTTCTCTGGTCTCATAGCCATGCTTCTTTTAACTTTGAAAACTGCTGCATGACTCTTCCTCGGCGGCGGGGACACACACCACTTCACACAGGGTAGGGAACCAAGAGACAGAAGAAGCATTCCTACCAAGGCCAGCTTAGGATGAACAATGCGTATCTCTGGGGTCACTTATGAGACTATGGGCAACTTAAGAACAGCTACACCACAGAAGAGGCTCCCCACCAGCAATCCTTAACAGCTCCAATATTCTGAGGAGGGGCAAGGCCTCCGCACTACCTTGTTAGCCCACCCCTCCCTAGCCTCCATGAGTGACTGTTAGCGGGCCAGTCTTGTAAGGACTCTGATGTCAAAAATCAACAGCCATGTCAGTCATGTTGAAACCAAACAACAGAGTTCTACAACACTGCTCAATTTCAGATGTGGAGGATGGGGGAAATATGTGGGAAAGATTAAGCTTTGTCACAGGTGGAAGCAGTCTTGGTGGGCTTTACCCTTGGGGCACCCCATGAATACCTTGTGACAGACTGAGTGGAGCCATCTTGGGCCTGGAATTCAGGAAGCAGACCTGGGAACCTCAACTGGGCTATTGTTTTTCTAATTGACCCTCAACTGGAGAAGGAGACTTCCCTTCCCATGTGACTCAGGCAGGTGGGGAGGGGAGAACAACAAGTTCAGCCTGGGCTGGAGCGCAGGTGAAGCAGCGGACCGGCTGGACCAGCACGCGGGCCAGAGAGACACCTAAGGACCCGTCCCGTGGAACGGATACCGGAAGGTTCACTCTTTTGTCCCTTTAACCTTTTTTTCCTTCTTGTGTAAGCTAGTTGGGTTGTACAATAAAGTTTAATTATTAAGAAACAGAGCCAACAGAAATATACTCATTTGTCTTTTTTATGTGGCTCATTTCACTTAGCACAATGACTTCAAAGTTCATCCATGTTGTTGCATACATCAGTACTTTATTCCTTTTTATAGCCGAATTATCTGTTATATACACATCTGTAATACCAGCATTACTGCTATTATGCACTGGAGACCATTCTGGGCTAGATAGCAAGTTGAAGGGCAGCTTATTCTGTTAAAGAACAATATCTCTCAAAAAAAAAAAAAAATCTTAGCCAGGTATTGTGGCCCACACCTTTAATCCCAGCACTTAGGAGGCAGAGGCAGGCAGATCTCTGCGTTTGAGGCCAGCCTAGTCCATACAGTAAGTTCCAGGACATCCAGGGCTACACAGAGAAACCCTGTCTCAAAAAAACCAAAACAGAAACAAATCAAACAAACAAAAATCTAATTGTAGATTCAATTGGGGTTTTATAGTTTTTCCAAGTTTAATTTTTAACTTAATTAGGATGTATTTATTTATCTATCTACTTATTTATTTATTTATTGGTTTTTCGAGATAGGGTTTCTCTGTGTAGCCTTGGCTGTCCTGGACTCACTTTGTAGACCAGACTGGCCTTGAACTCACAGCGATCCGCCTGCTTCTGCCTCCCAAGTGCTGGGATTAAAGGCATGCGCCACCACGCCCGGCTCTACTTATTTATTTAGGTTTTTCAAGACTGGTTTCTCTGCCTATGCCTCCCAAGTGTGGGTATTAAAAGCATATGCTACCACCACCTGTCTTGATTATTTAAAGTACAGGAGTGAAACTTTCTTTTCTTCACCACAAATCAGGGACACCTCCTTGGCTTTGCTCTGGATAAAGGCAATGGCTGCCTTGCTTTGTATATGTTCCTGTTGGTTTGTTGAGAAAGGGTGTGACTGTGTAGCACTGACTGGCTTGGTACAGCTGCATGACTATTTTCATGCTTGAACACCATTTGTTAATATTAATCATCTTATCATAAACTCTTTAGCAAAACAGTGGGCCTTTGAAGTTTTCCAGTTAGTTAATATATCTGTGAGTGACTGTTACAAATCAGATGACCACAAGCCACTGCATTGCTTCCTCACAGCTGAAGGAAATGGGGGCTGTCCTGCTTCTCCCTCCCATTTGCTTCCCACAGAGTAAGGCTAAACAAAGGATTTCACTCCTTTCCCCAAGCTAACAGTGACTTGGATGTGTCTCTGCTCCTCATGGGCGTAAAAGGTTGGTAATAAAGATGGGAGCTTCCTGCTGCCCTTCCCTCTTTGAACTATGTTAGGCTCTCCATGTTTGTGAATCCCTTGCTCGGCTCGGAAGGTGACTGGCATTTCTCTAGGAGTTCCTCTGGATTTCCCAACAATAGAAGATTGTTAGATGTCCCGGGAAGACATTGGTGGGAGTATCCAGGAGACGAGGCTGAGTCTGTAATCTCCCAACTCAGGAGCTACAGGAAGCAACAATATGCAACAGTGCAGGTGAGCGAGCCAACGTTAGCACAATGGGAGAGCTGTGACTCAAAAGAGCAGAGTGACACTAGCTGGCTAGCTGTTTCTTCAAGGACAGTCTTGCAGAGAACTTTCTTTCTCCTTTGTTTTCCTTGCTTAAGAAGAGAAAGGGGGAGGGGGGAGGGGGAAAAAATACCCCCAGCCCTTCCACTAAGAGCAATCGTAGGGCCAAGTTCACATGAACAAGGAAAGCTATGGATCAAATACATAAAATATTTTAAGGGATCAGGCTGAAGCTTTAAGACCTGGAACCATGTAAGATAAAAACCACAAGTCTTAATACCTGAGACCATATGAACAGCTCCCTTGAAAGTGGCTGCAGTAGGCTGGCCTCAGGGAAATTGCTACCTGGGAAGCAACAGGATTTCCAGAGACAGTGGCGGTGGTTGCGGGAGGAGAAGAGGAAAGCTGCTCTATACTTACGATTCACAAGTTGACACCTTTCACCCTGACTGTAGACTTACCAGAGTTTCCTAGTCTGTTCCCCTCATCATATAAATATGGAGAGGCCAGGACAGACACAGTCACCTCTGTTGGCCTAGCCCTTCAGTGAATAAATACATTAACTCTATGTCTACAAGTAGAAGTGTCTAAATATTTATATGCTTTAAAAACACATAGTAAGCCATGATCCTAGCACTCAGGGAAGCAGAGGCAGGCAGACCTCTGTGAGTTCGAGGCCAGCCTGATCTACAAAGTGAGGCCAGGACAGCCAAAGCTACAGAGAGAAACTTTGTCTTGTAGTATATTGTTTTAAAATTATCTGTATTATCTGTAGGCCTGGCTAGCAATCAATCAAGATACAGACACTTGTTATATTTTAAAATAGCCTTAGTTAACCTGGGGCAGGGCAAATATCAATCCTCTAAATTGTCTCCCATAGTGGGGCAGGCATGGGGTCCCTGTCTCAGTCCCATGTCATCTGCTTCTAATAACTTCTATCAAGTTACCTCCCATCTATAATCTCAAATACTTGTTAATGTTTTTCATCTGGGCTGGATTCTCCATCCATGCCAGCCACGGGTTTTTCTTCCAGCTAACCCATGGCAGCCTTCCTCTCTTCCCTTTAGGTCTTTCTCCTTTTTCCTCTTGGCAGTCCTTCTTTTTCCCAGAATTCTCATTCTCTCTCTCTCTCTCTCTCTCTCTCTCTCTCTCTCTCTCTCTCTCTCTCTCTCTCTCCCCCCCCCCCAGCCCCACCTATCTTCTGCCCTGCCTAGGTGGGATGGCTTTTTATTAAGCAAAAGATGGGTCAGACAGCAAGTAGTAATTAGCATCAAAATACATCAGATTATCCCAACAGTGGTAGCCAGGTAGTGATGGTGCATACCCTTAATCCCTGCACTCAGGAGGTAGAGGCAGGCTGATCTCTATGAGTTTGAGGCCAGCCTGGTCTACAAAGTAGGTTCCAGGGGAACCAGAGCTATTACACAGAGAAACCCTGTCTTGAAAGCAAACAAATAAAAAACATAATAAGATACCTTAGTCTTTATATTTTGTTCACTCTGTGTTTAGGGATCAAAAGTTTGCTTTGCCCTCAAACTCATGCGCTTGAATCCTTAACCTTCAGTGTGCTGTTCTCTGGAGATGGAGCATTGGGAAGTGGCCTAGTTTCCTTTCTGCTGTGTTGGTAAATACCATAACCCAAAGCAACTTGAGGAAGAAAGAGTTTATTCCAGAGCCGGGCGCGGTGGCGCATGCCTTTAATCCCAGCACTCGGGAGGCAGAGGCAGGCGGATCGCTGCGAGTTCGAGGCCAGACTGGTCTACAAAGCGAGTCTAGGACAGCCAAGGCTACACAGAGAAACCCTGTCTCAAAAAACAAAAAAAAAAAAAAAAGAAAGAAAAGAAAACGCTTCACAGCTATGCCTACAAGTCCCTCTTCCTTGGTGACTCTAGTTTCTGTCAAGTCAAAAATTAGGCAGCACAGATGGCCCAGGTTAACTGATTCAGGGAGAGGGAGAGAGAGAGAGAGAGAGAGAGAGAGAGAGAGAGAGAGAGATCTTTCTCCTTCCAGGTGACTCAAATAGGCCATGTGAGGACATAGTGAATAGTTGGCCATGTGAAACACAAAAGAGAGAAAATCCTCACCAGGAACCAAATGGACCAGCAGCACCCAATCTTCTAAGACTCAGAGAAATAAATGTCTGTTGTTTTAAACCACACAGGCTGCAGTGTTTTATTACGGCAGATAGAGCTGATTAAGACAAAGTTAAGAGGCTAGCGGAAAAATGATGCATAAATACTGGTTGTTTGAGGCAGGGTCGTGCTGGCCTCAAGTTCCTGATTCTCCTGCCTCTGCTTCTCTTGTGCTGGAGCTTCAAGAGTGTTTTTCCAGCTACACCTACATACTTTTCTTAAAGACCACGTCAGCTGAGTGAGCAAAAAAGGAGTGGAAGACAAGTAGTTTCAGGAAGATTGGGTCAGAAGTGACAGTAACTTGGCTAGAATCACAGTAGCAGAAGCCAAAATAATTGAATGAATGCAAAAGAGAGTTAGGAGGTAAAGTAGGACTTGAAATAGAAATCAAATAGATTGCTCATTTGAATAATTGCTGATGAGATATATATCTCCATTCACTAATACTAGAAAATACTAAAAGAGAACAATTTTTTTTTTTTTTTTTTTTTTTTTTGGTTTTGTTTTTTCAAGACAGGGCTTCTCTGTGTAGCCTTGATTGGTTTGGACTCACTTTATAGACCAGGCTGGCCTCGAACACACTAAGATCTGCCTGCCTCTGCCTCCTGAGTGCTAGGATTAAAGGCATGTGCCACCATGCCCAGCAGAGAGAGAACAAATTTTTTAAAAGAGAAAATAGTTTTTGATGGTGAGAACAGAGGTGAGTTCAGCCTTAGATAAATCCCTAGAAACATCAATGTTTTTTTATTATTATTATTATTTTTTGGGGGGGACATCAATGTTTATTTACAAATGGAGTGTTAAAGACAGGGCTGTGCTGGAGATAAACATGTTGTGTGTGGAGAGTATTAAGATGGTCACTGATGCCTCCGGGATAGTTGACATCATATGAAGAGAAAGAAAAGTGTAGAAGCGGCCCATGTCAAAAGGCTGAGGAGCGTTAATATCGGGAGCTGGAGAGATGGCTGAGTGGTTACGAGCACTTACTGTTCTTGCAGAGGACCTAGGTTCATTTCCCACATGGCTCACAACCATTCATAAATTCAATTAGAGGGGATTCAATGTCCCTTTTTGAACTCTAAATGCACCAGGCATCCGTGTAGTCCACAGATGTTGGAACACTCCTGCTGTTTGAGGTTGCAATCCTCCCGTTCTGAGCTCGGGTGTTAGGTGTAAGACTCCCTCTCCCCAGCAGGGCCTCAGGCCCTCTGCCTGACTCCATCTGGAGAGTGTTTTTAGACATAGATGCCCCTAATCATGTTTGATATATGGCCCTTGACAGAGCTCCCTGCTAGCTCTCCCCTCCCTGCGCCTATAGGATAATTAGATACCATGTTCCGTTCATATGATAGGAGCGTGCTGCCGAATGCAAAACAAGCCTCCTTAAAGTGCCTGGTTCCAACCAATTATGAACGTCTATCCTGGGAGCCCCCCCGACCTACTCCCCAAAGACTACACAGCCTTTGTTCTCCCTGAGTAAAGTTGAGCTAGCTCCTGAAGTGGTTCCTGGAATGCTTGGTTTCCGTCGTGCTTGCAGCCTTCCAGGCCCTCTGTCTCATCTTCTGCTCCTCTTGCCTCAGTGGGCTGGTGGCCAACAGCCCCCAGGGAGAAGGAGAACCACACACATACATACATGCAAGTAAAACACTCATTCATATAAAAGAAAATTTTAAAAATTAAAAACATTTTTTAAAAACAAACAAAAAAAAAAACTTTTAAAAAAGATTTATCAAGGCCATCCTGGTCTACAGATGGAGACCAGGACAGACAAGGCTATACAGAGAAGTCCTGTCTTGAAAACCAAAAACAAACAAACACAAAAAAATTTAAGGAGGCTAGAAAGAACTAATTAGATAAATGCAGTCACAAAGCCTAGAAAACACAATGTTTCAAAAAGAAGAGACTTTAGGCCAGAAAGCCAGGGCTATAGCCTAGATCCAGTCCTAGACTCAATGTCCAGCATGTGTGTGTGTGTTGAAACGAATGTTTGATAGCATTACAAGAAAGCTCAACTTACTGAATCCCTTCATAACAATTCACCCATTGGACCAAAACATCTGAAATCTATGGCTCATAAATTACTTGCCCACCAGGCCAGTGATCTCGTCTCTCTCCTTTTCCCTCTTCCTCATCTTTCTTCTTCTTCCTCCTCCTCCTCTTTCTCTCATCCTAGCTGACCTTAATCTTTCAAGTACTAGAAAGGAAGGCCTGTACCACTATGCCTGGCTAGACCCGTCAGTCTTAAAGTGTGTTCACCAGACTTTATGAAATGTCAAAATCACCTAGGAACCAGAAAGAAATACTAATGTTGGTGCCTTACTCTCAAAACTCAATTTCTCAGACAAAAACACTGGTGTGTGGTCCTGCAACCTTTATAACACATCCTCTGGCTGATTCAGAAGTTCACTAAACACTAGACACTGCTTAGATAGCACCCAACAGCTATTCCTGTAGGAAAAACAAACCAACTTTTTTTGTTAAGGACATTTTAATTTGAATTGATTAGTCTATTTTCCAATGTTTTTTGAGGCCAAGCAGCAGGATTTTGTCAATATCCCACATTTTAAAAATAGCCATTGGTGCTATTTTGATTTTTAATGTCCCTACCCTACAATAAACCAATCAAACAATTCGCTACTTCCCAACATTTCCCTCTGTTGGGGACTCAATTTTATCCTAGTAGCTTCTATTTGTTCACAGCATCAGAGAATACAGGCATTCTGGTACCTCATGGCTTTACCTACGTGTCCTTTCAGCGTCTCAGTCAAGTAGCAACTCAACAACTCTTATATTTGACAATCTAAATTCCTACAACACATATTGTTGGTGAAACTGCAAATTAGTACAACTTAGGATAACTTGGTACCATTTGCCAAAATAGCAATAAAAATGGAGATTCAATCCAGTGATCCCACTTCTGGGAATTCATCCTACTGATCTACCTGCACACACAAGAGTTGGGGTCTCTCCCTTATGTCAGCCAGAAGTCGGTCACCCTCTAATCGAATGGCTCTGCCCTAGTCAGTAAGACACCAGGTTCAGGTTACCCTTCTCAACCATTCAGGGCTTTTCTAACCTGTTGGAGTCGCCCACTGTCTGTCTGTCAATTGCCTGGTCAATGAACTGCTCTATCAGAGGCCCACGGTCAGCCCACCTCCAGTGACCCGTCTTCGTGTGAATCAAGCTGGCTAATTACACCTCCTCACACCTGAAGCCAGGGGCTGCCAGCACCACACGTTATGGTCAGTTGAGAGCACCGGTGCACGCTCCCTCAACCTCAGTGTCTTTCATGCTTGCCGGCCACTCGGCCCACCATCTCGGTTCTCTTCCTTCCTTTCCTCCCTTCCCTCCCTTCCCTCTTTTTCCTTCTCTCAGGGATTGGGAGACTCGCGACCTCGGAGTTCTGCGACCGTGCCCTGACCCGCGCGGCGCGCGCGCGGCTGCCCCGCGGTGGGCGGGGCTCCGGGGTGGGACGGGTCCTTTGGAGGCGGGGCAATGGAGGGGGCGGGGCCGGCGGGGTACTAACCCCGGTATCGGCGACGCCGTCGCTGCAGTCGCCTCAGCCCCCTGGAACCGAAGAAGACTCTGTCGCCAGGGTCGCCGGCCGCTCTCGCGTGGCTCACGCGAGCCCGTAGCCATGGAGGACTTTATCGTGATCTCCGACGACAGCGGCTCCGAGAGCTCGGCCGGGACCCGCTCGGGCCGGGCGCGGAGGCTGCGCCGGGCCCTGTCGCGGACCCCCGGCGCGCTGCCCCGCCGAACCGTGGTGAGTGAGTCCGCTGCCGCTCGCCACGCCCGACGGGGACCGAGCGTCGCCTCTTCGGGGCCTCGGCGTTGCCACCCCTGCTCGCCGCCGCCGTGTCTTCCCGCCTTTGGCGGCCTCCGGCCTCGAGGAGCGAGGCGGCGCCGCCGGGAAGGCAGGCCTCGGGCTAGTCAGCTCTGAGCCGTACAGGACTGTGCCGCGCAGCGGGCCGAGCACATGGGCGACACAGTGTGCACCAGTGCGAGCTGCCAAGCGGTGCCCGCCGGTGGTTTCCGGCCCGGGGTGGCCCCAGAGCCTTGGCAGCGGGAGGAGGTGGGGGTCCTGGCCAGGCCGCAGCCGCCACCAGGACCTCGAGGCGGGCGCGCGGGAGCGCGTAATTGTTTGGCTTGTGATGGGCACAGATGTGTACTGGGAGGTAACAGGAGCCCCAGCTGCGAGCGAGCGAGCGAAGCGCCGCCCTTGGCACGGTGGCGGCTGCGCTCCAGGCCTAGTTCCCCAGCCAGGGGCCCGATTTTTGAGTTGTGGAGAAGGACGGTTTATTTTGCTTTGCAAACGCGAATTACATACAAAGCCCGGGGGGCGGGGCACTCGCACCTTTGGTTTGTTTTTTTTGTTTGTTTTTGTTTTTGGGGGGGGGGTGGTTTTTTTTCCCCTTTCAGGTCCTTTACCTTTGTCCTTGCTCTTGAAGTGGTGAATAAAAATATTTGTGGTCTTTGCCTTTCTAGAACCCTTCACAGAAATTTAGTGAACCCCTACCATGATCCAGATGCTGTGGCTGAGGTTAGTCCAGGCATCATTCTCCGTTCTTTCTAATATATGTCCTAGATCAAGGTCCATTAGTACATAAGCCTGTAAATCACTTTTTGAGTGCTCATTCTAGGTTGCCTTTGGGAAGTTGGAGGGTTTCCTACACCCAAAAGTAGGTGTCTAAGTATTACTACTGCTGTGATGAAACACCATGACCAAAAGCAACCCGGGGAGGAAATGGTTTATTTAGCTTACACTTCCTCATCACTGTTCCTCATCGAAAGAAGTCAGGACAAGAACTCAACCAGGGCAGGAACCTGAAGGCACAGGCTGTGCAGAGGCCACGGAGGAGTGATGCGCACGGTCTTGCTCAGCCTGTTTTTGAAAGGAACCCTGGACCACCAGCTAGGGTGGCACCACCCACAATGAGCTGGGCCCTCCCACATCAATCACTAAATAAGAAAATGCCCCTCAGGCTTGCTCACAGCCAGATCTTAGGAGACATTTTCTCAACTAACATGAGAAAATCTGAGAGAGGTACTTTCTCTCAGAGCACAGTAGCTTGTGATATAAAACTAGCCAGCACAGTAGGTGTTCTCTCTCCCTTAGGAAAGGAACTAAATTTTGCATTTTTGTACTCTCTAACTTGTATATATACCTTTATGCTAGTTTGTCTTTTAACAGTATCTTTATTATAGCATGACTCGTCCATACAATACCTTGAACTGTACAACCATCATAGCTAATAAATCATTTGGTTCACTCTAAAAGGAATCCTTATTGTTTTGAGGCCCCACAGTTACCTTTGAAAAAGTGAATTTTCACCACTTTGAATTATAAGCATGATTTTAAATAGAGGTAAAATTTAGAATTGGAAGCAATGCCTTGCTATTTCTGTCTAGAGCTACAGTTTTGTGTGTGTGTGTATATCACTACAGGAAATTTTCCCTATATATACACACAAATGTATTTAAGTGTCTAATTGTTTTCTAACGGGGTTGTACTAACTTTTCTTCTCTTTTGAGGCAGGGTCTCCTGTAGCTCAGGCTAGCCTGAAATTTGCTGTGTAGCTGAGGATGACCTTCACTTCTGATTCCCCCTCTGCCACCTCCTGAGTGTTGAGACCACAGGCGTGTATGACTGTACTTGGTATATGGGGTGTTGGGGAGTCAAACTTAGGGCCCCAAGTCTTAGGTAGGCACTGTACAAACTGGCGTCTGTTCCCAACTATGAGGTTGGAGTAACTTTTTTTAATCTCTTAATAACTTTAGGTGTTTAAATTAAACATCTCCACTTATTTAGATTATAGGCCATTTGTTGATGTTGGTATTCCCTGTATACAGTAAGGACCCTGGCACATAGTAATTTATTAATTTCATGTTCTGACATAAAAATGATTCAACTGGACCTGTTTTGCTTTTGCTATTGAAGACTGTGATGCCATGTCTATAGGACAAGTTCCTTACAATGAAATATATGCTACCTCAGTTTTTAATTGGCTTAAAAAAAAACTGATTTATTAGAGCTGGGTGTGGTGGCACATGCCTTTAATCCCAGCACTTGGGAGACAGAGGCAGGTGGATCACTGTGAGTTCGAGGCCAGCCTGGTCTACAAAGAGAGTTCCAGGACAGGCAAGGTTACAGAGAAAAATCCTGTCTCAAAAAACAAAACAAAAACAAAATTATTTTATGTATATGAGTGCTCTATTTTCAAGCACACTAGAAGAGGGAATCAGATTCCCATTGCAGATGCTTGTGAGACACCACATGGGTGCTGAGAATTGAACTCAGAGCCTCTGGAAGAGCAGCCAGTGCTCTTAATCACTGAGCCATCTCCCCAGCCCTGGTTTATTTTTTGATAGCTATTTTTTTTTTGTTGTTCTTTATATATTGTATAGTACCTTATATCAGATGTGTAGTTATTAAGGATCTTTTCCCACTGGGTGGTAGTGCTGCACACTTTTTTCCCAGCACTCAGGAGACAGAGGCAGAGGCAGGCAGATCTCTTGAGTTCAAAGCCAGCCTGGTCTACAGAGAGAGTTCCTGGACAGCCAGAGGTACACAGAGAAACCCTGTCTTGAAAAAAAACAACAACAACAAAAAACCAAAATAACCAAACCACTTTCCTGTGGACCAAATGAATGTGCCCTTTGCTGTGCAGAGGCTTCTTTATGTTCTTTTTTTAATTGTTGATTTTGGTGCCTGCACTAACAGTATTCTCTTCAAAAAGTCTCTTCCCGCGCCAGCGAGTTCCAGGCTGTTCTCACTTTCTCTTTTATCAAGTTCAGTGTATCTGGTTTATGTTGAGATCTTTGATCCATTTGGACTTGAGTTTTGTGGAAGGTGCTAAGTGTGAATGGATCTAATTGGATTCTTCTACATGCAGTCATCCAGCTTGACCAGTGCCATGTGTTAAAGATGCTATCTTTTTTCCAGTATGTATTTCTGGCTTCTTTAATAAAAATCAGGTGTCCATAGGTGTGTGGACTTATGTCTGGGTCTTCAGTTGGATTCTATTGATCAACATGTGTCTTTTGTGCCAATGCCATGCGGTTTTTATTACTAGATCTCTGTTAGTACAACTGGAAATTGGGAATGGTGAGACCTCCAGCAGCTCTTTTACTGTTCAGGATTGTTTTAACAACCCTGGTTGTTCTTTTTTTCCCCCTCCATATGAAGGTGAGAATTGTCGTTTCAAGGCCTGTAAAGAGTGGTGTTAGGACTCTGATGGGACCTGCACTGAATCTGTAGATTGCTTTAGGTGTTAATCCTACTGATCCATGAACATAGAAGAGCTTTCCCTCTTCTGGTGCCTGCTGGAATTGGGGGCTGGAATAAAGCATTAGTAGTGGGAGGGAACTGAAAGGGGAAAGTCTGTGTGAGCCACTGGAGGCAGGGGTGGGGGTGCAGTGGGGTGGGGGGTGAAGAGGGTGGGGGTGGGACCAGGGACTGGAGTTGGAGGAGGAGGGAAAGTTAAAGATCTGCCATAACTAAATTTTTTGTTGTTGTTATTTTGGGTTTTGTTTTTTGAGACAGAGATTCTCTGTGTAACAGCCCTGGCTGTCCTATACTTGCTTTGTAGACCAGGCTGGCCTTGAACTCAGAGATCTGCTTGCCCCTGCCTCCCAAGTGCTGAGATTAAAGGTGTGTGCCACCACTGCCCAGCTCTGAAACTTTTTCCTTTTAAATATACTAAATGAACTCATCAAAAAATTGGAAAACAGTGTCAAACAGGGAAATTGAAACAGATGAATAGAAATTATCAAGTTCAAAACAGAGTGGGCAGGGAGCGTAAGGAAAACTCAATAACTGCATAGTTATACAGGGTAATATGAAGCAGTCCACAGTACATGTAATGGCTTAGAAGAACAGGGATAGATTAGAGCAAAAAATTTTTTAAAAATTGATGAAATTTATCAGATTTGACTGGGGGCATTAATGTACAGACCCAAAAATTAAGACACACAGAAGAATAAGCAAAACTCTTTTTATATATACAGAGAAAAATTACATGTTACACAGAGAAAAGTTGACATAATTGTGGAGCCTAAAAGACTTAGATTGACATATTCAAATAGTGGAAGAAACTTTTCAGTTAAGAACTCTATGTCTATAGAATTACCCGCCAAGGAAAAAGAGCAAAATTAATGTTTTTTAAATAAACTGAACTTTTCAGTAATACCCCTGCACTAAAAGATATTTAGGCTGAAAAGAGATGGCATCAAGTGGAAATATATATTTCCACAAAGAAATAAAGAGCAACAGAAATTCTGAATATGTGCTTAAAAACTTAACACTTTAAGAAACAGTGGCTAGAGAGATGGTTCTGTGGTTAAGAGCACTCACTACCTGCTTTTCCAGTGGACCAGAGTTCAACTCCTAGCACCCGTACTGCAGCTCAAAACTGTTAACTCCAGTTTCGGGGGATTTAACACCCTCACACAGGCATGAATGCAGGCAAAACACCAATGCACATTTTTTTTAAAAAAAAAAGTTTCTTTAACAATAACTTGCTTGAGCCAGCGTGGTGGTGCACGCCTTTAATCCCAGCACTCAGGAGGCAGAGGCAGGTGGATCGCTGTGAGTTCGAGGTCTACAAAGTGAGTCCAAGACAGCCAAGACTACACAGAGAAACCCTGTCTCGGAAAAAAACAAAAAAACAAAAAACAATAACTTGCTTGAAAAAAATGGAGTAATAACTATTTATTATAAGAGGGTTGAGACAAATAAAAAGTGAACATTAGTAGAGTGATGGGGTTGTATCTCTGACCTTCATGGGCAGCTGTGGGAGGCAAGAAGGCAGTTCAGTGTAACATGAGCCAGTAGCCAGTATGGATTCAAACTTTGGGAGTCTAGCCCATGCAGTTTATTTAAGCACAGCACAGTCTAATGAAAACCACCCTTGTGATGACCATCTCAATCCTGAGTGCACAACAAATCATTTCTAAGTCTCTTTGAGGAACAAAGTAAATGGACATCAGATCAGATGTGAGACATCAAAACTCATTATAAAGTACATGTGACACCTTCCATATAGGTAGATTCTATAGAGTGACTGAGAGAACAGGTTCTGAGAAGAGTCTGGAGGAGTGTAGTACAGGATTTTTCTTCCCTTCCCCATATGTTGAAGTTATTTTTATAAAACAGTGTTTTTCTTAGTTTCTCTCTTAACCTGGCTATCACACAAATAATTGAGACTCTTTTATAATACAAGGCTTCACAACACAATCTGAGCACTTTAAGTCTGTTCTTAACCCTTTGTGCTATTTTGTCTTACTCCCAGCAAACATCCCAGGGATACTTGCACTTTGTAGCTTTCCTCAGTTCCCGATCCTTCCTCCTGATCTTCCTTGGACCTCTCTACCCATGGCTGAATCCCCTGCTTCCTCTCCTAACTCCTCCTCCCCTGGCTGGCAGGAAGTCCCGCCCTATTCTCTCCCCTGCTCATCGATTGGCTCTGAGCTGCTTTATTGGCGTAACAGGGAGACAATTGGGGAGCAGAGTTTACACACCATTTAGTAAATTGGAATCTAAATTATACAATAACCTTATGTGTATACTTATAAGCTCCTGCAGTAACTTATGAGACTTATTAAACATTTTACAAATACCTAGGCCATACAGCTAGGCCCTTCTCTGACTAGCTTATAACTTAAAATAGCCAACTTATACTAATTTACATTCTGCCATGTCGGTGGTTACCTGAGCACCATGCATCCATCCTCTTCACATTTGGGCGGCCAAATCCCACATACTTGGCTCTATTCTAGAATCTCTTTTGCCTGCCAGATGTCCCACCTATTTCCCGGCTCAGCCATAGGCCATAGGATGTTTAATTGACAGGTGTTGCATTCATACAACACACAAGAGATTCCTTCTACAGAGGAGGGTCCTGTGCTGGAAAGTCCTTGGCCACACAGATAGTGCAAAGGTCACCAAGCTAGAAAACACATCCACTCCAGCCTTCTGGGTGGAAAACAGGTTTTGCCTTTCCTTGAAGGAACAACCTTGTGTGCTTAATGTTCCAGATTTTTCTACTGCATGTGAGTGTCCCCTACAGAGTCATAAAAATGAGGGGCTCACACATATAAAGACTTAAGAGCCGGGCGTGGTGGCGCACACTTTTAATCCCAGCACTCGGGAGGCAGTGGCAGGTGGATCACTGTGAGTTCGAGGCCAGCCTGGTCTACAAAGTGAGTCCAGGATGACCAAGGCTACACAGAGAAACCCTGTCTCGAAAAAAACAAACAAACAAACAAAAATACTTAAATTAGTATATAAGCATTTATAAATATTCATCACAAAAATGGATGAGGAACAAGGTAAGCAGAATATTTTACAAGTTTCCTGTATTTTTACCCTAACTAGTCCATATTTTCCTCAGCATACTAGCACATCCTGAGTTTCCAAACCACAATCCCCATGTCAGCCACTGAAAATATAATTAACAGATGAGTAGCTAGGAAAGCAAGAGGAATTAAAAAGAGATAGTTAGAAAATCAAAAAAGTAATCACAGTCACTGCAGGTAAAGGAAAGGGCAGAGACAAAAAAGGTTCTTGAGAAATTTAGCAGATACATCATATAATGTGTATCTGCAATAGACAGGTTAGGCATACGTGCCAGGCTTTTGGCTTTTCAAGACATGGTTTCTCTGTGTAGCCTTGGGTATCCTGGACTTGCTTTGTAGACTCACAGCAACCCACCTGCCTCTGCTTCTCGAGTGCTGGGATTAAAGGTGTGCGCCACCACCGCCCGGCAAGTGCCAGGCTTGTAATGAAGAACATTATGAATCTTGTGAGGCATTTGACTTTAATCCTGAAGTTCATGTCAAACTGATAGTGCTGGAAAGCAGGAGTGTCATGGTGGTAAATATGTGTGTATGTGTGTGTGTGTTGCTGCAGATTGAATCCAGGGCTTTTTACAAGCTAAGCAAGTGTTCTACCACTAAGATCCCTCTCCCCTGCCCCAACCTGGTGATGTTGCGTTTTAGCGGTTGGCTATGGGAGCTGAGTTAAATTCTGGCCTTTGGAGCAGACTTTCAGCTGTGTACATTCAGCTGGCTTTTGAGTATCATCAAAGGTACTGATGCTGTCTGGCTCTTTCCTAGAAATTGAGGCTTTCAGTTTTGCCAAACCGTTCTATTCTAGGACTGGGTACATACCAGGTTCTTATTGGCCCACTCAGAACTCCATAGCTTTGAACCTGTTGACAGTGGTGAGCATCACATCTATTAAGAGAAGCAGCATGCAAGTGGGAGAGACTATTTGGGGGAGGGGACGAGAAGAAGGGTAACCAACAAGGAGTAGATAAGAGGAAGAAAGAAGTTCATGGCCACCAAGACAAACCAGAACAAAGTATAAGGATATGTGTAAAAGTATCATGGTAAAACACTTCAAATGTTAGTTAAATAACAATAGTACAGTTAAGAGAGAGAAATAGCATGTTGGTTATGCTGGTAACAGAGTGCATCGCCAGACTATAATATGCCAATAGTGATGGTACCCAGTCAGGTGAGAAGACACCTGGAGACCACAGCAGAGTTATTCCAGGTTCATGGCACAAAGGTTGGTGACAGTACCCCTGGCTGGCATCATCAAGCTTTATAAATTGTTTGATCAACTATATATATTCTCTTTTAAGATTGATTACAGGCCAGGTGTAGTGGTACATGCCTGTAATCCCAGCATTCAGGAGGCAGAAGCAAATGGATACCTGTGATTTCAAGGCTGGCCTGGTCTACATAGTCAGTTCCATGCTAGCCAGAGCTACAAAGTGAGATCCAGTCTCAATAAAACAGACAAACTGGTTACATACTGGGAAAAGTTGTACATGCCTAGGCCCTTAACAGGAAAGGCAGATAGAGTGGATTTAATGTCTGCCCCTACTACTTAGCTGTCTAATCCTCAGATAAATAACCTGGTCCCACAAAACTAACTTCTGCATGTGTGTGATGGAAATGGCAATGCTGTCCTGCAGTATCATTCTGAAATTTAAGAAATCATAGAGGGCTGGAGAGATGGCTCAGAGCTGGGCGTGGTGGCGCATGCCTTTAATCCCAGCACTCAGGAGGCAGAGGCAGGCAGATTGCTGTGAGTTTGAGGCCAGCCTGGTCTACAAAAGTGAGTCCAGGACAGCCAAGGCTACACAGAGAAACCCTGTCTCGGAAAAAAAAAAAAAAAAAAAAACACTGACTGCTCTCCCGGAGGTCCTGAGTTCAGTTCCTAGCAACCACATGGTAGCTTACAATCATCTATAATGTGATTTGATGCCCTCTTCTGGCAGGCTGGTATACATGCAGACAGTAAAATAAATAAATCTTTAAAAAAAAAAAAAAAAGAAAGAAAGAAATCATAGAAAAATGACATGTAGTCAGGGAGACAAGATAATGGGATGTAATTTTTAAAAATATGTTATGGGTGTTTTGCCTGTATTTGTGTCTGTGTACAAGGTATGTGTCTTATGCACATGAAGGCCAGAAAAGAGCACCCAGTCCCCTGGGACTAGAGGTGCAGATGCTTGTAAACCACCTTATGGATGCTGGGAGTCTAACCCAGTCCTCTGGAAGAATATCCAGTGCTCTCTGCTAGGCTATCTCTCCAGCCCACTGATGTAAATTTAACATCATGGTTATAGCTTCACCCAGACCCACACTGCACAACACTCTCCTAGTTGCCTGTGCTGTACAAGGGGTATTAGCTGTGTTCTCCAGATTTCAAGACCAGAAGCCCCATCGGCTTCTTTCGCATTCCAGCTGTACTTTCACACGGATGCTGCCCTTCATATCAACATTTTGCTTCTAAACATTCTGTGTTTAGTTAAAACTCTCATCTGATTCCCAAAAGCCCTCCCAATTTCCAGAAAATTTTACACTTAAATATGAATAAGATTAATGGAAGATTTTTCTTCAGCCTTAAAAACTCAACTTTCCAGCTAAGTTGCCTACTTTTCTCCCCTTTGGATTATTTTTCCCAGTAAATCTGCTTCTTCTCATATGTCCATCCTTGAGAGCCTTCTCTGATGAAACTAAGAATCTTAGGGACTCCCGAGTCCAGTTACAAATACTCAGCATGTTCTTGGTACCCAGGTCCTCATAGTAACTTACCGACTTGCTTAGCTTCTGTTGTAGATTATTCTGGGAATTTGCTTTTCCAAGCAAAGGTTGCTTTCTGTTTATGAAGGATGGAGCTTTCCCTCCTACTCACATATCTTTCTTGGATCCCATCACATTCCCACACACATCTTACATTTGAATAATTTATGAATCTATAGAAGTTGACTGCTTTGACATTAGCAACATGTTTGCTGATGAAATAAACAAATACTTATGTTACAGGTGATATCTAGAAAGCTGGAGATACAGCTCAGAGGTGAAGCAGTTACATAACATGCTCCAGGCCCTGGGTTCAGTCACTAGCACTGCAAATGTATAGAGAAATGCCAGTGAAATGAGAAAAGCTAAAAGCTCAGTCTTCTCAAGTAGAGTTTCTGTGTCCTTCTCTCACCCTTCTCTTCCCACATCTTTAACAGGACTTCATTGACTTAACTAGAGAAACCAGAGCGAGGGCAAAAGATCGTAATGGACTCTGTGTGATTGATCTGACAAGAAGTGAGGAAGAAAATAGGCCTATTGCCACTCTTGACTTGACTCTAGAACCTGTACCTTCCTCTCAGAAGGAGCCACCTAGTCTTCAGACATGTACCAATCTCTCAGGCAAAGAGGCAGTGGGAGCCCATGGAGACAGACTCTCTCAGCCTGCAGGACAAAGCATCATTAACAATGACCCTGTAGATTTGGATTTGTTGGAGGACAACGTGTTTGAACATTCTCGACCCCCTACATCTATCAGCCAGGACTCTGTTTATCCTCCAGAACCAAACTGTGGCTCAATCACGTACAAAGGTGGCCTCAGCTTCTTGACAGATGTCAGCTCTTTCTCCTCCACAAACAATAACAGTAGTAGCAGCAGCAGCAGCAGCAGCAGCAGCAGCAGCAGCAGCAATCAGAGGGCCTCTTTGCCATGCTCACAGCAAGATGTGTCTTGCCAACCCACAAGGCTTGCTATGCCCACTACAGGCCTTATCGTGCCCACTAAGAGCTTCACCGTGTCCACCACGAGCCTCCTCATGCCCACCACAAGCTTTGTCATGTCCATCACAAACTTTGTCATGCCCCTCACAAACCTTGTCATGCCCCTCACAAACTGTGCAGTGCCAACTCCAAGCTTTACCTCATTCACCTCAAGAAGTGCCATGCCCTACTCAAGATGTGTCATGCTCTCAGCAGAATATGCCAAGCACAGCTCAAGACTTGTCATGGCACCCTCAACACCCACTATACCCACCACAAAACACTCTGGGCATACTTCAAGATGTTCCAGGCCGACCTCAAAACCTATTATACCCGCAAGATGTGACACAACTACAAGATATGCCATGGTTACTGCAAGACATGCCACTGTCACTACAAGACATGCTGCAGTCACTGCAAGATGTGCCACCATTGCTGGGAGATGTAACACAGTCACCAGAGGTGATGCAGTTACCAGGATATATGACACAGTCATCAAGAGAGATGATACAGCCACGAAGAGGTGTGATACGGTCATCAGAAGGTGCGATGCAGTCATCCAGAAGTGTGATGCAGTCAAGAGGTGTGATGCAGTCAAGAGGTGTGATGCAGTCAAGAGGTGTGATGCAGTCATCAAGAGAGATGGTACAGTCACCAGGAGGTGTGATGCAGTCACCAGGAGGTGTGGTGCAGTCACCAGGAGGTGTGGTGCAGTCACTAAGAGGTGTGGTGCAGTCACCAGGAGGTGTGGTGCAGTCACTAAGAGGTGTGGTGCAGTCACCAGGAGGTGTGGTGCAGTCACTAAGAGGTGTGGTGCAGTCATCAAGAGGTTTAATGCAGTCATCAAGAGGTTTAATGCAGTCATCAGGTGGTGTGACACAGTCACTAAGAAGTGTGATGCAGTCCTCGGGAGGTATAATGCAGTCATCAGGAGGTGTGACACAGTCACCAGGAGGTATGATGCAGTTATCAAGTGTGACTCAGTCATCAAGAGATATGATGCAGTCACCAGGACGTGTGCCACAGTCATCAGTAGATGTGCCACCATCAGGAGATGTGATAAAGTCACCAGGTGTGCCACCATCATCAGGAGATATGATACAATCACCAGAAGCTGTACCACAGTCATCAGGAGATATGATACAGTCACCAAAAACTGTACCACAGTCATCAGGAGATGTGATACAGTCACCAGAAGCAGTACCACCACCATCAGGAGATGTACAACCACCAGAAGTTGTACCACAGTCACCTAGCAATGCATTGCAGTCACCAGGCAATTTGTCACCGTTACTTGGAAATATACCACACTTATCAGGAGATGTGTCGCACTCACCGCCAAGGTTATTGGATTTAGCAAGAGACAGGCCAAAGTCTTCCCTGGATGCTATGCAGAGCCATGATATTCATATGGATATCTCAGCTCCGCCCTCTCCAAGTTGCTCTGCTAGCCCACTGTCTCCACAGTCTGAATATTCCTTAGAAAAAGTTCCTTGGCTCTCTGTTACAGACAGTTCAGCCAAAAAAGAGAGATCACTGCCACAGCTTGCCAACCCTGGGTCTGCCCAGATACAAGGACAAATACCACAAGTTGGGGTGTACAACAGACCGTGCCTGCACAGACTGAAATACTTCTTACGGCCTCCAGTACACCATCTCTTCTTCCAGACGTTAATACCAGATAAAGACACACGGGAGGTAAGCAAACACACTCACTCCCCTTCCCATAGACCGTGGATAAAGTTACTGTGACTGGAGTCCATGCATTAAAGAATGGGCCAAATACAAAGGAACTTTTTATCTTCTCCCATTTGAGGGGGAATTAGATCTGTTCAGATCCCAGCCCACACTTAAAAACCAGCATTCTATGCGTGTCACTTTTCTTTGTGAACCTTAGCTCCTATATTGTACAGTAGAGGTTAAAATAAAACACCTCCTAGGCCCGCTAAATGACGTGTTGTATATAAAGTGCATGTTAGTGTCTGATTTGTTACTGGCCTTTGTTAGATTCTTCAGTTCCTTTATACGTCTCTTCCTGAGGCCCGTATAGTTTCCATATCACAAAGAGAAGACTCTTGTCTCTTCAATGCCTCAAATCAATCCTTAGAATTTAAGAGAGGCTGCAGGGATGGCTCAGTGCTCTTCCAGAGGTCCTGAGTTCAATTCCCAGCAACCAAATGGTGCCTCACACCATCATCTGATGCCTTCTTCTGGTGTGCAGGTATACATGCAGATAAAGTACTCATGCATAAAATGAATAAATAAATCTTTAAAAAAAAGATTTTAGGCCAGGCAGTAGTGGCGTACACCTTTAATCCCAGCACTTAGGAGGCAGACACAGGTGGATCTCTGTGAGTTCGAGGTTAGTCTGGTCTACAGATTAAGTTCCAGGATAGCTAGAGCTGTTACACAGAGAAACCCTATCTCGAAAAACCAGGAAGAAGAAGAAGAAGAGGAGGAAGAGGAGGAGGAAGAGGAAGAATTATTATTATTATTATTATTATTATTATTATTATTATTATTATTATTATTATTATTATTTAGGAGTAGAAGTTCAATTTAACTTTTAATGAGGATACCATTTTCCTATTTGTCTTCATTGACCTATGAAAACTAAATAAGATTATGTGGAAAAAAAATAACAGTCACACAGCATGAAACCTTTTTGTTATCCAAAATCTCACCCTCAACCTTAAAATCTGTTTAAAAGTAGTTCAAAAAGTCAAAAAATAGGCATACTAGCAAAGTGGCTCAGGGAATAAAGGCACTTGCTACCAAGCCTGGTAATTTGTGTTCTATGGCCCAGACCCACATGGTAGAAGAAGAGAACTGACTCCCACAAATTGTGCTCTGATCCCTGCTCATAAATACACACACATACAAATAAATATGTAAATAAATAAACAAAATGTGATTTTTAAAAGCCAAAAGGGTAGGGTTGGAAAGATAGCTCAGTACTTAGTACTGCCTTCTACTTTTCCAGACGACCTAAGTTCAGTTCCCAGCAGCCAACTAGGTGACTCATGACCTCAGTAATTCTCTAGCCCCAGTGCACCCACTGTTCTCTTCCTCCTCTGCAGGTGCCACTGTCACATGCACAAATGCACACCCAGAAACACTTGCATACAGAAAACTCAAAAAATATATTTTTTTTAAAGTGATTTTTTTTTTTTAAAGCCAGGCATGGTGGCATATACCTTTAATCCCAGCACTCAGGGAGGCAGAGGCAGATGATCTCTGTGAGTTTGAGGCCACCCTGATCTACAAAGTTAGTCCAGCACAGTCAGAGCTACACAGAGGAACTCTGTCTTGAAAAACCAAAATAACTCCAGGCGTGGTGGCGCACACCTTTAATCTCAGCACTTGGGGAGCAGAGGCAGGCGGATTGCTGTGAGTTTGAGGCCAGCCTGGTCTACAAAGCAGGTCTAGGACAGCCAAGGCTACATAGAAAAACCCTGTCTCGAAAAACCAAAAAAAAAAAAAAGAAAAAAGAAAAGAAAAGAAAAAAGAAAGAGAGAGAGAAAAACCAAAACAAAAAAGTGCTTGTTGAATGTGTTTGAAGTCACCTGTAGTGCTGTCAGACAGCGTTGCTATGAATGATTCCATGCAGTCCCTTCCCAATTGCCTTTTGGAGTGGGCAGGGTAGGGTGGAGTGTTTGGTTCCCAGTGTAGCCCTGGCTTTCCTGGACATGCTTTATAGACCAGGCTGGCCTCAAACTCACAGAGATCTGCCTACCTCTGCCTCCCTGAATGCTGGGATTAAAAGTATATGCCACCGCCCAGCTAATAATTGGGATTTTTAAAAAACATATGTACTTGTTATTAGTTTTGTTGTTTATAGAATGTAATGGTTAAAAACCATCCATGGAGCCAGTTGTGTTTGTGCACACCTGTAATCCCAGCAGCTGGGGAAGCAGAGACAGGCAGATCTCTATGAGTTTGAGGCCAGCCTGGTCTACACAGTAAATACAAGACAGCCAAGGCTACATAGAGTGTCTCGAAAAACAAACAAATGTATGGTGGTACATGCTTGTAATTCTAGTGCTTGGGAGCTGGAGGCAGGATAAGCAGGAGGCCAAGACCAGTCTCTGCTACAAACATAGTAAACTCCATATCAACTTGGGCTATGTGATACCCTCTCAAAAAGAAAAAAGAAATACCAGAGAAAGAGAAGGGGAAGGAAGCAATACAGTATGCCCAAATCTTATCTGTATAAAGTATCTAATGTGCCTTTGTCCCTACCCGTAAGTCTCTTGGGCCCCTCATCCTGGGAGGTAGAAGGTGGAAACAGGAGGGTCAGGAACTCAAAGCCCATCTCTGACTGCTCTTGGCTCTTTGGTATTTTCCTTTCTTTTACTTTTTATTACAGATGAAGTCATATTGTATGTAGAATTTAGAATTTCTGTATTGTAACCTCCCCACATCATTGAGAGATTTGTTTATTGTTTTTTAAGTAGAGCTTTCTTGTCTCTCTCTTTAATAAAATATTTCAAAAGCAAAGAAAACTTTGTTTTCAACCTGTTGCAGAACCTCTTGCTCAAGTGCAGCACCCACCCTGATGCCTCTCTATCTCTTTGTCTCTACAGAGCAAGAGTCAGAAATTAGAGCCCATCCCTCATCGAAGACTAAGAATGGTGGCAAACACCATTGAAGAAAACTTCCCTCTGGGGACTGTGCAGTTTCTAATGGACTTTGTTTCACCCCAGCATTACCCACCCAGAGATATTGTGGCTCACATCATCCAGAAAATCCTGCTCAGTGGCTCTGAGACTGTGGACGTCCTTAAGGAGGCCTACATGCTTCTCATGAAAATCCAACAGTAGGAATTGTTAGCGCTGCTTGGCCGCGTCTTCTAGGGAGCCTAAGTGCAGGGCAAGGCTTCCCTTGTCTAAGCTTCATCAGCTCACCTGGGGAGCTTTCTTAATAGTGTTAATTGTGGCAGGAAACCCAATCAATGGCTTAAATTGCCAGTAAAAGAATATAATGTCTTATTTCACTAGAAACCTGGGAATATTATTTGATACTGTTTTTATAAATGGCTGCTGGGACCCAGTTTTCAACTCTGCCTTGGTTCTGTAGTCTTTAGCTTCAGATTTTTATGGTATTTTGAGTTAGAAAATCAACTTCCATAATTACACAGTTCTGAAACTGAGTCGTATTATAATTGGCTTAGCATGGCATATGAGTCCGTTTTTGAGACAATCACAGTGACTTAAAGAGTAGAATCTTGTGATTAGCTCAACAAATCACATGCTTCTTGCAGTCCTGGTACGTGAGGCTCACTGCCTATGAGCCAGTCTACACCGTGTGTGGTGTGGAACCGGAGGGCAGGCCAGAGCGCTTAGGATACAAAGAGGCTTTTCCTCCTGTCGCCATCCAGACCCTAACCCTTCTGCCACTACATTGTCCAGAATTGTAATTGATGTCACTTGACTTTCAGGTTGCATCCAGCCAATGCCAAGACTGTGGAGTGGGACTGGAAACTGCTCACCTATGTCATGGAGGAAGAGGTAACAGACTATGATGACACATCGTTTGCAGAGGAATTTTAAATGTGTGTGTGTGTGGGCAGAGTATGAGTGTATTTGAGAGCACCATGGTGTGTGTGGGAGTCAGAAGACAGCTTCAGGAGTTGGTTCTCTGCTTCCATCCTCTGGGTCTTGGGGGTTGAACTCGTGTTGTAAGGCTTGGCAGCAACTGCCTTCATCTGTTAGTAGAGTCTCTGCCACTGTTCCCTGCCGACAATACTACTGTACCAAAGGTTACTTTTGAAACATGCAGTCTCCCAACTCAAATATTAATATATTCAGGTCTTCTCTCCTTGAGATCCAACTAAAGATATTATTAGAAAGGCTAGTGATACAGCTCAGTGGTGGAGCACTTGCCTACTGCACATGAGGTCCTGAGTGCAATCCCTAGTACTGCAAACATATAATGTTAAGACGCTAGTCAATAAATGGGGGAAGTTATAATCCATAGCTATGAAAACAAGGGGAAGGATGGTACATGTGAATCAAGATTCAAGAGAAGCTGGGCAGAGGCAGCACGAGCTAGAACACATGTAGAGGAGACTGTCGTGGCCAGCGAGGGGAGGTCTATACATCAGAACACCAAAGAAGCTTTCCACTCAGAAATGCAACATTATGCTGAGAGGTGGGAACAAGTCCAGTACAGAAAGTGAGTGGGCATCTGCTGAAAACCATTATGTGGAGCCATCAGCTACTACACTCTGGAACACAGCAGGCAAAATGTCTAAAGAAATGACATGAACCATCTGTAATAAACAAAAACATGTTATCAAGTTAGTAATTCAGAAAATTTCCACGTTCTATATTTAGTGACCTCCAAGTTTATCTGCCAGCATTCTGTCTGCTCATCTTAAGGTAGTTAAACAAAAGAGTTTCTACTTTAAATTCTATATTCAGCCAAGCGTGGTGGCGCAGTCCTTTAATCCCAGCACTTGGGAGGCAGAGGCAGGTGGATCTCTGTAAGTTCAAAGCCAGCCAGGCCTACACAGAAAAACTGTGTCTTAAAAAACAGAAGAAAAAAAAAAATCTATACACAGCCAAACTGAGTTTTAGGTATGAGGATGAAATAAAGATGTGGGCTGGAGCCGGGCGTGGTGGCGCATGCCTTTAATCCCAGCACTCGGGAGGCAGAGGCAGGCAGATCGCTGAGAGTTCGAGGCCAGCCTGGTCTACAAAGTGAGTCCAGGATGGCCAAGGCTACACAGAGAAACACTGTCTCGAAAAACCAAAAAAAAAAAAAAAGATGTGGGCTGGAAAGATGGTTCAGTGGTTAAGAGCACTGGCTGGGGCTTGGAGAGATAGCTGAGAGGTTAAGAGCACTGCCTGCTCTTCCAGAGGTCTTGAGTTCAATTCCCAGCAACCACATGGGGGCTCACAGCCATCCATAATGAGATCTGATGCCCTCTTCTGAAAATAAAGCACTCATACACAATAAATAAAAATAAATAAGTCAGCCGGGCGTGGTGGCGCACGTCTTTAATCCCAGCACTCGGGAGGCAGAGGCAGGCGGATCATTGTGAGTTCGAGGCCAGCCTGGTCTACAAAGTGAGTCTAGGATGGCCAAGGCTACACAGAGAAACTCTGTCTCGAAAAACCAAAAAATTAATTAATTAATTAATTAATTAATTAAAAATAAATAAGTCTATAAGAAAGAAAGAAAAAAAGAACTGATTTTTTAAAAAAGTACTGGCTAGTCTTGCAAAGGACTCAGGTTCGATTCCCAGCAAGCACGACAGCTCACATTGTCTGTGTGGTGGTTTGAATAGGAATGGCTCCCATATAGACTTATGTATTTGAATGCCTGGCCATTAGGAAACAGTGGGGAGCATAGCAGCAGGTAAGCAGGCAGGCATAGCACTGGAACAGCAGATGAGAGCTCTCATCTGGATCCACAAACAGGAAGCAAGGGAGCACCCTGGGGGTCAAAGGGGGCTTTTGAAACCTTAAGACCACCCCAGAGATACACCTCCTTCAAACAGTCCCACTAAGTGGGGACCAAGTATTCAAATATATGAACGTACAAGGTCAGTGGCATTCAAACCCCACATTCCTCCCTTGTGTCCATCTCATACTGCAAATACATTCAATCCAACTTCAAAAGCCCCATAGTCTTTCAGTCCAAAGTCTATGGTCCCTTCTGAGACCCAAGGCAGTCTCTTAACTGTAACCCCCAATAAACTCAAAGCATACATTATACAGTTCCCTCTACAGTGGCACAGAATATATATTACCATTCCAAAAGGGAGGAAAGGGGGCATGGTGAGGAAATGCTGGACCAAGGGAAACAGCAGAGCCAACTCCAAATCTTGTATCTCTACAACAGATGTCAAAGGACTTAGATGGTTCAGCCCTTCCAGCTTGGCTGCCTGCAACATCTTCTCTTTCTTGAGCTAGTCTCACCCCACAAATGCAGTTCCTCTTGGCAGAGGTTTAATGATTCTAGCATCTTCTGAATTTTCGGGTCTCTAGTACAATACAGGCTTCACTTTCACAGCTTTGTTCAGTGACCTGTCAGGCCTACTGTGTACGGACTCCTGTGTCACATGCAGCTGTCCTTGGCTGGGGGGAAGGATTCCACAACCCCTGGACTTGTGTTTCCTTCATGTCCTAAAGCCAGAAAGAACTACATGGACAACAATGCCAAATTTGGTTGCTTGCTTGGCATTGAATCACATTGAATCGCAGCTTTTGTTGTTGCTTTTTTAGGAGCAGAAAATCCCTCATCCCTTTTCCTTTCAGCTTACTTGGGGGGGGGGGGTGTATTTCCAGGAGGGTGACCTTTCATTTATTGTAATGTGGATCAGGCCTTCTTAATCACCTTAATCCCTTTCAGCACAAGCTAGCTCCAACATTTAAATTTCCTGGATGCTTCTCTTGCCAAAGTGTACATCTTGAATTTCTTCCTGCCCCACTTGGATGTCATCACTGTAGACCTGCATAAGAGTGATGACTAATAACCACAACACAGTGTTAGGCTGTCTGGAAATATCTTCCAAGGAAGTCAGTCTAATACATCTCAATCTAGCCTCAGGCAAATTCTTAGGACAAGGTCAGAAAACAGCCATGTTCTTTGCCAGACTATCACAAGAACAGTCTTGGGGTTAGAGAGATGACTGTGTGGTTAAGAGCACTGGCTGTTCTTCCAAGGGACCCGGGTTCAATTCCCAGAGTGTACATGGCCGTCTGTAACTCCAGTTCCATGGTGTCCGACACCCTCACACAGATGGACATGCCGGCAAAACACCAATGCATATAAAATAAAAATAAATCTTAAATTAAAAAGTCTCTAGCCTAGTTGCAAATATTGTCCCTCTCAGAAAACTCTTGAGTCCAATGTTCCAAAGTCCTCATTTCATCCAAAAACAATAAACCAACCTCATAGTCATTGTTTGTCACAGTAAGGTAGGAAATCTCTACAGACAGCAAGGCCAGCAGAGTATCAAGCCAGGGGAGGCAAGCAGGAAATTAGGTCCAACCTGACTCAATAGTCAGCTTGGTTCAAACCTCAAGAGTCTGGCCTGGGTAGCTTATTTTAGCCATCTGTAAGTACTGCACAATTTGGACAATTGTTGGATAAAAAAATTTGGATAAACTTGATAATTAACTCAATCCCTTATACACAACAAAGCTTAAGACATAATCACATCAAAACTCTTGTACAGGCTGAGTGCAGGGGCACACACCTATAATCAAAGCACTCGAGGAGGCAGAGGCAGGTGGATCTCTGTGAGTTCGAGGCCAGCCTGCTCTACAAAGTGAGTACAGGACAGCCAAGGCTACACAGAGTAACCCTGTTTTGAAAAACCAAACCAAACAAACAAACAAAATAAAAACTGCTGTTGGTGCCTGCAATTCCATAGCAGATGCCACAGACCACCCCAGTTGGTTATGGGGATCCCTGGGGTGAGGATCCTTTAAGACTTGGTGGGCAAGGATTCGACGGGGACAAACAGAGACAAACACAGAGGCAGTTTGAATCTGAGTGTACTTTGAAGGCAAGCAGTCTAGATTTTTACATTTTGAAACAGGGAGTGCGTTGTGGTTACATTTTCCATGGAGTAGATTCAAGGGGGTCAGTGAAGCAGTCAGGCATATAGAATACACAGTTCAAAGTGCATAGTAATAACATCATTGTTTCTATGACATTAACTTGGCACAGGCAGATACTACATTCTCAGGCTGAGCCAGGGACCAGAGACCGTCCTCTGTAAAATTAACTTTGTGCTGTTAGTCAGTGTCTGACACCTTTTTCCCATTGATGACTGCCTTTGATAAAGACCCTTCATTTAATTGAGGGGATTTTTTTTTTTTAAGATTTATTTATTTATTTATTATGTATACAATGTTTTGCCTGCATATACACCTACAGGCCCGAAGGCGGCACCAGATCTCATTATATTGTGAGCCACCATGTGGTTGCTGGGAATTGAATTCAGGACCTTTGGAAGAGCAGGCAGTACTCTTAACCGCTGAGCCATCTCTCCAGCCCACAGGGGATTTTTTTTAACCACTTCCTTTTGCTGTAATTCATTGAAAAAGTTCTCCATTGTTTTATTATTCTTAAGAACTTTCAGGCTCAGAGGTTAAGCACATGGATTGCACTTCTGGAGATCCTGAGTTCAATTCCCAGCAACCATACGGTGGCTCACAACCATCTATAATGTGATCTGATGCCCTCTTCTGGTCTGCAGGTACACATGCAGGCAGAGCACTATATACAAAATAATAAATAAATAAATCTTTTTTAAAAAAACTTTCAGGATGACTAATAATAAATCAGGCGCATTTGGAGGAGGCATCTCATCCTGCGGTTTCTAGGCTGGTGCTTTGTCCAGTTCACCTCCTGGCACCGTGTCCCTGGTCACCTTGTTGTTGCCTCGACTATGAGTGAGAAGAATAATAGAGCAAATAGGAAGGAATACCAGGAAGCAGGTCGCTACCAACACTCCAAGGGAAAGAACACCATGGCCTTTTCCAGGAGACTCTCCCTTTTGGGGTCATCACCTCAAGTCCTCGGAACAGCATTGTCATGCGGACTCTACTGGAGGTGGCATGGCAGGCATATACCAGGGGAAGCAAGAGATTATGAGCTCTGAGAAGAAACAGGAACAAGCCTCTTGGGGAAAGACAGTTAAAAAGTACAGAACATTGGGGCCAGCAAGATAATTCAGTGGGTGAAATCATGACATCCTAAATTTGATCCCCAATGGTGAAAAGTTGCAAATCTGTAATCCCAGCACTTCTGTAGTGAGCATGGTGAGTTGATACTGAGGAAGGAATCCCCCAGGAGATGGCAGTTTAGTGACCCTGGAGTAAACAGTAAATCAACAAGAAACAACCTGATCAACAAAGTGGAAGCAAAGAAAGGATTCTCAAAAGTTATCTTCTGACACTTAACTGCCACATAAAAATCATGGCAAGTGAAAATATACATTTAAGTTTTGGTATCTAAGGACCAGCATGATGGCTCACCAGGTGAAGGGACTTGATGTCAAGCCTAACAGCCTGAGTTTAATCCCCTGGACCCAGGTGGCAGGAGGAGAGACTGACATCCATGAGTTGTCCTCTAGGTTCCTCACATGCATATGGACACATACCCAAATAAATGAGTGAGTAGATAAATAAATAAATAAGCATGATAAGTATTTAAACAAAAAGGTTTGGCTTTGTTTGTAAACTCTTGGATGTTCTGGAACTCACTTGTGTAGACCAGGCTGACCCTGAACTCAGAAATCTAGCTGCCTCTGCCTCCTGAGTGCTTGAACTAAAGATGTGCACCACTTCTGACCAACATGAAAAGGGTTTTTTTAGTATACTGTATAAGGCTGGGAATATGCCTCAGCAGGTCAGAGTACTTACTGTGCAAGCATGAGGACCTGAGTTCAAATCTCTAACATCCATGTAAAAAGATAGGTGTGGCTGTACATACCTGTAACCCTGCACTGTGGGGGTAGAGACATGAGGGTTGCTGAGGCTTGCATGCCATCCTCCTACTTCCAGGTTAAGTGAGAGACATGTCTCAAAGGGATAAGACAAAGTAATGGAACAAGACACATGATGTCCTCCTCTGCCTTGCATGCATACACACATTGTGTATATATATATACCACATATACAAAATAAAACAGAATAAGGACAGCATGTGCACATGCCTAAAGTGGGTGTTTACTAGAAAAGGGACAGGTCCAGAATTTCAAGCCATGATGACTGCTAAATGTCTTTTGTTGTTTGACTGGTTGGTTTGGTTTGGTTTGGTTTATTTTTAATTTTTTGGTTTTTGTTTTTTCAAGACAGGGTTTCTCTGTGTAACTTTGGCTGTCCTGGACTGGCTTTGTAGACCAGGCTGGCCTTCAACTCATAGAGAGCCGCCTGCCTCTGCCCCCCAAGTGCTGGGATTACAGCCATCACGCCCAGCACTAAATGTCTTACCTTAAATATATTCAATCTGTACATACTAGAAAAATCACTTTCTTCAAATACCTAATTCTCAAAAAAAAAAAAAGAAAGTCACAAGCTAAGAGCTCATTTTCCAAAAATTAAAAATAAAGCCTTTATCTAGACTAAAAAAGGAAAAAAAAAAAAAAAAAAGGAGCAAAATCCTTAAATAAGGGAAGAAAAGGAAAGGCTGGAGAGATGGTTCAGAGGATAAGAACATTGGCTACCCTTCCAAAGGTCCTGAGAGTTCAATTCCCAGCAACCACATACTGGCTCATAACCATCTCTAATGAGATCTGTTGCCCTCTTCTGGTGTGCAGGCCACATGCAGGCAAAATACTATATAAATAATAAATCTTTTTTTTTTTTTTAAGAGATAAAAAAAGATGCAAGAACAAATGGAATAAACTTGAATTGTGCTATAGAAAAAAAAGGATATAACACAATTTACACTATAGAAACATAGATTATTAGAGATTAGTTTGAACATAAAATTGATAGCATAGAAGAAATGGGTAAATTTCTAGACTTGTACATTTTACCATACATAAATCATGGATAACTATATATAATACCACCTCCTGTAATCCTATAAATGCTTGGGGTTTCTTTGTTTTGGGTTTTGTTTGTTTGTTTGTTTGAGACAGTGTTTCTCTGTGTAGCCTTGGGGGTCCTGGATTCACTTTGTAAACCAGGCTGGCCCCAAACTCACAGTGACCCATCTGCCTTTGCCTCCTTGAGTGCTGCAGTTACAAGTGTGAGCTACTGAGCCCAGCTGAAAAAGTGTTTTAAGCAAAAGGAATTGCAAGATGCAAAGGGGCCCTGAGACAAGAATATGCTTGGAGGCAAGGAGAGCGATGGCCAGAGAGGCCTGGTGGAATGTGCAAGCCTTGGAAGGAGGTTGACCTTTTTGTTTCTTTTTCCCATTATTAAGAGATTCAGACCTAGCATCTTGCCCTTAATTTTTATTTATTTTTTACTTATTTTGAGGCAGGGTTTCTTTAAATTGCCTCAAGCTGGCCTTGACCTTGTAACCCACCACCTCAGTTCCCCTAGTAGCTGGGATAGTCTTATTTTAAATCTAGCATAAGCCCACTGGTATGCTAAAAAATGAGGTGTGGTCTCTGCTTTAAAAATATCATATAGAGCCAGGCGTGGTGGCACACGCCTTTAATCCCAGCACTTGGGAGGCAGAGGCAGGCGGATCGCTGTGAGTTCAAGGCCAGCCTGGTCTACAAAGTGAGTCCAGGATGGCCAAGGCTACACAGAGACACCCTGTCTCCAAAAACAAAAACAAAAACAAAAAAAAAAAATCATGTAGAAAGCCGGGCAGTGGTGGCGCATGCCGCGCATGCCTTTAATCCCAGCACTCAGGAGGCAGAGGCAGGCGGATCGCTGTGAGTTCAAGGCCAGCCTGGTCTACAAAGTGAGTCCAGGACAGCCAAGACTACACAGAGAAACCCTGTCTTGAAAAAAAAAAAAAAAAAGCCAGGTGTGGTGGCACACGCCTTTAATCCTAGCACGTGGGAGGCAGAGGCAGGCAGATCACTATGAGTTCAAGGCCAGCCTAGTCTGCAAAGTGAGCCCAGGATAGTCAAGGCTACACAGAGAAACCCTGTCTCAAAAAAAAAAACATTATATATATATATATATATACATATATATATATATATAGAGAGAGAGAGAGAGAGAGAGCGCACTGGACGTAGTGGTGCACACCTTCAATCCCAGCATTTGAAAGGCAGAGGCAGGTCGATCGCTGTGAGTTCCAGGCAGCCAAGGCTACACAGAGAAACACACACACACACACACACATCACATAGTGAACTATATGAAGACTCAAGAAGACGACGATGAAAGAAGGGCAGTCAGCCAGGAAGCTGTTAGGTGTTGAAGCATTAGGAGGTTGGTACTGGTTGGAGGGAGTTGGAATCTAGAGGCATTCTGGGATATTCCTTTGGGATTTATCTTCTCTCACCATTAGGTGGTCCTTTGGCTATGATGTTCTTCCTTGCCAAAGACTAAAAGCCAAGAAAAACAAGAGAAAAGAAAATGATGATTGCCAAAGGATGGGAGGAGTGAGAAATAAGTATAGCAGGACTTCCTTGGGCCTGCCAGCGATTAAATAAAGACATGGAAACTTATTAATATTTAAAAGCCTAGGCCTTAGCTGGACAGACTCTCAACTAGCTCATCCTGGCTATTCTAGACCAAGACCCATCCCAGGGCTAGTTCTTTACTTCTCTCTTTCAGCCCCCAACTTCTGTTCCTTCTTGTGTCAATGCTGGCGAAACTCCTAGAGTCCCTCTCTCTGCCCAGAAGATCCACTTTCCCCTTCTGCCCAGCCATTGGCCATCAGCTCTTTACTAAAGCCAACCAGATACAATTATAGATTGCCTTAGGCAGGTGAGGAAGGAACAAATATAACAAATATTGATAAAATATGAGACCATAGCTCTCTGCTGGTGCAGAATCAACAATTGATTATACAGAGACACACCTTCACACAGTGTACACCAACAAATGAGCAGTCATTGTGTAGCCAGCTTTGCAGGATGAAAGCTTTTGTAGCCTTGTGCAGTACTATGAATTTTCCTCAGTGACAAATACTTGAAGGAATTTAAAAGAACAGATTTACCTGGGCTCCTGGTTTCAGAGCTATTAGTCTGTGCTTGGCTGGATCTGTTTTTTGAGACAGGGTTTCTCTGTGTATGGACTCGCTCTGTGGACCAGGCTGGCCTAGAACTCACAGAAATCAGTCTGCCTCTGCCTCCTAAATGCTAGGATTAAAGGCGTGTGCCACCATGCTTGGTTTCTTACCATAAATTTTAAGGCAAGAAGTTGAAGAAGTGAGTGAGTGAGTCTGAATCATTGCTGATGAGGTTGCGAATGGTACAGCCAGTTTGGAAGACAGTGGGTAGTTTCTGTTGCCATGACTCAGAATACCTGCTTCTCTCACAAATCTCTCTTTGACACAGACAACCTTGCTAACTCGTGGCATTTTCTTGGACCTTTGGTTTTGACAGCCATGGTTTTCTGTCATCCAAGAGAGCAAAATGCAAACCTGACTTCCTATTACTTCTTCCACAGGGACAAACTCTGCCTGGACGTGTCCTCTTTCTACGTTATGTAGTGCAGACCCTGGAAGATGACTTCCAACAGATCTTGAGGAGACAGCGTCAGCACCTACAGCAATCCATTGCAAATACTGTTCTGTCATGTGACAAACAGCCCCATAATGTCAGGTAACCAGCTACTAGAACATGACCAGTAAAGGCCAATATGTTAGGTTTATTGTCACTGTGACAGCTGTGTAAAAAAGGCAAGTCATAGAGAGAGGATTTATTTACGTTCACAGTGTCAGGGGTTTGGATCTTGTCATGGCAGCCAGGAAGCAAAGGAACTCAGGAAAAGGAAGGGGCCAACCAGCATACAGCCCCAAGGCTGCATCCCCAGTGATCCACTAGTCCAGCTAGGACCCCCTTGCCATGATTTCACCATCTCTCAATAGTCTACTCAGATTTTATATTCATCAATAGAATGGACTATTAATTAGAGAACTTCCGTGCTTGCAAGGCCTAATTGTCTTAGGAAGGATGCTCACAGACACTAATCTGCTAGGTGTTTTTCAGGTGTCAGGGCGCACCCAGAGACTATAAGAGGATGAGATTCTCCTCATGACTAAATACCGTAAGTGGAATTCAGAGAATCTAAAGAAAGCTCTCTAAATTGGTCACGTGGACTCCTAAGGAGCTGGGACACTCCTTTACTCTGAAGAGTATCTGGAAAGTCAAGTGTTGAGACCTCATATGTCAGAAAATAGCTTTCTCTCATGTATTGACTAATAAGCAGGCTAAATATTTTTGTTTACATATTTAGAAATAAATTTTGTGTAGTACTTTGAAGAAATTGTCTACTAGCTGGCAGAAGTACTGGTAAGAAATCTGAAGCAGAGCTGGAGGTGGCAGCACTCGCCTGTAATCCCAGCACTAGGGAGGCAGAGGCAGGCAGATCTCTGAGTTTGAGGGCAGCCTGATCTACACAGGTTGTTCCAGGACAGCCAAGGCTACACAGAGAAACCTTGACTTGAAAAACAAAACAAACAAGAAATCAGAAGCAAAGTTGGAGAGATGGTTTGGTGGTTGAGAGCACTGACTGCTCTTCCAGAGGTCCTGAGTTCAGTTTCCAGCAACCACATGGTGACTCACAGCCATCTATATACTGGGATCTGATGCCGTCTTCTGTCATGCATGCATACATGCAAGTAGAGCACTAATAAATAAATATTTTAAAATCTGAAGCAGGGATGGAGAAGTGGCTTAGTGGTTAAGAGCACTGGCTGCACTTCTAGAGGGCCTGAATTTTATTCCCAGCATCCACACGGCAACTCAAAACCCTATGTAACTCCAATTCTAGGAGATACGACACTGCCTTTTGGCCTCCTTGGGCACCAGGCACACACTTTGTGCATAGACATACATGTAGACAAAACAAGCATATACATAAAATAAAAAATAAAGAATTGTCTAAATTTTCATCAGTAATAATGTATGGGGGTAAAAAAAAAAAAAGAAATGAAGGGACTGGGGAGATGGCTCAGAGGTTTAGAGCACATGTTGCTCTTTCAGAGGACTCGGGTTATATGGCAGCTCACAACCATCCATAACTCCAGTTCCAGGGGACACAGTGACTCCTGGCCTCTGCAGACACCAAGCAACCATGGTGCACATACATATATGCAAGCAAAAAACAATATATATAAAGTAAATGTAAAATGTTTTAAAAAGGAGTCTTAAACCAAGCATAGTGGCACACGCCTTTAATCCCAGCACCTGGGAGGCAGAGGCAGGCAGATCTTTTGAATTCAAGGTCAACCTGATCTACAGAGTGAATTCTAGGACATCCAAGGCTACACAGAAGAAAAAAACAGACAAAAGCAAAAAGAGACAAAGTGTATTAAGCTAGTTGGGAAAGGACTATGTGTGTAGATCTACAGTTATACAGACATGCATTGTGCTCAGCATCCTATAGGCCAGTATAAGATGAAAATAATCCTTGGTTTCTGAAAAATATTTTTTCATTGTTCTTCAAGGGGTCACCCTACTTGTTTCTATTTAAAATGAGCAGATAATATTCCATTTTGTAAAAAAACCTGGACACACACATCTCTTTTATAATTGTCCTCTAATTTTGTACATAACATCTGTTCGCCCCCCCCCCCCCCAAGTTAGCTGCCTTTTGCAGGACAGTGGGATTTTGGCTATTTTGGTCTCTTGATTTCTTTGTTTTTGGTTTTTGAGACATGTTCTCTATATATAGCCCTGGCTGGCCTGGAACTTACTGTGTAGACCAGGCTGCCTTCAAACTCATAAGATCTTCCTGCCTTTGTCTCCTGAGTGCTGAAATTAAAGGGATGTGCCATACACCCAGCTCAGTATTTCACAATTTTATTTTCTCTAGTGTTACTAGGAGAGAAATAATTAGATGTATGTATTCAATATAGTTGTGTGTGTGTGTGTGTGTTTGGTTTTTGATTTTGTTTTTTTAGGTTTTTTGAGACAAGGTTTCTCTGTGTAACAGCCCTGGCTGTCCTAGACTCACTTTGTAGACCAGACTGGCCTTGAACTCACAGAGATCAACCTGCCTCCTGAGTGCTGGAATTAAAGGCGTGCACCACCACTACGCAGCTGAGAGTCAATATAGCTTTTTTTAAAATCTTGATTATTTAAGTAATCAGTAATAAACTTTAACCATATGAGATGTTTTCGCCTTGCTGATGAATCCTAAGCTCTATATGAAGTAAGTCTCCACTATACATCCTTTCACCGTTAATAGATGACGCACGTGGCAGAGAGCTAGTGAAGACCTGCCTGCACTAGATCCTAGTCCAGTTTTCCACCTAGTTAGGTAGTGTTGCTGCTCAGAAAGTTGCGTCTGCTTCCAGAGATGCTTTCCCATAATTGTAATTTGTGGTAGCCAATTTTGACTGTCCAGTTGATTGGATTAGTAAAGCACAGTGTTTCCAGAAACAGATCTTGGGGCCTCTGCCCTAATGAATGTTGATGAATTCACAATACACATTATTTGGAGGCATTGGCCTAATTGGGCAGGTGCAGGTCATGGAGTGGGGGCTGCCCTGGGTATTATAGCTCATCCTTCCTACGGTCCTCATTTCTCTGTTTTTTATCCACGAAGAAGTGAAGAATGGCATCTTCTACATGTTCCCACCACCAGGATGTTCTGCCTGACTGCATGGGTCCAGGCAACCATTAACTGAACTCTCTAAAACTGTGAGCTGAAATAAATCCTTCCTCTCCCTAGGTGTTTCTGTCAGGTGTTTGTCACAGCAGTGATAAAATGTAACTGCTGTATAACTTGTAGGAAAGTGCCAGGGGCTGAGCTGCAGCCCGGTGGTAGGACACTTGGCTAACGTGCACGCACAAGGTCCTAGGCTGAGTCTCCAGTACACAAGAGAAGAAAAAAGTTAGCTTGTATAACATGTTTAATATGTGGTTTTTGTTTGAGCCCAGTGTAAGTATGCAGGTCCGAACACTGTAAGCACAACAGCAGTGTTCATCTTTCTTTCTAATCTCTTTTGTATTCCAGAGATGTTATCAAGTGGCTGGTCAAAGCAGTGACTGAAAACGAATTAACAGTGCCCCCAGATGGGACGCAGACCTCTCCAGGAACAGGAGTGCTAAAAGCTAGCAGTGACCATCTGTCTCCCCAGCCCAACCTGACCAGGAACACCAGTCAGCTGTAAGAAACAGGCAAAGTTGTCTCCAGGGCTTCGAGGGTTTGGTATCTTACAAATAGGACTAGCCCGAGAGCAACTTGCCCCAGACGACCAACTCTCGGAACATAGTCTGGTTCTCATAAAAGACTTTTTTTTTTTTTTTTTTTTTCCGAGACAGGGTTTCTCTGTGTAACCTTGGCCATCCTGGACTCACTTTGTAGACCAGGCTAGCCTCGAACTCACAGCGATCCGCCTGCCTCTGCCTCGCGAATGCTGAGATTAAAGGCGTGTGCCACCATGCCTAGCTCTCATAAAAGACTTGCCTAGGCTAGGAGTGTGATGATTGTGTGGCGTGCATCAGAACTTAGACCCATCTGCAGAAAAGAAAGGCACAGCTTACAGGTTCTCACTGCTAAGCCTCCCCACCTTCACGTTCTAATTTAGAAAGTGTCCCTTCTTCTCTAAAACCATATGGACTTTCTGTGCCCACCCCAGCTCTGAATAATGATGCAGAGACTTATATTTACTAGCTTTAGGCCTCAGCTTACTCTTATTCCCAACTAGCTCTTAACTTAAATTGTCCCTTTATATTAGCCAATGTTCTGCCATGTGGCTCGTTACCTCTTATTTTTCATAGTCCATCTTGTGGGCAGATCTTCGCACCTCCTGATTCTTTCCCAGAGTTCCTGTCTCTCTGGAAGTCCTGCCTATTATCTCCTGCCTTTTTCATAAGCCATTCAGCTCTTTATTCTACCAATCAGAAGGTGATAGGAAATAATGTTTACAAAATACCGAGGCAGGGATGCTTCATAAAAATAACAGTACCGGCTGGGCAGTGGTGGCGCACGCCTTTAATCCCAGCACTGGGGAGGCAGAGGCAGGTGGGTCGCTGTGAGTTCAAGGTCAGCCTGGTCTACAAAGTGAATCCAGGACAGCCTGGGCTACACAGAGAAACCCTGTCTTGGGGGGGGGGGGGAAGAAATATAGTAACTTATAAACGTATCATTGTAGACTCAGAATCTGGCCTGCCGTAGCCAATTATTTGTCACTATCTGCAATTTTTCTGAAACCAATACTCTTCCATCACTTAATAGGTGTTTACATAAGTGGCGTCAAGTCAGGCTGGTCCTGCTACACGGTTGCTTGTCTTCTCCGTGCCTTGTCTGCCTCTCTTTATTTGTGTCTGATGGGAGGGGAGGCCAGGGTCCACCAGTGGGAATTCTGAGACTTGTTTTAGTAAGAACTGCTGTTCTTTGTTCTGTTGTTGTTTGCTTGTTTGTTTTATTTTGAGACAAAATCTCAACATGTAACTAGCTGGCCTGAAACTCAACATGTAGACCAGGCTGGCCTGCCTGCCTCTGCATTCTGAGTGCCAGAATTAAAGGTCTGCACCTCCACACCCAGCTGTCTGAGGGTGGTACACACTGGTGGGACCTTCTCTAGCTTCAGGAAGCCTCTCACCAAGTCTTCCCACTCACTCGTACCCTGTGTTCTGGGTCCAGGATTGTGTGTCAGCTTCAGAGGATGCTGTCCATTGCTGTGGAGGTGGACAGGACTCCTACCTGCAGCTCCAATAAAATAGCTGAGATGATGTTCGGGTTCGTGCTGGACATCCCTGAAAGGAGTCAGAGGTGAGTGTAGTTGAATCAGTTTGTTTTGGTTTTGGTTGGTTTCTCCATTAAAAAGAGTACTAAGCCAGGTGGTGGCACAGCACTCAGGATGCAAAGGCAAGTGGATCTCTGTAAGTGTAAGGATAAGCCTGGTCTACACAGGGAGTTCCAGAATAACACAAAGAAACCCTGTCTCAGAAGAGACAGAGAACAAAAAAGTCTTTCCTGCCCCCCCCTTAAATGAACTGTTTTTATTTCTGCCTGCCAGACACAGAATTTCAAGAGAGAAAAGCACAAACTGTAATTGAAAGGGGAAGAAAATGATAGGGGCCTATTTATGTCTTTGATGAGTTGAAAGGATCAGGTTCCCAAGTAATTGGTGTGCAGGCAAGCTGTCATTTCCTGGGAAGAATCAGGATGCTAAATCTAACATGTCACCTTGTAGACCAGGCTGGCCTTGCATTCACAAGAGATTTGCCTGCCTCTGCCTCCGTGAGTGCTGGGATTAAAGGCATGCACCATCACACCTGGCTGACAAATTCACCTACTAGGATTTTTTTGGTAGTTATATTAGCCCTCTCTACATATATAATCATCTTGTCTGCAAATGGTGTTTGACATTCTCCTTTGTAATCTGTATGGCTTTTGCCTGTTTTCCCTTGCCTTACTACACCAAAACTTCCCAGCAGAGTGTTAGAGAAATGGAGAGAGCAGAGCAAACAGCCTTGCCTCATTCCTTATCTTAGGGGAACCATTTGGTCTTGAGCATTACCTATAAGATGACCTACAGATGCTTTCAGCCATCTTGTCAGACTAAGGAAGAGTTCTTCCGCTTCTACTTGACTGGTATTTTTCTAAAGAGTAAATAAATACTGAGGATTTCAGCATCTATTGAGATAATCATAATTTTTCCTCTTTAGTCTCTGGATTGGGTAATTATGTTAATTAATTTCTTGAAGTTTAATTAGCCTTACATTCTAGGAACCAAAACCCTGCTTGGTTGCATGCTATCCTTTTAATATGTTAATGGATTCATGTTGCTAATATTTGTTAAGGTTTTTGCATCTTTGTTACAAGGATAGTGATCTGTAATTTTATTCTCCTATAATGTTCAACTTTACTACCTATATCTTTTAAAAAATAAAAACTAGGGCTGGAAAGATGGCTCAGTAGTTAAGAGCATTGACTGCTCTTCCAGAGGTCCTGAGTTTGATTCCCAGCAACCACATGGTGACTCACAGCCATCTATAATGTGATGTGATGCCTTCTTCTGGCCTGCGAGTATGCATGCAGGCAGAGAATGTATACATAATAATAAATAAATCTTTTTTTAAAAAATGGGGGAAAAAAAGTAAAAACTAGCCAGGTGGTGGTGGCACACACCTGTAATCCCAGCACTTGGGGAAGCAGAGGCAGGCAGATCTCCATGAGTTCGAGGCCATCCTGGTATACAAAATGAGTTCAGGACAGCCAAGGCTACACAGAGAGATCTTGTCTCCAAAAAAAAAAAAAAGAAAGAAAGAAAAAAAGAAAAGTAAAATAAATAAATAAGAGCTGGATGTGGTATTCAAAGCCTGTGATCTCAGCACTCAGAAGAAGCAAGAAAATCAACCTAGCTACATGGTCTTATTTTTATTTTGGAGGCTGGGTTTAAAACAGGGTTTCTCTGTATAACCTTGGCTGTCCTGGACTCTATTTATAGACCAGGCTGGCCTCAAACTCACAGAGATCCTCCTACCACCCCAGTGCTGGGATTAAAGGTGTATGACATCACACCTGGCTCACTACATTGTTTTATTTATCTTGATTTCTTTTAAATTTCACCATCAAGGGGGCTGGAGAGATGGTTCAGAGATTAAGAGCACTGTCTGTTGTTCCAAAGGTCCTGAGTTCAATTCCCAGCAACCACATAGTGGGGCACAACCATCTATAATCAGATCTGGTGCCCTCTTCTGGCCGGCTGGCTCACATGCAGACAGAATATGTATAAATAATAATTAAATAAGTGTTTTTAAAAATAAAAATAAATTGCACCATCATTTGTGAAGGGAATTTTGCTGAATACAATTCCTAATTGCTACGTATTTTATATATTTTAAAGATGTTCCATTTTCCCTGAGTGTATTATCTGTAATGAGAAGCATTAGAAATTTCAGGTCAAGGGTACATCTCTGGTAGAGTATATACTGAGGCCCAAGGCCCTGGCTTCAGTCCCCAACAGGCTAGCCTCAAGCACAGGATTCTCCTGCCTGCCTCCCTAGCTCGGGGATTATGGATGTGCACCAGGATACCTGGCTTTGTCCTTTTCAAAAGCCAAAGGCTGTTCCATCATCCTGTAAGTTACTGGTTTATGGATAAAGCCATTTCTGTCTAGAAGCACTGCAGATTTGTAGATCTCTGTTACTTTAGAAATTTGAGGACAACTGTGCTACATGCTCTTTAAAAGCACTTCTGCTTAACTCCCTCTCCTCCACACAGGGAGATGTTCTTTACTACCATGGAAAGCCACCTTCTGCGCTGCAAAGTGTTAGAAATCATATTCCTCCACAGCTGTGAGATACCCACCCGTCTCCCCTTGTCTCTGGCCCAGGCCCTCTATTTTCTGAACAACTCCACGTCACTGCTCAAGTGTCAGGTACATCCCTTTCTCCTTCAGAGCACTCCCCTCATCCTGCTGTTTGGGCATCATGGGAGAGGTTTGGACACTGTTTTAATGGGGAACTTAGCTGGAGAAACATTTATTACCCGCTGTGTTTACTCTCTCTGCAGTCAGATAAAACCCAGTGGCAGACATGGGATGAGCTGCTTGAGCACCTGCAGTTCCTGTTGTCCAGCTATCAGCATGTGCTGAGAGGTAAGGAGCACTTGTTCACCTAAGTAAAGCATCATTCTAGGCAGCTGTGCTGACACTTGCCTGAAATCCCAGGACCCAGGAAGCTGAGGCAGCAGGATGAAGAGTTGAAGGCTGTATAGTAATAGTGTGTCTTAAAAAAAAAAAATAGTAATCATATGATCTGGAAAGATGGCTTAGTGATTAAGAGCACTTGCTGCTCCTATAGAGGACCCAGGTTCGATTCCCAACACCTACATGGTAACTAACAACTGTAACTCTAGTTCCAGGGGATCCAATGTCTTCTTCTGTCCTCCACGGGCATAGTACATAACGTGGTGAATAAACAGATGCAAGGTAAAAATGCCGATATATAACATAAAAGGTTTGTTTTTTGTTGGGTTTTTTTAGGTTTTTTTGAGACAGGGTTTCTCTGTGTAACAGTCCTGGCTATCCTGGACTCGCTTTTGTAGACCAGGCTGGTCTCAAACTCACAGCGATTTGCCTGCCTCTGCCTCCCAAGTGCTGGAATTAAAGGCGTGCACCACCACGCCTGGCAAAAAGTATTTTTTTTTTAATCTTTAAAAATAATAACAAAAAGCCGGGCGTGGTGGCGCACGCCTTTAATCCCAGCACTCGGGAGGCAGAGGCAGGCAGATTGCTGTGAGTTCGAGGCCAGCCTGGTCTACAAAGTGAGTCCAGGATGGCCAAGGCTACACAGAGAAACCCTGTCTCGAAAAACCAAAAATAAAAAAAAATAATAATAATAACAACAAGAGTGGTGGTGGCGCAAGCCTTTAATCCAGCACTCAGGAGGCAGAAGCAGGCGGATCACTGTGAGTTCAAGGCCTGCCTGGTCTACAAACTTAGGGTCTACAAAGTTCAGGACAGCCAAGGCTACACAGAGAAATCCTGTCTCGAAAAATCAAAAAAAATTTTTTTTTAAATAATAATAACAAAAGAACAAAACTTTTAAACATTTTTCGTTGATTACAACCATGGGGTACAGGAAAAGTAGCTGAAATCACTGTGATGATATGAAAACATTTTTGTTTTGTTTTTTGGTTATTTGTTTTTCTTCAAGACAGGGTTTCTCTGTATAGCCTGGGCTGTTCTAGAACTAACTCTGTAGACCAGGCGGGCCTCAAACTTATAGAGATCCACCTGCTTCTGTCTCCTGAGTGTTGAGATTAAAGGTGTGCCGCCACCACCCAGGTGAAAACATTCTTATTTTGTTACACCTGGTGTTAATACAGCAGTCCTGCTAATTATGAGGTTGTGTAGATAAGCAAAGCCACTTCATGAGAGCCCTGGCTCCTGATAACACCTTTGTTGGATCAGTGGCTCACAGACTAACATTATAAACAGGTGTCAGTAAGACAGATAGATATAAGAGACCTTAAAGTGGCTGGGGCTGTAGCTCGGGTAGAGCATATCCCTTGAATGCAGGAGTCCCAGGGTTCAGTCCCCAGTACTGCCAGACAGGGAGAGGGAGACCCTAACGCCGATGAAAGTGCTCTCAAGGGCTGCTGGGAGAGTTAGGCTGGGTGGCATGCAGGAGGCACATGTTGGCAAGAATCATGCAGAATAACTGTGTCAACTGAGAACAGTTTTCTTAGGGCAGGGATTGTTGAGGACCTTGGTAAAGCTGAAGAACTGCAGATTAATAATTAGAAAGGCTGGGACTATAACTCAGTTGGTTGAGTGCTTTCCAAGTTTCCAGAGCCCTGGGCTCAGCCCCAGCACTACATAAACTAGACCAGTCTTACAGAGGCATCTTCTCAACTGAGAGCCCTCCTCCCAGATGACTCTAGCTAGTGTCAATTTGACATTAAATTTGCCAGGAAGAGACTATTGATAAATGACTGACCTGTGTTTTCCCAAAGTACTGTTCCTGATTAGAGAGACGCTAAAGCATATGAATACTAAATATAACACGTGACCTTACACAGGATTCTAGGTTGGGAAAGGTGGTATTGGGCGGCTGTGAATCACTGATAAAGCGCTTGCCTAGCACATGCAAGGCCATGGGTCCCAGTCTCAGGACTACAAAAATGTTGAGACAGTTGGTGAATCTGAAGAGTCTACCATATTGTGTTGTGTTGATATTGTTTATTTTCAATAATTATACCAGGTTAAATTAGTAAGTGTCCTAGGTCTTAGGAAATCCATGCTGCAATATTGAACATGGTACTGTTGATCGTCCTCACATAGTAAGGAGGACATCATGTTGGCTTTAAGTCAGTGATGTCACATAGAAAGTAAGAGACCTCACAGACCTGCTCAGGACTGGAGCCAAGAACACTGTGTGGGACTTTTTTTTTTTTAAATTCACTTTACATCCCAATTGTAGACTCTTCTCTCATCTCCCAGTCTCACCCTCCTTCCTTCACCCTCCCTTCCCCTATCATCTGACTCAAGCCTATCAAGTCTGATCTGGACTGCCTGCATCCTCTTCCTCTGTGGCCTGGCAAGGCCACTCCATCAGGGAAAGTGACACCAGAGTGCATGTCAGAGGCAGCCCCTACTCCCCATATTGTGGGACTCACAAGGAGGCTGTGCTGCCTATTAACTACATCTGACCAGGGGTCTAGGTCCTCGCCTCGCATGGTCTTTGGTTGGTGTATCAATCTCTAAAGGGCCCCCAACAGCCGGGCCCAGATTTAGTGGTTCCATTGGTCTTCCTGTGGAGCTCCTCCATTGATGGTGGGAGTGTAAACTTGTATACCCACTTTGGAAATAATCTGGCTCCTTCCCAGAAAATTAGGAATAGTGCTACCTCAAGACCCAGCTATACCACTCCTGGGCATATACCTGAAAGACGCTCCACCATACAAGGACATTTGCTCAACTATGTTCTAGCACCTTTATTTGTAATAGCCAGAATCTGGAAACAACCTAGATGTCCCTCAACTAAAGAATGAATAAACTAGCCGGGCGGTGGTGGCGCATGCCTTTAATCCCAGCACTTAGGAGGCAGAGGCAGGCGGATCGCTGTGAGTTCGAGGCCAGCCTGGTCTACAAAGTGAGTCCAGGACAGCCAAGGCTACACAGAGAAACCCTATCTTGAAAAACCAAAAAAAAAAAAAAAAAAAAAAAAAAGAATGGATAAACTGTGGTACATTTACACAATGGAATACTACTCAGGAAATCTGGAGGCCAGAGAGGTGGGTCAGAGGTAAAGAGCTGTCTGTTACAGTCAAAACACTGTATAAATAATAAATACATATTAAAAAGACAAACAAGGAAATCCTGAATTTTTGTTGTTTTTGTTTGTTTTTCCAGACGGGGTTTCTCTGTTATCTTGGCTGTCCTGGATTCGCTTTGTAGACCAGGCTGGCCTCGAACTCCCAGCAATCTGCCTGCCTCCCGAGTGCTGGTTAAAGGCATGCACCACCATGCCAGGCAGAAATCTTGAAATTTGCAGGCAAACGGTTCAAGCTAGAAAAGAGTGAGGTAATCCAGACACAGAAAGACATGAATAGTACATGCCCACTTATAAGCCACATGCTACTTATTAGCCACATGCTACAGGATGCCCACACTACAATCCACAGACCTAAAGAAGCTCAGTAACAAGGACCCAGGGAGGATGCTCAGTTCTCATTCAGAAGGAGCTAAACACGAACCTACCACAGAGGTCCTCTGAAAGACTCCACCCAGCAGGGGATCAGAGCAGAAGAGTCGGGGATAGAAGGACCTGGAAGGAGCTCCACAAGGAGACCAATGGTGCAGGACTTTTGAAAAAATATTAGCACTGAATTAATTCTCTGCCCCTCCCTCAAGCTGGCTCTAAACTCATAGCTATGCTCCTGCCTCAACCTCCTAAATCCTGGATTACACAGGCTTCTAGGTTCTGGTCTACAATGTTGGTGATTTTTAACTTAGAATTATTCTTGTATGAAGAAAAGTAGTAAATATTCTATTCCTGTTACCTTAATTTCAGCCTACCTGGGGCTGACTTACAGGGCTCTTTTCTGTTTCAAACTTTTTTTTTTTAAGATTTATTTTGTATACAGTATTCTGCCTGCATGCCAGAAGGTACCAGATCTCATAGATGGTTGTGGGAACTGAACTCAGGGCTTTTGGAAGAACAGCCAGTGCTCTTAACCTCTGAGCCATCTCTCCAGCCATACACCCCACCCACACCCATTTCAAATTCTTACAATTAAAACTTCAGAGGTTGGGGTTGTGGTGCTAAAAAGTGAGCCCAAGCCTCAATGAAAGGTACAAACACACTAAGTAGTAAAAATAAATAAGTCCACAGGAATTTTTCTTATGTGATTATCACAATAGTTTTGTTTTGTTGGTTTTTCGAGACAGGGATTCTCTTGTAATCTTGGCTGTCCTGGACTCACTCTGTAGAGCAAGCTGGCCTTGATTTCAGAGATCTGCCTCCCAAAGTGCTGGGATTAAAGGTGTGTGCCACCATGCCCAGCCTACAAAATAGTTTTTATTTAGTATAGAGTTATTAAGTCCAATGGAAAAAAAATCAAAATATTGTTATATAGTTTCTTGAATTGGAGAGATTGCTCAACAGGTAAGATCACTTACTCTTCCTTCTGGAGAACGGCAGTTCAGTTCCCAGAACCTACACCAGGAAGCTCACAGCTGCCTGTAACTCCAGTCTAATCCTATGTCCTCTTTTGGCCTCTGTGGGCACTTGCACATATGGCATCCTCACGTAGACACAGACACATAAATTTTAAAAGTAACTATATCGTTAAGGTTTTTTTTTCTATTTACTGAGACAAGGTGTATTTAGCCCTGGCCTGGCTATCCTGGAACTCATGATGTAGCCCAGAGTGGCCTTAAAACTCAGAGATCCACTGGCTCGGTCTTCCAAATGCTAGGATTAAAGGTGTTTGCCACCATGCCCAGCAAAGTAGGTTGATTTTTGACAATCAGTGAGGCAAGAACATAGACCTTTTGTAAATGGGGTTCCCACAGTAATTTACATGACCTTTTGACTTGTCTCCTAGTAGCTAGGCACCAGGCCTTCCTTATAAAAATTGGACTTTAGCTTTAAGATACCAGGGAATAAAGTATATCTTGTTTGACTTCTTCCCTCTTGCAGAGCACCTACGGAGTTCGGTGATTGATCGAAAAGACTTAATCATCAAAAGAATTAAGCCCAAACCCCAGCAAGGAGATGATATCACAGTGGTGGATGTGGAGAAGCAGATTGAGGCCTTCCGCAGCCGCCTGGTCCACATACTGGGAGAACCTCTTGTCCCCCAGCTCCAAGACAAAGTGCATTTGTTGAAGCTGCTGCTCTTCTATGCTGCTGACTTGAACCCTGACATAGAACCTGTCCCACAGCACTGAGGCAGCCAGACTTGTAAGCACTGAGCACCAAAAATACCTCCTGACTCGCCAGCGACTTAGAAGCTCTGAAGTATGAACAGCAGTTAGCATAAGACCAAACCTATCTTATTTATCTGTAGGTTATAATAACTTTATAACTTCAGTGTATATCTTTTTTTTTTCTAATCTTTATCTTAGCCTATTCAATATATGGCTTAAATATACAAGGTGTATATATTTTCTATTAAATTATTTATCTATGCTTTTGAAACAGGCAATACGATATGCACTATATGTCAACATTTCCAGTCACGATGTGAAAGAGCCCTTCTGCTGAACCATCTCCACCCGTGTTACACTGCTCAAGGCACTGGCAGCCTGTTTCTGGAAAGACAGTAGTTTTTCCTGAATATAGCACACTGTGTACATTAAACTTGTTATGTGGCCTATGAAGATGACTGGCCAGTTCTCTAAATCTAACATAACAAAGCAGGCAAAGAAGCAAAAGAACAGAGCCTGTTAAAGAAACATCTAATGTCAAAAAGAGTCAAAAGTCTCTAAGTGTACAATGCTTGGGCTCCACTGTGGGACAGGCAGAATGGACAAGACTGACCTGGGTTTGAGAAAGTAGTAAAGATTTTTATTGTCAATACAACAAGATAACATAAATAAATTAATTTTACAGCAATCTTAGACTCCAGGGCTTCTCTGTGAGGTTAGCTCATTATGTAAACAAACTACTACCTAAAGTGATCTAGCAATCGTTTGTGAGTGTTCAGCCAACAGACCTGTGGACAATGAAAAGAAAAGGGCATTTCCTTGCTTCCTTACCTCCATGAGATGTGTTACTGAACATATGAAGCTAATCTGGTAGAAAATGGTCTCAAAGTTAATCAAAATAAGGTGACACCAAGTTCATGAGAGTTTACTCTAACAAACACTCAAGCTGGGTGTGGTCGAGCACACCTTTAATCCCAGCACTGGGAAGCAGAGGCAAGTAGATCTCTGTGTGTCTACTGGTGAATTCCAGACTTGCCAAGACTACATAGACCCTGTCTCAAAAACCAAAACACACAACTAAAAAAGCATACTATCTAAGAACGAGGGGTGAAGCTTGGTGGTAGAGCACTTGCTTACCATAAGCAAGGCCCTGGTTCAATCTCCTGTAATGAAGGGGTGCGGAACCGGAAGGGGTATGAAACCAGTAGATTGAATCAAGAGTTAATTCCATATTAAAGTGCAAAAGAGAAAAGGGCCATGTGAGACTACTGTTCTGTAACACAGCAGATAAGCAGCCCGCCACCTGCATGGGCCCAGGAACACAAAAAGGTGGTGCAGTGACTACTCAAAAGAACTACTGAGCCGGGCATGGTGGTGCACGCCTTTAATCCCAGCACTTGGGAAGCAGAGGCAGGCGGATCGCTGTGAGTTCGAGGCCAGCCTGGTCTACAAAGTGAGTCCAGGATGGCCAAGGCTACACAGAGAAACCCTGTCTCGAAAAACCAGAGGGAAAAAAAAAAAAAAAAAAGAACCGGGCTGGGCAGGGGTAGTACACACCTTTAATCCCAGCACCTGGGAGGCAGACACAGGCGGTCTTCTCTGAATCCAAGGCCAGCCTGGTCTACTGAACCAGCTCCAGAACAGCCAGGGCTCTGCACCTGGCTTGAAGGGAGGAAAGGAAGGGGAAGGGAGAAGAAAGAACCTGTGGTTCAGCTTAGAGAGCTAGGGTCCTGCCAAGAGTTACTGTAAGCTGCACTAAGCTCTCACACAAGCCCAGGCCCACTCACAAGGCTAAAGCACATCAGGAGGCCACAGCTTTCCACACTAGTCATGATTTGTCACTGCTCATGTTGAACATGGGAAAAGAATCAAGAGGCTTTAGTTTCAGAAGCGCACCAGCACTATTTACCTAGGAGAGCAAGGATCAGAGTCCCTTCTCTGGGATAAATGATTTTAAAAATAATAATAATAATAGGGTCTCCACTCTACACCTCTGACATTTTCTACTAACCTGAAAGCAGTGCAAAATGGTTTCTCTCACACAAGGACAATCTGCACAAAGTCACTCAGGCCTCAGTTAACTACATCACTCCTATGTCAGAGCCCAGGGGAAACGGAAGACCCTGGACAGCAAGCATACTAGAAGCCAGTGGGTGTGAGCACATTCAGGTCACGGGGCTTGATATTATGGGCTCGAGGTGGTGGTTTCTTCCCTTCTACCGTTGGGACATCCATCTTAGGCAGCTTGAAGGTTGCTGAATCTTCACCTACTCGTGTGGCCTGGGCACGCATGAGCTCCATAGGAGAGGGTTTCGGTGCACCTTTGTAAGCCTGGATGGCAAAACCTGCCAAGAAAAACCAAAGATTACAAACCCCAGCCCACACGGTAGTCAGGTGCCTCGCTGCTCTTTCTCAAGAAGCTGCCTTACCAGGATCAGACTTCTGCGTGGGTCGAGGTCCAAAGAGGCTCCATTTGTCTGCTGAGCTCCTGTCATTTCCACTCCCAGGATCCATGGTGTGAGGATTGGGGGCAGGTAAGGCTGAGGAAGAGTCAGAGGGGAACCAGCCTCTAGAACAGAATCAAGTACACACTCCTGTATGTTCTCTCTCTGTGTCTCATATCAAAGCAACAAAAGAGCACAGGCTGGAGCCCAGCGTCACCTCCCCACTGGACTCCCAGAGACAGCAGCTTGGAGCAACTAGGAAAGCTCACCTCGACTTGTGCTTAGGGGATGCGTGAGGGGTGCTGCTCGGGCTGGACTGGGCTGAGGCAGGGTGCTTCTCCTCTCTTGTCTCCCCACTCTGCAGCTTTAGTTTCTGTTCAGATGGGTAAGAAAAGGCTATTCACAGTGAGCTCAGAGAGCAGATCAGCCTGAGCATAAGCAGCCTGACAGACATGCTAACGCTAGGCACAAGTAACTCTTCTTCCACACCAGGTGGGTCCCATACTCCTAAGGAACTGTACGGCACCTCAAACACTCTTGTGCTACAAGCTAGGTGCTAGAACAGGTTTCCAACAAAGCCAAGTGGTTTAGGGGAAGAGCCACCATGCTGCAGAGCCCTTAGGCCTGGCCTTCAATTCTGCTCCTGTCTTTCGGCTTTCAAAGCCAGGACCCAGGCTTACTGTCCTCTTTAGCAAGGTGCTTCCTCTGAGAAGCCTAGCTCATTCTCTCTTCTCTCCCATAACCAACCACCCTTCCACAGCATTGTCAAAATACCGACTGACACTGAGAGCAGAGAGAGCCAGCTACCTCTCAGGGTTAAGCTAAAGCTCCACAGTAGTTATGTCTGTCCTTCGTAAGGGATATGCCTCTCCTGGACCTAACCTGAGTTTCTCTCAACACATCCATTTGTTTATGTTGACAACCTGTAACAAGATGAGTGGCAAAAACTGAGTGCCCCTCTCGAGAAGCATCCGTCTTGTCAAAACTCAAATGGACACCAGCTCAACACAGATTTCACACAGGAATGAGAAACTTGGCCTGCAGATTCATCTGGAATAGTCATCCCACAATGCCACCCATCCATGGTATCTTGTATCTTCCCCACCCCCACACATACCATCTCCTGTGCTTTTATTGTTCTCCCTATGCCCAAAGGAACTTGTAACAGTTACCTGTTTGGTTTTTTTTTCTCTTTAAAGATTTACTTTTTATGTGTGTAAGTGATCACCTGCATGTATGTATATGTGCTGTTAGTGGGTAGGGTGTGCATATGAAAATCAGCCTCGTGTCACTACTCAGCCATCCACCTTGTTGAGGGGTTTTTGGTGGAGGTGGTTTTTGGGGTTTTGTTTGTTTGTTTGTTTGTTTTAAGACAGGGTTTCTCGCGGATCGCTGTGAGTTCGAGGCCAGCCTGGTCTACAAAGTGAGTCCAGGATGGCCAAGGCTACACAGAGAAACCCTGTCTCGAAACACCAAAAAAAAAAAAAAGACAGGGTTTCTCTGTTTAACAACAGGGTTTCTCTGTGTAACAGATCTTACTGTCCTGGACTCACTTTGTAGACCAGGCTGGCCTCAAACTCACAGAAATCCTGTCTCTGCCTCACAAATGCTAGGATTAAAGATGTGCACCACCACACCTAGCTTCTGAATTTTTTTTTAAAGTCTAAACTGGTGACTTACGCATGGTGGTGCATATCTCTAATCCCAGCACTTGGGAGGCAGAGGCAGGAGGATCACAGTTCAAGGCTAAGCTGAGGGTGTTTGTTTGTTTGAAACAGGTTCTCACTATGCACCCTGGCTAGCCTGGAAACCCCCATGCTCACATACACACTGTGAATAAAGGTGTGCCACCACACCAGCCTGGGTTTATATACAAACACCCCATCTCTAAATAAACAGACAGAGAATGATGTTGCTGTCCAGCTGAACTACTGACACGTAGAACTGTGCGATTCCCTTCCTCCCTCCCTCACAGCCAACCACTCTGGCATATAAAACAGTTCAGAGCTCTCATGCATGTCATGTATCAACAAATCATGTATGTCCTCACTTTACAGGCCAGCAAGCAAAAAGATCTGCAGCTAAGACTTCCAGGCCTTCATCCAGGACGTGTGACCTTAGCAGGGCAGTCCTGGTCTGTTTGCTCGTTCTCTTTTTGTCACTCTCCAGAGTTTCCGGACAACTAAGCTGGAAACTTCTAAATCACAGCCATACTTCAACCATGAAAGATTCTGGTCACTTACATGGAGTGCTTCTGCCACTCGGAGGTACTTGGTCTCCTCGGTGGTGAGGCCCTTATGGGGTGTGTAGCCAGCATCTCTCAGTCCTGCCTGTTGTTCAAAACGCTGGATGTTCTCCTGGGTCTGTTCTGAAAAGAGAGGACAGTCACACCAACCCACAATTAGTCATAAACCAGTCAAAACAACACAGGTATCTGTTGTTCTGCCCAGAAGCAAGAGGCCACACTGACCACTGGAGAGGAAGGGGTGCCCTAGACAGGCCCTGACACAAAGATCCCCTCAGAAGCCAGCCTTCCCTCACAGCACACTAAAAGCAAGCTGCCCTCAAGGGATGCTGGATGCCTTGCCTCTTCTCAGACTCTATTCAGTAATAGCAAGCAGAAGGCGTCTGACGTCTGGACATAGTAAGAATTCCCAAGTCACTAAGCTCCCTGAGAGTCTTACCACCTGCACAGAAACTTTGCCAAAGTTCTTGCTTCTGCCAGCTGGCACTAGCCAGAGTCACAACACAACAGCCTGCCTTGAAGTAGCCCAGGCCTACAGACTCCAAGTTTTATATGTACAATCTTCCTGTTGCTATTCCTGGCCTACCTAACCATGTTCTTTCAGCTATTTATTCAGTTATTTCACAAGTCACACAATGGAATGGAAAAAGATGATATTTTTCTTAAGCCACAAACTCTGCAAACTACATACGAGTATGGCAGCTGTGCACTGTGGCGTTTGGACATTCCACTTCCTTCTTCTATGTGCAGGCATGCTGTCTGCATGTACACCTGTGTATCACATATATGCCTGGTGCCCTCGGAAGCCACAACACTCAAGCTACAAATACAAGTAGTAGCTGCAGCTTTGAGTGGGTCAGTAACAGAAAGCCAAAGTGGTTCTAGACTTTGACTTTTTGAGTAAATGCCCAGAACTGACCAAGACAAACCAATGCCCTCCAGGAGAAAAATAAAGAGCTTTGACAGAAAAAGAGCCAACCAAGGAGAACCTCTGGGCAGCTCAGTGCTGACATGCAGAGCTGCACACTAAATAATTAACTTCCCACACCAACCAGAATGGCCTTGAGAAGCAAGCAGGTTAGGTAACTTGTGACAGAAATTTAAAATATGGAGCTGGAGAGATGGCTCAGTGCCATCTTGCTCCTCTTTCAGAGGACCTGGGATCAGATCCCAGCACTCTATTGGATGGCTCACAACTGTCTGTAGCTCTAATTCCTGGAGATCTGATGTCTTCTGGCCTCCTCGGGTACAAGGCCAGATGTGTGTACACACACACATCCTACCCTCTCCCAAACACTCTCAAGCACACAGACTATAGACATAAATAATTTTTTTTAAATAATAAGTTTTAAAAGAAAAAAAGAATGGATCTCTGAGCCAGGCATGGTGGCGCACGCCTTTAATCCCAGCACTTGGGAGGCAGAGGCAGGCAGATCGAGGACAGCCTGGTCTACAAAAATGAGACCAGGATAACCAGTACTGTTATACAGAGGAATCCTGTCTCAAAAAATTCTTTTTTAATCAGGCCTCATTACGATCATCAATGACACACTCTAAAAACTAAAGAAACTGAGGCACCAAACCTGGTCTTCCTGGTGGACCAACACATACAAGGCCTTGGTCGGCACTATCAAAAGTTCATTTGTAAGCTGGGCGCAATGATTCACACCTATAATCCCAGCACTCAGGGAGGCAGAGGCAGGCAGATCTCTGCAAGTTTGAGGCCATCCTAGTCTACAAAGTGAGTTTAGGATAGCAAAGCTACACAGAGAAACCCTGTCTCAAAAAAACAAAACAAGCAAAAACAAAAATTTGTTTGTGAAAGTACATATAAATTATAAGTGCTATGTAAACAATTTCTCAAGTAGCTGGGTGTGGTGGTGCACAACTGTTCATTCCAGCACTCAAGAGCACTAAGGAGGGAGAACTATTTTGAGTTTGAAGCCATTAGCAGTACAACAAGACTTTATCTCAAAACAAAATAAAAAACACTCTATGTAGCCGTGCCAGGCCAGAGGCTACCCTCCAGTGTGCCATCTTCTCTAGCAATGCAGCTAGATCCAAAGCTCTGCTAAGGAACCACTCAGCTTTACAACCAACCTGTCAGCCTCCTCCCTACCTACAACAGTGGGTACAGTGTCTAGTATTAAGTAACTTTCCAAGACCACACTGGTCAAAATAGGGAAATAAGACTGTATCAACCAACAGCAGGACCAATGAGGTACTTAATAGTCAGCAAACCCCCCTGGCATAGCGGTGCACACCTGTAACCCCAGCACTCAGGCAGGCTGATCACTGTAAGTTTGAGGCCAGCCTGGTCTACAAAGAGAATCCAGACAGCCAAGGCTACACAGAGAAACCCTGTCACAAAAATAAGGACTCTTTCTCCTGCATGAGGTAGAGCTGAGGGGATCAGCAGCCACTCCTGTGAGGCCCCACGAAAGCAGCCCTGCCTGAGGACCATGGGCAGCTGAGGCCCACGTTCTTCTTCACTTGATTCACTCTGCTAAGACTGAAGGGTGCTTACTTGTGATCAGGGAATTCATGATGACATGGGTAGCTTTAGCCTTCACCACGGGGGCGTTGTCTGAATTGTCAGTGGCTGTTGATGGAGTCACAGCAAGGGAAGAGACACTGGCCGCTCCTTCCTCTGTCTGTTCAAGAGAGGTAAGGAAGCACATGAGCAGGGCAGGGGAGCTGCACACCTGAACTTACTTCTTTGGAGAAAGAGTCCTAAGAATATGTAACCTACTAAGTGAAGAAATATTTGAAAGGGACAGTAATGGTCACCGCTACCTGCCCCAAGTGACAACAAGAATAGACTCTATGGAAAAAGCCTGGAATCACATGATAAAGCACAGTCTGGAGCCCTGAGGCCTAACTTGCCAGCCTCTGGCTGCCCATTAGACTACAGATGAAGCTGCGTTTGATGGCACACGGATCCCTACGCTAGAGAGGCTGAGGTGAGAGGATTGGTGTGAGCACAAGTCCAGCCTGGGCTACACAGTAAGTCAAACCCTGTCTCCAAACTGAGGAAACATTAATGAGGGACAGAGAGAAGAAAGCACAAACAGGAAGGGCAGAAACAAAATGAAGCCAGTGCCCCCTACAAAGCACTGACCACAGGCCAAGCACTAAGCTTTCCTCAGCCGGGCAAAACATCCTCAGGCTTGGCCCTGCATCAGTCCCCTGAGTTCTGGCCACATAAGCTTCAGACTGTTGGGCAGGTCTGGGCTGTTAGATGTGAGACAAGGGCTCCATTCTAGGAGCACATAACGTTTCCTGTTGCCCACTGTAGTCCCAGCACTCTGCAGGCTGAAGACTGGGCTGCACAGTGAGACCCTATGATTGAAGAAAACAAATTGGGTTTCTAGCCTAGCTTATTCAGATTCTATCCCCAGCACCCAGAAAAATAAATATAATAATAATTTTAAATTAAAGTTATATTTCTAATAAATTCCCAAGTGTGATGGTTAGTGCTACCTTGACAGAATCTAAAATCACTTAGAAGAGAGACCTTTGGCCCCATGAGGAGTTTGCTAAATTAGGTTAGCCTTTGTGAGTGTCTGCGAGGGATTATCTTGACACTTGTTAATTGATGTGGAAAGACCCATTTTTATTATAGGAGGCACCATCCCCTGGCAGGGGATCCTGGGCTGTATAAACTAGAGACAGGGACAGAGCAGCAGCATGCATTCACCTCTCTGTTCCTGGCTGTGAATGAGACATGCCCAGTCCTTCAAGTTCTTCCACATTGACTTCCCCAGCAGGATAGACTGTACCTTGAACTGTGAGCTAAAATAAGCTCTCTTCTAGACGGGTCTATAATCCCAGTACTTGGAGAGGCAGAGGCAGACAGATCTCTGTGAGTTCGAGGCCAGCATGGACCACCAAGCGAGTCCAGGGCAACAAGGCTACACAGAGAAACCCTGTCTCAAAAATCAATAAGCCCCCTTCCCTGAAGTTGCCTCTGTCAGAGTATTTTACACAGCAACAGGAAGTAAACCAGGCCAGCACATCATACTACTGGACCACAGCACAAGGCTCACACAATGGTCCCCCAGGCCGAGGACTGAACCCAGGGCCTTGCACATGCTCACTGAGCACTCTACCATATCCCTTGCTCTTTTGTTGCATCTATTTTGAGACAAGATCGCTCTAAGTTGCCTGAACTTCCCTTGAATCATCTGTAGCCAAGCAGGCAATTCTCCTGCAGCAGCCTTGGAAATAGCTGCGGTTTTTGTAAGTTTGTTTTTACTGCAGTTGTTGTCTAGGGGTCTTTCTCTTTTTTTTTTTTTTTTTTTTTTTTGGTTTTTCGAGACAGGGTTTCTCTGTGTAGCCTTGGCCATCCTGGACTCACTCTGTAGACCAGGCTGGCCTCGAACTCACAGCGATCCACCTGCCTCTGCCTCCCGAGTGCTGGGATTCTAGGGGTCTTTTTCTTTGGCGGAGCCTTTGGCTGGAGCTCAGGCTGGCCTGAGACTCAAGACTCTCCTTATGCAGGCTGCCACAGTTCTTATGGTCTTTCCACTGTCTTTAAACAGAACATTTTTTTCTCCAACAGCTGCTGGGTCAGATTACAGGAGACAGCTGACATAAGGAGTTCTCTACAGAGCAGTGGAGCAGTTCTTAGAAAGAATCCCCTGTTCTGAGAGTGTAACAAGAGAAACAGAAATCCCTCATCAGAAGGAAGAGCTCAGACAGACTCATTTCACATCAGCTACACACCAGGTAAGCCTCTGAATCTCCTATTTACTCCCTCAACACTCTAAGACAAAGAATTCCCCCTCTAAGACAGAGGCGCTATGCTCAGGGGTAAAACTGTCCAAGTCACAAACTACTTGAGATCCACTCCAGGTCTGCTTAAGCAAATCCTCCCTCCGCACCTCTTCCCAGGGCCCCAGCTGAAGCTGCAGGTAAAATGGCTTCTGAGCTTTTGGTTTATTTGGGCAATAAAGCCTAAATAAACACTCAAGTGTCCCAAAATCTGAACCTTGCACACTGCCGTGACAGCACATCCCGCAGTGTAAAACTTCATTTCATGTACAAAAATATGACTACATAAAAGTAATTAGGCTATGAGGAGAAGGAATGTATACAACATAGGTCCTAGTCCCTAACTACCTCATTGTGTCTCGGCAGTTACTCCAGGAATTCTATGGATGGATAATAGAGAAGCTACAAAGAGGCAAGGATTCATCAGAACTCAGGTATGGTGTGGAGTTTGGCTTTTTAGTTGTGGAAGTGGAGTCCAGATGATGTAGACACTACTGTTCAAGCTGTGGGCTTCTAAAAGTTACAGAAGATACACAAAGGGACCGGCTCTGCCTCATTTTGTGGGACAGAGAATCACTGAAGGCTTCTGGAGCAGAAGCATGAAGGGGTAAGCCTGACAGAAGCAGTCAGCAGGCTAAGGTACCTTGTCAAGACGCTGATACTTGCGCTCTGGAATCACAGGCTTCCAGGGGATGCTGCCCATGTCCGATGGAGGAGGAGTCATGGGTGCAGGGTCCTCTAGGGCATCATCATAGCTGAATGCCCGGCGACACATCCCGATGGGCAGGGACATCTTGCCTAGGGGCCCACTGGGCGCAAGAGCTAAGAACAAAGACACCTGTCAATATGGAATATCAACTGAACATACTAGTGGATTTAAGTTCATCTGTAGACAAGAAAGCTGTGAAACTTACTTAGGGACAGTTTGTCTGTGACAACTAATCCATTCAAGGGAAGGTAATAATAGTGCTAATTGCCTTCTTTACTCACAGCACTCTAAGAATCTCTACTACACCCACTCACCAACATGATCCTGTTTTGTTTTGTGTGTGTGTGTGTGTGTGTGTGTGTGTGTGTGTGTAGCTTTGTTTGTTTTTCAAGACAGGGTTTCTCTGTGTAGCCTTACCTCTCCTGGACTCGATTTGTAGAACAAGCTCGCTCACAGAGATCTGCCTGCCTCTGCCTCCCAAGTGCTGGAATTAAAGGCGTACCACATCCGGCTCACAATCCTGTTTTTAGTCCTTTTTCAGATAGGATCTTGCTATGTAGTCCTGTACTCAGCATATAGCTTTCACAGCTGGCCTCAAATCCTGTGAGTCATCCTGCCTTAGCTCTTTCCAGGTGCTGGGACTAAAGGCACAAACCACCAAACCAGGTTCTAATCCATTCTTATAGACTAAAGAACCTTAACCTCAATTTAAATTACCTATGCAAAGTTTCAACTTCAAAGAAAAATTTCCAGTCAAAACTCAAACATTTCTCATTTCAAAACTTGTATGCTAAACTCAGTCATACAAGACTAAAGAGGCTAGAAAGTGACTAAAGGTATCTTCTCTTCTTTTCCCCTCACTCTATAGCCCGTCACTGTCTCATTTGATGAGGAAACTAAAACCCAGTTGTAAAAGGTTCTGCCTCACTACATAAAGAAAATGGCTAGCTCAGGCTCAACCAAGCTTATGACAAGTGCTGCGCCTTTTGTGTCTTCCCCACAAAGAGAGCTATAAGAAACAGTTCAGTCTGTGGTCTGGCACCACCTCTAGTTTCTGGTGTTCTAATGACTTCAGCATTTCTATGGCAGACATTACTGACAGCCACTCTCATCAACACTACCAGCTTAACCCTGCCATTCCTTTGCACGGGAACTGACTGCTGGAATGTCCAATTGTGACGACGGTACCATGCTTCAAGGGCACTTTCAACTGTGCCAGCCCAGCGCCTGGAGAGCAAGGTTCATTTGTCTGCTTTACTGATCCAGAACCTGCCTTCAAGGTGATACTTTCCTGTTACATAATCATGCTCGTCAAGACAGCAGCCTGCCTGGCAGCAAGTCTCAAACCCCGGAATTTCCACTTAAACAGCGAAGAGACCCAGGGATACCATGTGACTATTACCAATATTAATAACTGACAAACCCAAGAGGGTACTGGTTGCCAAGGGCCAGGGAGAGGGCAATCAGGTGTATCTCCTAATGGGTACAAAGGCTTTCTGGGGGCATGAAAATGCTCTGTAAGTAGATTAATTTGATAGATGGCACAAACTTATGAGCACACCAACCAGTAAATTACCCACTTTACGTGGGTGAATTTACAGTACTGCATTGTTATCACAACTAAAACAGACATGCAAACAAAAATTACCAGGCACTTACATCCCTCCTTCTATCTGATCCTCATTAAGCAAAGTCTCTTCCCATTTCCCAGCTCAGAAAACTATGGCATTAACATAAGCAATACCACACAGCTGACGAATGTGCAGTAGGAACCTAGGCCAGTGCTCACCTTGCGCCACCGTTTCATGCTCCCATGCTACAAGGCATTAGCCTAATGAGCGCACCACCTCGCTCTGCAGGTTTACAAGAAGTTTGTGACAATCCAGGAAGAATGCAAGACATACATGATGGCAAAGACGAGATATTAGGGCACAAAAAGGAAGCTTCCATTAACCTACCTAACTGGGGAGCAATTTCAAAACTTTTTCTAAGATCTCTCTCAATGGCTTCATAAAAACAATAGCAATAAAGTCAGCTAATATCCACTAGGAAATCAATCAACAGATCAAATACTTTTTTGAGCCAAGCACAGGAGGATCTCTGTGAGTTCCAGGACAGCCAGGTCTACACAGTGATTTTCTCTCCCAAACAGAAAACAACAAACACTTTTTTTGAGCAGTACGTGCAGATTTAGTAACAACTTTTGTTTTTGGTTTTGTTTTTGGTTTTTGAGACAGGGTTTCTCTGTGTAGCGATGCAAGTCCTTTTAAAACTAAGATTTAACAGTGACTTGTACCTTTTGCCCGCACCTCCATCCTACCTTTACCACCCTCAAAACAGAGCAATTTGCTCTCACTGACATCCTACACACTGCTAAGACTTCCCCTTTGGTAAAATAATGCATTTGTCATATTCTCATACACTAAGGGAAGAGGCTCTAAGTTATGATTTTGGCTGAGAGGGTAATGAGGTAATATTAAAATGACAATCAAAAACTACATTTACCAGGCACTCCTGGCTGTCTTGAAGCCATTATAAGACTGGGATCCAGGTGTTTTTTTCTACACAGAATTTGGAGCTGAGTATATGCCACCTAATAAAAACAACAAAGGCCATTTTCTTATGCCGAACAGCAGAGGATCACTCCAGTGCTGTTCTCTTGAGACACACAGAGACTTATGGCTTGTTAACAGGTGCAAACACACACACACTAGAAGCAATGAGTGACAAACACACCCTGAAATGGATAAAGTTCAAGGATTCACCTTATCCACTGGGTCATCTTGACAACTGAGAAGGTAAAGCAAGACACCAGTGAAGACACCTTACCACAGTGAAATGACGCGGGACTAGGCTGACAGACAGATGTTAATGATGAGGAGCACTGCCCAGTTGCTGCACATCAGCAAAGCTTCCCAGGAAGGGTCCATCCAGAAGTTCTAGTATCAATAAACAACCAGGGTTTGGTACAGCACTCCTAAGTCCACCAAACGATGCCCTGTACATCCGTTCATTCCCCATTATCAGCCTCACGAGCCGTATTATATAGCATTAGTCCTTGACAGAAGTGGGCTATGCAACATACACAAAACTTGTCTTTAAAACCCTTGGACTGAAAAAAAAACAAAAAAACAAAACAAAACAAAACAAAACCCTTGGACTGCAGTGCACAGCAGACATTACTGACCTGAATTTTTGTTCAAGTTCACAGGGCTCACTCACCGCGGTCCAGAGAACATCTGCAAGGCAGACACACGCCCTTCCTCTCCCTGAGCGACCCCAAGCCTACAACTCTCCTTCCGGAGGTATAAAGCAAAGCCTCTGGGATGTGTAGTGCCTGGTCAGACCCCTCCAGGGTCCCACCCCTTAGGGCTCAGCTGGCAGGGAGCGGGTGCTCGGAGGCTCCCTAGGAGGATTTTCCTGAGGACCTTCGAGCCTCGCGACGGTGGAACAAGGTCCCCACTCGGCCCCCAGGCCGCGGAGCCCCGGGGCTCAGGATGTTCCCAGCACAGCCAGGCCGCAGTTCCTCACCTGCTAGCCCGCCGCCTGCGGCCCGAACTCCCGCACTAAAGAGGTTCCGAGGCCCAAGATGGCCCAAGAGGCTGTGGGGTTGAGCAGAGCCAAGCCATCTTGAGTGCGCAAGAAACGCTATCAGACGGTAGACTGCAGCCAGCCGGCAGCTGAACCACGTACCAGTCCCGCCGCAAGTCACGCGAGACTTGGCACCGAGGTTCGCCGGGTGTGCTGGGAGTTGTAGTCCGCGTTCTGGGCGCAGCACCATAACCACCACTACCACCTGCCTCCAAACACCTTTGGCGGCCCAGTAGGTTGCACTCTAAAGAGGGGTCCCACGGGATTCCCGGACAGAAAGTCACCTGTTACTAGCACTTTCTCTGTGCTTGTAATCGCAGCAACTTGGAGGCTGAGACAGGAGCAGTACTTGCACCAGGGAACCGGGTGAGGGGTGGGGTGAGAGGAAAAGAATGAAAATTGATGGCTAGAGATGGTTCTGCAGTTAAAAAGAACAGCTACTGCACTTGCAGAGAACCAAAGTGTGTTCCCAGCACCCACTTTTGGTGTCTCACTACCTCTTGTAACTACAGCTTCACGGAATCTGCCGCCATCTTCTGGCTTCCAAGGACACTGCATGGACACATACAGTGCCACAACCGTAATACCTATAAAATAAGATGAAGCCGGGTGTGGTAGCGCACACCTTTAATCCCAGCACTTGCTGGGTAGAGGCAGGCGGATCACTGTGAGTTCGAGGCCAGCCTGGTCTACAAGGCAAGTTCACGACAGTCAAGATAGCACAGAGAAACCCTGTCTCAAAAAAAAAAAAAAAAAAAAAAAGAAGCTGGAAAGAGCATAGTAAACACCTTGAAATCAAAGCTCTTAGAGTAGAACATTAATTTAGGCTGCCTGGGAAAAACTGTTTCTAGTTGTGGTGTGGCTAACCCCTTTTTTTTTTTTTTTTTTTTTTTTAATGGTTTTTGTTTTTTCAAGACAGGGTTTTTCTGTGTAGCCCTGGCTACGCGCTTTGTAAATCAGACTGGCCTTGAACTCACAGATATCCGCCAGCCTCTGCTTCCTAAGTGCTGGAATTAAAGGCGTGCACCACCACTGCCCGGCCATACCTTCAATCCAAGTGCTTTCTGAAACAAGACTAAATAAAATTAATCCCAGGTGAATAGGCAAAGCAAGAAACCAGCTGACAGGGAGTGAACATAAGTACCCACAGGAAGGAGGGTCATTGAGCTGAAGGGTATGTAAGACAGCGTGAAGAAAGAGAAAGGGCTTTTTCCTTCTGGGACATCAGCTGAGTAGGAAGGTCAGCTGGGTGCTTTTTCTGCCTATCTGAGCTAGCAGAATTTCACCTCAGCATCTGATTCCCAAGTCTTTATTGGTAAAATCAAAGTTTGGTATTGCAGTTATTTTACCAGTATGGCCTAATAATGTTTATTACTAGGTCTATAATTATTATTATGACAGTATTTTTTTTGACACACTAGCAATCAATCAAGACACAGACACATGTTATATTTTAAAATAGCCTTAGTTAACCTGAGGCAGGGCAGATATTAATCCCCTAAACTACTTCCTAGAGATATGCCATACCTGCCCCAATCCAATGCCATCTGCTTCTAATAATTTTTCTCAAGCTACCTCCTATCCATAATCCCAAATGCTTGCTAATTATCTATCATCTAGGCCAAGTCTCCATCCATGCCAGCCACGTGCTTCTCCTCCACCTAACCCATGGCGCAGCCTTCTTCTCTGGTCTCCCTTCCTCCAAGCTTCTGTCTCCCCAAGCTCTGGAATCTTAGCCATGCCTATCCCATTTGCCCTGCCCAGAGTCAAACAGGTTAGGCTCTCAGGCAAAGTACAGGTGGGGCACAGAGGCAGCATGCAGGAATTAGCAGAAAATACACCAGACCAACCTCCAACAATTCCCCTCTCTGTTTAAACAAATAAGCCTTTTTAAAAATATACAGTAAGAACATTTATGAAAAATTATAAAAACCAAAAGGTAAGACTAACATACATAATGTCAAATCGAAAGGTATTTTGGCAACCTTGAAGAAAATATCTTGGTGAATCAAAAGTTTTCAACCTAAATCAACACCTATCAAAGCTCATATCTATTGACCTAAAAATATCTGTCTAGACCTAAAGGTATCTTCTTAACTCCTAAACAACTAAGCTTAATTTTCAAACTATCTGGTCTTCAACCCCATGAGAGACTTGAGAAAGAATAAATTTAACTACCTGAGAAAACTGGAAGTGCAGGTTAGCAGCTTCCAAAATGGAAAAAAAAAAAAAAAAGACAGAGACAGTTTGCTGCCTGAACAGGCACCTAAAACTTTGGAGCATCATTATAGGCTTCGGCCTTTTCCAAATCTACTTTATTTGGGTTTCTTTAATGCTTATACCTCCCTTCCAACCCATCTATCCCAGACAGGAGAGAAAAGAGATTAATGGGAACAGAAAAAGGAGACCTTTTTGGACTCAGTTCCTGGGAGCGATTCCCCTGGTGTAATCGGCAGGATTTCAGCAGACCAGCAATTCAGCCAAAGCTGTGGCAGGAACCTGGAACAGCAGCCAGAACCCTGAACCCGGAAGCGTTCTCTGGAGCGGTTCTCTCTAGGAGCGTCTTGAAGTGGCGCGATGAACAGCCAAACACCCCAAAAGGCCCCCCTCCTGTTTTGGGTATATGGCCTCTTGGAGTCTGTACCAAGATGTGTTTCAGCTGGCAAAAACCAAGCCCTCACAGGAGGTGGTTCATCTTCTAGTGGATAAACATCACCTAATCTCTCACAAGTCTGTTCCCCATTCCACACTTGGGATCAAAACAAAAACATATTTGTATCCACTACACATCATCTTCAGCCTTCTGGCCCAATATATCTGACAGACGTATTTGTGAAGTAGGAACTATTGAAGACTTGCTTACCCTGCCTTGGCAGAGTTTGCCAGCATCTAAGCTTGCCCATTTTAGGCAGAATTTTGTCTGTGGGAGAAATAAGGACATTTTTGCCCGGTGGGTGTTTCGTCACACGTGAAGCCATCTCCACAAGGAGTTTCTTCGCTGCTCATCATCTTCTTTGAGGTAGGCTGGGTGTTGCCAGGAGTAAACCTATCTTATTAAGAATCCTTAAAATAATAACATTTTAAAATGCCATATTCTGTAGGTCTCTAAGGATTTTGAAGACCTCATCTATCTATAGAATTATATCTATCTGTTAAGCGTAGGTGGTATATTTTTGTACTTGACATGACCATGAGTTGATCAACTAACAGTTGACTTACATTACTTAATTATCCTAAACAGCTTGCAATAGTACTATCAAAGTATTGGAAGTAAACCTTGTATTATAATTGAGTTGTATGGGTTCAATATCTCATAATTAGAGTAGAAATATATATAATGTGTATGAAGAATAATCTCAAATCTGAATTCTATGTCAATGTATCAAAATTAAACTTATTTTACGCTAATATACAAAATTATATATCAATGAATTAAAATTAATCTTATTTGTGAGTAACAATTAAGGCCTTAAATTGAGGAGTAGATTCAATAATCTACTTTTTGTCCTATCATCGCTACATATTTTTATATTTTTCATTTTTTTCAACTCCTGTCTCCATACCTATGAAAGAAAGAAAAGGAGAGACATCTCTAAGTCCAACCTCAGTTTCTCTCTGAATAAGACCAATATTAATTTATAACCAACTCCCAATGAAAATAAACATCCAAACCGAGCATGGTGACACACGCCTTTAATCCCAGCACTTGGGAAGTAGAGGCAGGCAGATCATTGTGAGTTTGAAGCCAGCCTGGTCTACAAAGTAAGTCCAGGACAATCAGGGCTACACAGAGAAACTCTGTCTCAAAACAAACAAAAAAAGAAAAAAAGAAGCCAGGCGGTGGTGGCGCACACCTTTAATCCCAGCACTCGGGAATCAGAGGCAGTTGGATCGCTGTGAGTTTGAGGCCAGCCTGGTGTACACTGCCAGTCCAGTACAGCCAAGGCTAACACAAAGAAACCCTGTTTCGAAAAACCAAAAAAAAAGAAAGGAAGAAAAAAAGAAAATAAACATCCATAGCTCAAAAAAACAACCAAAACCTACCCAACCCCCCTTAAGGGAAATGGAGTATCATTCTCGTAAGGTTTCTTCTGGCTGATTTGGCATGAATAATAATACCTTTGTAGGGTCCCACATAAAATTGGGGAAAATGGTTAAACAAGCTAGGAATAGCATTGTAGTCCAGTCTCTAAATGTTGAGAAATTCCAGGCTTAATAGAAGTCCCATGTGGGACAGTCTGAAATACTGGACCAATTAGGATCAGGATCTTTCTTCGAAGCTGTCCTGTTCTGATAAGGAACAGCAACCGAAGCAGTTGGAACTGGAACCAGAAGGATGCACAATGTCAGCACCTCAGCATGCTGGAGGAATGGATCCTGGCAGGTCTGATCCAACATCAGTGTCCAGTTCTTTTGTTCTGAAAACGTATAATTTCTCACAAGCATTATACAGTCCTAAAACTATAAATGTATGAGGTGGGCAGGATGCACAGAACAACCAAGGCTGGTTCTCTGCTCTTTGGATGAGTAGAAGAAAGACATCTGTAAATCTTCATTCGTGCCCTATGAAAAATGGCATCTAGTAATAAATCACATGGACTCTGTAACCAACAAGAAGCTTTGGCTAGGCATAGACAGTCGTGCCTCAGCCACTCTCAGAGCTGTTCCTATGTAGTGGGATTAGCAGTAAGTGACCTGCTTGTTCTGCAGTTTGAATTCATGTAAGGGCAGACTGACTTAAGTCAGCAGTCTCTCTTTCATCCGGGTCTGTTTCATTTTGATCTCCTTCAAGGAGGAAGTATAACATCACCATTACCAATGAACACACAATCATTATCATATTGAAATCAAAACAAGATTGTATAGTTCTAAATGTCCTTCTCTGGGCTCTATGGTGCCTGATGTATGTTGGGGACAGGCCATATGGCCAATGATCAGCCATCTTGTCAAAGCCTAGGTTCCTATTTCTCCAGCAGTCTGTCGTGACCTTGTCGTGGTTCGGCAGTTAGACTAAAGATAAGATTTAGATGGAGCCACCCTGTTGTAGTTTAGCAGTTAGATTAGATAAAGATAGCAAAATATTCGGTGTGGCAGGACATCGTGACCTATTTGGAATTCCTCGAATCTTGAGATAGCCTGCAGCTGGGTTGCCATAGCAATATGCTTCCCTGCCCCCTGCCTTATAAAACCTTCTACCTGAACAATAAAGTTATGAGAGCTTGATGAAAGACTTGCTCTTCTTTGTGTCTTGTGTTCTGTCTCTATACAGGAGAATTCTCCTCCTGAGCGTTAGTCAAACCCTGGCAGGCCGGGTCAGATGTATAGGCCAGGCCGCTACCTATTTCCTGAGAAAATGCATCCTGTTTTAGAGACAGGTTGGTTGCCCTGAGCAAAAGAAAAGGCATTAAGTTTTAAATAAACTTTATATAAACTCTCATTTTATTTTAGAGTTTATGTATACTCTAGGCATCTTGTGCCTGGGTTTGTACATTTGTTGTGGGTGGTTTTGTCTCATCCCTTCTCTCCATAGGGGACGGACACTTTCTTTTTTTTTCTTTTTCTTTTTTTTTTTTTTTTTTGTTTTTTTGAGACAGGGTTTCTCTGTGTAGCCTTGGCTGTCCTGGACTCACTTTGTAGACCAGGCTGGCCTCGAACTCACAGTGATCCGCCTGCCTCTGCCTCCCGAGTGCTGGGATTAAAGGCGTGCGCCACCACACCCGGGGGCTGGGACGGACACTTTCACCCTTTAGGTCTAAATGTCCTTCTCTGGGCTCTATGGCGCCTGGTGTATAGGCTGGGCCGCTACCTGTCTCCTGAGAAAATGCGTCCTGTTTTAGAGACAGGCCAGTTGGCCTGAGCAAAAGAAAAGTCATTAAGCTTACCCTAGACATCTTGTACCTGGGATTTTACATTTGTTGTGGGTGTTTTTGTCTCAACCTTGTCTCCATAGAGAATGGACACTTCCACCTATTAAGTATATGAATTGTAGTCTTAGAATTTCTGGGCCCTAGCAAGGCTGATGTGTAGTTTGTCCCCTGTAGGCTCCAACTTTTCCAAGCCTACTTTATTTGGGTTTCTTTAAATGCCTAAACCTCCCTTCCAACCCACCTGCCCTAGATAGAAGAGAAAGGAGGTTTATGGGAACAGGGAAGTAGACCTTGTTGGATTCAGTTACTGGGAGCGATTCCCCTGGTGTAGTCAGCAGGATTTCAGCAGACCAGCAATTTCACCAAAGTTGCTGCTGGAACCTGGAACAGCAGCCAAAGCCTGGAGCCTCGAAGCCTTCGCTGGAGCAGTCCTCCCTTGGAGTGTCTCAAAGTGGAGTGATGAGCAGCCAAACAATACCAAGACCCAAAAGGCCCCGCCTCCTGTTTTGGGCTAATATATCCTCTCTGAGAATCTGTACTAGGATGTTTTTCAGCTGGCAAAAACCAAGCCTCCACACAAGGTTCACCTCCAGTGGATAAGCATCATCCGTTCTCTCACAAGTCTGATCCCACACTTGGAATCAAAACAAAAGCATGTTTATATCCACTACAGTCACCTGTAAGTCTGCTGTGTCTCTTTACATTTGGCGTGACTGCCACCTGTCCTCCATGAAAGTAGCTCACATTTAGAGGGATAAGCTGGTTGCCAGAGCAGTGACACTTCAACTCAGCATACAAAGGCTTTTTGACATGGGAGGCATGCAGCTTGCCTGTCTCCCTGCACAACCTTGGTCCTTACATAGACCAACAGAACATATCTCTTAGGCCAATTACCCTTTGGCACCAGTTCTCCTGTGGAAGATTTAAGGAGATTGGCTGGCCTTTTTAGAGCAGTGACATCATTTTTCTTACATAAACCTAAGATTGATGTGTATCCAACCTTTAGACCAGTAAGGACATATAATCCATTATTAAGAAAAAAGAAAAAAAAAAAAGGAGGGGCTGGAGAGATGGTTCAGTGGTTAAGAGCATTTCTAGAGCTCTTCTAGGGGTCCTGAGTTCAATTCTCAGCAACCACGTGGTGGCTCACAACCATCTATAATGAGATCTGGTGCCCTCTTCTGGTGGGTAGGCACACATGCAGACAGAACATTGTATACATAATAAATAAATCTTTGTTAAAAAAAGAAAAGAAAAAAGGAACTTAGGTGGGCGTGGTGGCACACACCTGTAGTCCTAGCACTCAGGAGGCAGAGGCAGAGGCAGGTGGATCACTGTGAGTTCAAGACCAGCCTGGTCTACAAAGCGAGTCCAGGACAGCCAAGATAACACAGAAAACCCCTGTCTCGGAAAACTAAAAAAAGAAAAGAAAAGAAAAAGGAACTTACATAGTAATTTGAAGGAAAATTTTGTAATTTTGAATCTTAGACTGTCTTTGTAAGTAGCTCATCAAAGAGCCTTTGGCTTTTTCCTCTGGGCTGTTGGGGGAGCTAGCAAGCCTTTTCCTCCTGGGTTGTCAGCTGAGCTAGCAAGCTTTTGGCCTTGGGCTTTGGCTTTTGGCTTGTAGCTTTTGGGTTTTGGATTTTTCCTTCGGGATGTGAGCTGAGTAGGAAGGCCAGCTGAGTGTTTTCTCTGCCTCTCTGAGTTAGCAGGTTTTGCCCCCAGCATCTAGCTCCTGAGTCTTCAATGGTAAAATCTTGCATTATAACAACAGTCCTCCGTCAACTTGTGGATTTGAGCTGTCCATTTCTTCTTTACCATGGAGTCTCAGGCCGTACCAAGTGGTGGTATATCATCAGAATATCAACAGATCCACTGGGCTTAGAGCCCGTTGTTGGGCAGCCAGGTCAGAAGGCCAGCAGTTGTTGGAGACAGTAGGCCATATGGCCAGCGTTCAGCCATCTTGTCAGAGCCTACACCTTTAGGCTTCGATTTCTCCAGCAGTCTGTCATTTACCAGAAACCAGCTGACCCTGTCGGGGCTCGGCAGTTAGACACTTGTTGTGGTTTATTGTGGGAGACGGTCATTCTGAGACCCCCCAAGTTCATACTAAGAGCTACTCCTTTCTGGCTATAAGCTAGCTTTTCCAGTAAGACTACTGGTAAAATCAGATTAAAGGCCAGCTGCCTGTGAGCAGAAGTTCCGGGAACTTTTTCCTGACTAACCAGATCTTTTACAACTTCCCTTTCTCTCTGGAATTTCTCCTTCTTCTGTGATGATATCAGCTGTAAAGGCAGACACCTGCTGGAGCATTCCAGAGTTAGGTATCCATAGCAACCCTCGCTTATGCAAATACCCATGCTCGAGTGCCTATAAAAACTCTGTGAAATTTTTCAATAAACGGGGTTTGATCAGAGTCCAGACTTGCCCCCATTTCTTCGTGTCTTGTGTTCTCTTCTTCAAACAGATTGACTCTCCTCCCGAACTTTAGTCGAACCCTGGCAGGCCGGGCCGTGCAGTGGAGGACAGCTATTTGTAGGGGAAGCCAAATGCCTCTATAGGATATTTTTTTTTTTTTAATATTTATTATTATGTATACAGGCTCTGCCTACATGTACACTTGCAGGCCAGAAGAGGGCATCAGATCACATTATAGATGGTTGTGAGCCACCATGTGTGGTTGCTGGGAATTGAACTCAGGACCTCTGGAAAAGCAGTCAGTGCCCTTAACCTTTGAGCCATCTCTCCAGCCCTATAGGATATTTTTTAAATGGTCTTTTTCCCAGTGGTGAGAAGTCCTCTCCATCTATAGATCATACCATAAAGACGCCCAGTAGTAAAAACATACCAACTGATGGATTTTCATTTTCTCTATCCAAGAGCCTGGCTCAGATCAATCATTTCTGCTGTCTGGGCTGAGGTACCAGGCTTGGGCCCAAATCACTTCAGTTAAAGTAACTACTGCAGCTTCCGCATACCTGGTTTAACCTTTCATCTCATGAGAGTCATGATTGAGCACCTGTAGGTCGTCGCCAGACAAGAGGGTTAGGAGGATTGATGGCGGTGGGTTTCTCAAATCAGACTCGAGGGTAGGCCAGGGGTAGGGCGGGGTACTGGGTCACACAGTCATTAGACAGCCAGCATTCTGGTGCTCCTCACAGGAGGCCCTCAACTGTGCCATGGGTGCTGTGAGTATAAGATCCTGACCCAGGCCGGGCGTGGTGGCGCACACCTTTAATCCCAGCACTCGGGAGGCAGAGGCAGGCGGGTCTACAAAGTGAGTCCAGGATGGCCAAGGCTACACAAAGAAACCCTGTCTCGAAAAACAAAACAAAACAAAAAAGATCCTGACCCAGAGTCAACGTGTTTGCTTTCTTTCATTAAACTAGCAGTAGCTGCCACAGCTCTCAGACACGTACAGCCATCCTGCTGCCACAGAGTCCAGTCCAGATTAAGGGCTTAATGCCCCTTCCCCCTTATGCTGGGGCATAGAGGCCTTGCAGTTTCCACAAACTCTGGTGTCCAGAGGTAGCAGCACACAGCTGCACCTGTATCAGACTCACAAACCTGTCTCTTGGTCTTTAGAGTTGGGATCTGAGAAAAACAAAAAAACAAAAAAACAGCAGCAATCCTACTCTGAGACAGGCACCTTTTGCCTCCCTTCAGGTGGTGGCAGAGGTAGGCTGTTGGGGGATGGTAGTCTGATGTATTTTGATGCTAATTACAGCTTGCTATCTCTGTGACCCAACTTTTGCTTAATAAAAAGCCATCCCACCTGGGCAGGGGCAGAAAATAGGTGGGGCTAGGAGAGAGAGAAATTCTGGGGGGGTGGAGCGGGGGTGGGGGTGGGGCGGAGGTGGGAAGACTGCCAGGAGGAGAGAGACCTAAAGTAAAGAGAAAAAGGCCGCCATGGGTTAGCTGGAGGAAAAGCACATGGCCGACGACATGGATAAAAAATCCAACCCAGAAGCCGGGCGGTGGTGGCGCACGCCTTTAATCCCAGTACTCGGGAGGCAGAGGCAAGTGGATCTCTGAGTTCGAGGCCAGCCTGGTCTACAAAGCAAGTCCATGACAGCCAGGGCTGTTACACAGAGAAACCCTGTCTCGAAAAAACAAACAAACAAAAATCCTAGGGCAACACGGTCCAGGTATGTAACCTCCTAAGTCTATCTACTTGAAAGAAAGCAAACATGAGTTGACTCGAGCCGGGAGTGGTGGTGCACGCCTTTAATCCCAGCACTCGGGAGGCAGAGGCAGGCGGATCACTGTGAATTCGAGGCCAGCCTGGTCTACAAAGTGAGTATGAGTTGACTCACCTGCCAATGGAATGCGGAAGAGCACACCTTAGGTCCAAGCCAGTGAAAACCTGTTTCTCTGGAATAATCCGACTCATGAGAATCAGTTTCTTCACGGGCAGGGGAGGTGTATCCCATGGTGACTGACAGGGCACCAGGATTCCTGTCTTGTCAAGCCAGGCAATATGGACTGAAATTTCCCCCTTCTGATTCGGGACCATTGGGTATTACTCATCTGGACAAAGGTAGCTGAACTGGTTAGTGGAACAATTATAGTAGCTTGGACTTGGGCCAATCCTGGAAGGTTGGCTTCTTCTGACAGAGGGGGAGATACAAAACTTTTGCTTTGGCGTTTTCTAAGTCTAACTGCATCTCATCCACAGAGAAGGTGAAGGTAGCTTTCAGCTTAGGCAAAAGATCTTGTCCCAATGCGTCCTCTGTTGTTAACCCTTTAAGCTACCTCCAGCAACTGGAACCTTCTTATACTTTTACATTTTTCTATCTTTTTCCCCCTAATATCTGAGGCCAACTAGGTAACAAAGGAAATCTTTTTAGTATCTGGCTTTATGCTTTTAAAAAGGACCTAGTGAAAGTTGTTTGAAGTCTCCTTGGTCAGTGTTGGACAGAAGGGAAAATCGTATTGTCCAGGCTGTGTTCAGCCCAAGGACTGATTTTTTAAAAAAAATTTTCACAGAATGTTGAGTTTTACAGATCATTGGTTAAAAACACGACATAAATTATGAGAGAGGAAGGAGCGGAACTTCTTTTCCTTTGGGCTGAGCCCAGAACTTTCTCCCTTCCCTAGTGTTGCTCAGAGCAGGGCAGAAGGAATGCACACCTCGGGAACAGTGTCCCCCTCCCTGTGTGCATGCCACTTAGGTGGCAGGAGACCCTGGATGAGAGAGAGGTCTCTCCCCATCTCCACGTGGGGACCAACTCTGTCCTTGAGCAGGAGTCAAGCAACAAAACTGTGGGCCTTTGTCTGTAGGTGGAGGAGCTTCCAACATAGGTGAGCAGAACCCCTGGGGGCAGCAACCCGCCAGACCCCCACCCACCCACCTACAGCCAGAAATGTGTTAAAAGGCTAGTTTCTTGCAGGGACACTTGCAAAGCACAGGCCCTAAGCCAAAAGGTGTCAAAAGCGGGCTCTTTGAAGAAATACACATCAAAAGCTGCTCTGGAGACAAGCCCCGGGAAGTGTCCTGGTCCTGTGTCCTACAATTCAGATACCCTTGGTTTAAAAACCCAGAGGTCTGGGGCAGGGATAGGAGGGGCACACTCCCTGTTTCTCCCTCCATAGCTCCCTGTCTTTTGTCTTTTATCATTAAGCTTAGTGAATTAAAATCTAGCTCTCTGACTCTTGACTATTTTTTCTTTAACCAAGTGAGGTAGGTTACCTGGCCTTTTACAAGTTCGAGGTTCCCTTATCCCGCTGGAAGGGACACAGACTCCCACTCTCTCAGCCCCTGCACAGCCACCCTGCGCTCCCTCAAGCTGGGGGATCTGGCCAGAAAGCTTCCTCCCTGCCCAGGAGGCCTTCCTAGTGACTGGTTCTCAGGACAGAACCCTCCTCAGCTAGCCTCCAGAAGGCCTAAGAAAACTCTGTGTTGTTGTTTGTTTGTTTTTTTCTTTCTTTCTTTTTTTTTTTTTTTTTTTTTTTTTTTTTTTGTAGTTTTCAATAAACGGGGTTTGATCAGAGTCCAGACTTGCCCTCATTTCTTTGTGTCTCCTGTCCCCCCACTTGTCTGCCCCCTCCACAGGTACCCATTGAAGACCCAGCAGGCCGGGCCAGCAGTTAGCTTTGGGAGTGCCTTCAAAGGCATGTGTTGGATTGGCAGATATCAGCGTTTGTTAACAGGTTGCTATGGCAGCAATCTCTTGTGTTTTAGCTACTTTATCAGGTCCTTCTGGTCCTGGTAACAAAGTGGAATCCTGTTTGGAAGTCAGCTGTACAGGCAGTACTTTAAGTAAATCTAATAATTGATCTTTTTTACTTTATTCTGCTTCATAATGACCCCTGGAGTACATCTTCAGGGTCCTGGAATGATGTTTCTGTTTAAATAGCAGGCAAGCTGGCACACCCTTAATCCTGGCACCTGAGAAGTGAGATACCAGAAGAACTAAAAATGGATTTCAGGGTTACTGGGACAAAGGTTAAGAAATAGGCCTACAGGAGATAATCTGGCCAGCTGCAAAGAGCAGCCCCCACTAGAGATAACAATGCCTAGTGACTGACCCAAAGGGTCCCACCGGAGATAAGAGTTCATAAGAGACCCAGTTTTATGGCCACATTCCTTCCTGCCCACCAGAGACAGCTATACCTAACAACCGACCCATCCCATGACCCATCCCATCGGAGAGAACAAAAGAAGTTGAGCCACGGGTGGTCTTGAAGCCCTTTTCTGCTTAAAGGACATTGAGAGGGTAAAAGGACCAGAGATGAAGGCTGTGGCACGCTCTTGAAACCTAGCATTTGGGGGGATCCGGTGCGACCCAGCTCGGAGCTGAATTAAAGATTCTTCTTGTATTTTACAGCAGTTTCATGTGTTTTCTGGTTCTTTTGGGGAGGATCAATCTGGGCACAACAGAAGCAGAGGCAGGCAGAACTCTGTGAGTTCGAGGCCAGCCTGGTCTACAAAGCAAGTCCAGGACAGTCAAGGCTACACAGAGAAACCCTGTCTCAACCTCCCCCTACCAAAAGAGTCAAATGCTTTAACATCATTTATTAGAAAGAGGAAGAGGGGGCTAGAGTGATGGCTCAGGGTTGGAAGCACTGGCTGCTCTTCCAGGGCCCAGGAGCAATATCCAGTACAGCACCCACATGGCAGCTCACTGCAGAGAGAATATCATCTGCATTGTACTGAAGAATTGCCTATCAATTTAAAAAACCCATGGCCTATAGAAAAGGGCAGAATAGAAGCAGACAAAAAGGATTCTGAGATAGAACCTGTGCAGCCTTGGCCATCCTGGACTCACTTTGTAGACCAGGCTGGCCTCGAACTCACAGCGACCTGCTTGCCTCTGCCTCCTGAGTGCTGGGATTAAAGGCGTGCACCACCACACCCAGCTTCCCATAACATTTCTATAATTTTATTTATTTATTTATTTATTTTTTATTTTTTATTTTTGGTTTCTCGAGACAGGGTTTCCTCTGTGTAGCCTTGGCCATCATGGACTTACTTTGTACACCAGTCTGGCCTGGAACTCACAGCGATCCGCCTGCCTCTGCCTCCCGAGTGCTGGGATTAAAGGCGTGCGCCACCACGCCCGGCTCATTTCTATAATTTTAAAGAAACCAAAATTGCAAAGTTCTCACTACACATACATATAAAACAAAATTTAAAAATAAATGAGATGCTTTTTTTTTTTAAAGAAAGAGAAACTTTCAAAGTGGGAGGGGTTCCAAGAAAGGGTGTGGTTCAAGTGGCAAGGGGTAGGTGCTTTAAAATAGTTACAGAACAATGGGCTGGAGAGATGGCTCAGCAGTCAAGAACACTGTCTGCTCTTCCAGAGGTCTTGGGCTGGAGAGATGGCTCAGCAGTCAAGAACACTGTCTGCTCTTCCAGAGGTCCTGAGTTCAATTCCCAGCAACCACATGGTAGCTCACAACCATCTATAATGTGCTCTGATGCCCTCTTCTGGGCTGCAGGTGTACATGCAGGCAGAGCATTGTATTTGTAATAATTAATAAATATTTCTAAAAAAATGGTTACAGAACAAAGCTATAATAGGTAGGAGGAAAAAAGATAATTTGTCTTTTCCTAGTATACAAAATGATGATTTTCCCCTCAGCACCACAGCTCTCTCATAAAGTAGTGTAATTATCTAAAAGTCATCATTGAGCAAAGGGGCTTTGATCTGTGGGCCATTTTCTTTTTTGTTTTGTTGTTGTTGTTTGTTTGTCGAGACAGGGCCTCTCTGTGTTAGCCTTGGCTAACCTTTTCTGCCATACAGTAACAGTAAAGCAGTGGTTCTCAACCTGTGGGTCATAACCCCACTATTCATATTCATATTATGATTTATAACTGCAGAAAAATTAGTTATAAAGCAGCAAATAAAACAGTTTTATAGTTGGGAGAGTCAACGCAACATAAGGAACTATATAAACTATAAGGAACTCACAGGAGGGTTGAGAACCACTTCAGGTAAAACCTTTTATACTAGTCTATCTTCTTCTGTTAGTTTGATTTCGATTCTCAAATAAGCTACATGAACTGCTCCCCCACAACAGTGTTGCTATATAGATTTTTGTTTTGTTTTGTATAGGTGTTTTCCCTGCTTGTATGTCTGGGCACTATGAGCATGAATATGCATGGTGCTTGGAGAAGCCACATAAGGGTGTGGAATTCTCTAGAACTGGAGTTACAGACAGTTGTGAGCAACTATGTGGGTGTTAGGCATGGAATGTAGGTCCTCTGGAAGAGCAGCCAGTGCTCTAAACCCATGAGTCATCTCTCCAACCTCAAAAATATAAAATGATTTTTTAAAATTATTTATTTTTATTTTATGTGCCTTTGTGTATGTCTGTGTGAAAGTATCAGATCTTGAAGTTACAGAGAGTTGTGAGCTACCATGTGCTGGCTGGGAATTGAACCCGGGTGTGCTCTGGAAGAGCAGTTAGCGCTCTTAACTGCTGAGCCATCTCTCCAGCCCCATGTTTTAAAATAAGAAACAGGATGTCAAGATAGCTGCATAGATACATAGCCAAAAGTAAAAGGGACCCAAGAAAGACAGAGTCTGGGACACAGAGAAACTGGCACTATAAGGTGTGTGTTGTATGTGGGACACTTTATAAAGGGTCAGGCATAGCTGGACACTGGGAGTCAAGGGCTCGCTCCCATTATCCCGCAGCCACTGCGAAGGCCCAAAGGACTGCTGTAACTTGGAGATCATTTTTCCTGTTCCTCCTCTTTCTGATGCGGTACCTGGAAGTCCTGCAATCTCTGGGAATTGCGGACAAGGTGATATTTCTAAACTTTACTGGCCCCACATTCATCACCGTGCACAGCACCACAAGAAGCCTTGGCCTCCAGGAGGCAGCCAAAGAAGGTTTAGAAGCTGCTTCCAATAGGGAACTTGTAGTTCTTTCTGCCATCCCATTGGCGTATGATTCCATACAAATAGTTGGTCCTGAGAGATACCCAGGTGACATAGACTGGGTTTGAATGTAAAATTAGACTACAGTGCTACGTTGGGCAACCTCCCAAGTCTCAATGTTTCCTACTCTGAAGTGCTGGGCCGGGGGTGGGGTGGGTGGGAAGGGGGATTCGGGGAGCTCCACAGACCCTCAGAGGTTCACGCCTACTACACCGGCCAGAACCCGCGCCCCTCCTGGAAGGTCCGCCCCACCCGAGCCCCCTATCCCTGTGCACCATAGCAGGCAGCGAACGGTGCATTGTGGGGCTTGTAGTGTGGCGGGGTCCGGCGGGTGGGCGCGGCCACAGCACCATCTTCCGCAGCAGGCTGGTCGTTCTTGCACCCGCCCCAGCGACGCTCCCAAACCAAATGGCGCCGCGGCCACTGGGCCCACTGGTGCTGGCTCTGGGTGGCGCCGCGGCCGTGCTAGGCTCGGTGCTCTTTATCCTCTGGAAAACTTACTTCGGCAGCGGCCGGGAGCGGCGGTGGGACCGGGGCGAGGCCTGGTGGGGCGCTGAAACCCCCCGCCTCCCTCAGTGGGACGAGTGGGAGGTGAGTGCTGCGAGGCTCGAGCGCGTGGGGTGCACGCTGGACAGGGCAGCTGGGTTCTGTAACCCAGAGGGTGCGGCGGTAGCCAGCCTGGCACCTGCGCGGTGGCGCCGCCCCGGGGGATGCCGGGTAGAACCTTCAGCCCGATTGCGGCTAAACCCTGAGATTTGGGGACTGTCTTGGGCTTACAGTCGGTGGAAACCAAGGATTTGCGATAGAGGAGAATGTGCCCGGAATCGCTGGGAATCAGGGAAATGAGATTTTTTTTTTTTTTTTTTTTTTTTTTTTTTTTTTTTTAGTTTAGAACTCGAAAAGCAGCCCCTGCCCCTGTTATTCCAGACTACTGCCTCCTGCTCTGGGACGCGTGGAGGGCATGCTTGGGCACCGCCGTGCATTGTGTTGTCCCTAGGGAAGGAAGGGTCAAAAGCGGGGTTGGAGACTGCAGCTTTGATCTGTCTTCCGCAGCCGGGGGATGAGGAAGATGAGCCGGCCTTGGAGGAGCTGGAGCAACGCGAAGTGCTGGTGCTGGGGTTGGATGGCTCTGGGAAAAGCACCTTCCTGCGCATGCTTTCAGGGAAGCCACCGCTGGAAGGTCACGTCCCCACTTGGGGCTTCAACTCCGTGCGGCTGCCCACCAAGAATTTCGAGGTGGACCTGTTAGAGAGTGAGCAAGAAACCCCCTTCTCCCCAGCATCACTGCTGGCCCCGCCCTAGATTCTTTGGAGGAATCCACGAAATGCGTTTCTAAGCAGGAAATTTCCCCCTTTATGAAATCCTTCCTGCTTCTCTTCAGGGCTCAAGATATAGAACACTGTGGCACTTCGGGTTCTTCCTTATCCAGTGTTTCCAAATGGCGCCCCCACCCTTCATGGCTTGTGCCTTCCTTAAACTGACAGACTAACAGCTAAGGGTTTGTATGTACCGCCGCCCCCCCCCCCCCATAACTCCCTGAAACTACCATCAGCTAATCTGCCGAGTAGATACTTGTAGAAACAAGTTCCCAACGAGTTAAATCATAAAAGGTTCCCCAGCTTTCCAGTGTTGTAACACAACAGGCTCCCCTAGGCCCTTTTGAAGGGTGCTTGCTGGCTTATCCGTTCTTTGTACACATGAAATGCTTGATAAGCTACTACCACTCGTTTAAACTGTAGTTTCTTTTCTTCCATTATTTAGGGTTTTGTTGTGTGTTTGAGATTGTTTCATGGTATTGAGGCTGGTCTTGAACTCTTGAACTTTTGTCTCTCCACTATCTGAGTGTTGGAGTTACAGGTACACACTGCCACTAGTTTTCAACTGTAGTTTTGAGAATAACCTTCTTTGAAGCTTTCCTGGCTGCTCCCTGTATCTGGTCCCCCTTCAGCTGCAGGATTGGTGACATCACCCACTGTTCCTGATGAGGCCAGGCACACCCTGGTCACAGACTGATGTTATTCATTTCTGGCCCAAAGGGTCAGTCCTTCAACAGGCGTTTGAGAGGGCATATTGAGTGAGTAACCAGAGAGGGGACAGAGTAGGCCTATCCTCGGTCCTAAATGTCTTGGGGCTTAGGAAGGGGGCGACAGAATATGCAGAAGGAAGCAGTTCTTGGTCACCGAAGTCTAGCCACAGTCTCTTGTGGAGTCACAGGGCTAAAACCATCAAGACTGATGTGTTTAAGTGCTAGGCCATGGGCTTAAGGTCTGAGAGCTTAACTCTTGGCCTGAGTGGGCTTCATTCTTCTGGTCTTAGGCCTTTGTGATCTGGCCACGCCTGGTCACTCCTTTTCTTCCTGATTGTGACAAACAGTAATGTTTACTTAGGACTTTGGACTCGCATCAAGTTTTCTCTCTCTCTCTCTTTTTTTTTTTTTTTTTTTTTTGGTTTTTGGAGATAGGGTTTCTTTGGCTGTCCTGGACTCGCTTTGTAGCCCAGTCTGGCCTCGAACTCAAGAGATCCACCTGCCTCTGCCTTCCAAGTGCTGGGATTAAAGGTGTGCGCCACCACCGCCTGGCTGTTCTCTGTCTCTTATGACAAGGACATGAGTACAGTGACAGTACTGTTTGACAGAAATAGTATTCATTTTCCCACCCATGTGAGGTGTTTTCATGTGCCTGTGTGCTCACCGGTGACAATCCAGTATTGTGGGCTTTGGGGAGGCTGAGGTTTAATAATAAAGACACAGGGACATCTATATAGTGTGAGGCTGATGGCCTGTTTGCTGGGGAAGTCTCTCAGGTAGGCCATCTAACTTACCTTCTCCGCCACTGCCCCTCTCCACGCGGCTTTCTGTGTGCTCTACCTCCCTGCTAGTTCCCTGCTGCTTCTCTTCCCACATCTCTGCTTCCCTCCCTTCTCTTGGTCCTTCTGCCCCAGCTCCAGCCCTCAGCTCTTTTATTATGCAAAAGCTGCACTCCTCACTCATCCAGCTGGCACTGGGGACTAGGTGGCCTTCACCAGGCAGCTTGCGGCTTCTTTTTTGAGCAGGTGAGGAAGCAACAAACATTTTCATATCCTGCTAGCCTGGTGCGGCTGGCACAAGAAGTAACAATTGAGAATATAGGAACTCATTTTCACAGTCAGCTGAGACAATATGTGTGGGTCATCCAAACAGTCCAGGTACAGTGGATCCACTCATCTGGGATTCAAACCCAGATTGCTGTCAGGCATAGTGGGTCACACCTATAATCCCAGCACTCAGGAGGCTATGGCAGGAAAATTGCCACAAATTTGAGTCCATCCTGGTCTTTTTTTTTTTTTGGTTTTTCGAGACAGGGTTTCTCTATGTAGCCTTGGCTGTCCTGGACTCGCTTTGTAGACCAGGCTGGCCTCGAACTCACAGCGATCCACCTGCCTCTGCCTCCCGAGTGCTGGGATTAAAGGTGTGCGCCACCACCGCCCGGCTCCATCCTGGTCTTTATAGTGAGACTCAGCCTCAAAAAACTAAACAACAAAAAAATCCCAAATTTCCAGTTAAGTCCCAGAGGTTTCCTCCTCCACAATCCCTTCTGGCCTGGGGTCCAACTGAGAATGCACTCTTTGGCAAAACTGCTAAGGGGGCAAATTCATTACTGGTGACACTTTAACTCACCCATGGAATCTGTGTTGTGTTAGCTGTGGACTTGGATAGACTGTCTTTCTCTTACACCCTCTGTTATTGCTGCCTGGTTCCAGCCACTTTAGTCTTTCCCATCAATACTACAATTGCTTCCTTACAGATCTTCCTGCAGTGTATTTTCAGAAACACATTCTGGACCATTAAGGGCTAGCTTCTGTCTTTTCTCCTCACTCTCTGGAGGTGTCTTGCCCACTATCTTTCTCTTATGCACAGAGCTCATTTCTTTGCTCTGCCTGAGATGCTTTTGTTTGCTCCATGGTTCGCTCCTCCTCATCCTCTACTCAGCTCACACCCAGCCTCCTTGAAGAGACATTTCCAGACGACCACCCACAGCCCTCCAGCCACCTTCGCTTGTTCTGATTCCTGGCTTTCTAGAGTATGTCTTATCTGGTTGCCTGGTCTGTTCTGGTTGGGGAGGGAATGAGTTCCTTAAAAGCCTGACTCCAGCCTGCTCATTTCCATATCCCCAGCACCCAGATCAGTGCTTGGCACCTGGTAAGCACTCAGTAAAGACTTGATGAGTGCCTGCTGTGTGCCAAGGCATTGTGCTGAGGCTTTGGGGGGATTTAGAGTGGAGCTAATAGAAGCAGAGCAGAATGGGGTTCGGGGGAAACTGAGCAGAGGAGCAAAGAGGAACGGAAAAGCAGACACTATGTGGGGTAACCCTGTTCAGTATGAGTCCCTACAGTGTTTCCAGGAGAAAGGGATGACAAGCTTGAATGGGGACTGAGTTGAGAAAAGCAGCACACTGCAAAGCAAGGGATTCTGGCTTGCTAGGCATCGGGCCCCCAGCTTCTGACCAGGGGCTAGGAACTGGTAAGGGACAAGGCAGCCTAAGACAGACAGCTGATGACTACCATTTGTAGAGCATAGTGTGCCAGTCCTGTGAAGGGAACGTCACAGATGGTACATCTAGGGCGTGCTGACACCTCTTCACTCAGTAAGAGACTGGCACACAAAGATGGTGGCCTCTCTTAAGAGATCTAACTGGCTCTGGACTATGGCACTTCTTTTGTCCCTGACTAATGAAAACTTAGGAGCTGGAAGTGGGTTGGGGCCATGGTCAGAGCCATGCTACAGGGAGCATTGGGCTCTGAGCTGGCCCTTGGCTTCTCCTCAGTTGGTGGCAGCCAGAACCTGCGCTTCTATTGGAAGGAGTTTGTGAATGAAGTGGATGTGCTGGTGTTCATGGTGGACTCGACCGATCGGCTAAGGTTGCCCTGGGCTCGGCAGGAGCTGCAGAGACTGCTGGACAAGGACCCTGATCTGCCTGTTGTTGTAGTGGCCAACAAGCAGGTGAGAACTCGGGGATGTGAGCTGAGGCCTAGGCACGGCAAGGGGGTGCATAGAAGGATTGGAGCCTGAGCTCTGTCTAAGATACTATCCCCACCTCTTCTGCCTCTCATCTTTCCCATTCTAACCTATCTTTTCTCTTTGTCTCTCTGTCTTCTGTTACCCTGGAGAGATACAAGAAACAGTTATTAAGTATTGTATGTCAGGTGTAGTTTTAACTATTTTCTTTTCCTGTATTCCCGAGACACCTGTCTTGAGCACTTAGATAGCTGTACCATGCAACCTAGGCTGACCTGGAACTCATAATTCTGCCCCTCCTGAGTGCTGGGATTGTAGTTGTGCACTGCCACACCTGTCCTGAATGGCGTTTTTTATTGGTCTAATCCAAGGTATAGAACACTGCTTCTGCTTTACACGTGGGAACTCTACAGGGGCGGAGCTGGAATGCCTGCTTCTAGGACCATCCTGCCCCTGCACTAAGAAGTTGGGTACATTAGCAATAATTATATGAGCACTCAGTATTTGGGCACATTGTGAATACCAAATAGCCATCACCCCACTGCAGTCCTGCCACACCCTATGGCAGGCTCTGTTGTCGCAATGCCTGAAGTTACTACTGGAGCAAAGGCTGATTTGAGAATTCAGGTCTTCCCCAGAGTTGGTGTTGTTGGACCAAACTGGAACTCTGGTAGCGTCACTTATGTAGTGTGCATGAGACCTGGAGGTCACTATACCCTCCTTGGATCTAGAGGGCTTTCTTTGGCCCAGAAGCCCCCAGGATCACAGAAGGCATTTTATGCACCATCAACTCCAGGGCAAACACCACTGTATAGCGTTCTGTTTTCCTTGGGGCTTGTGCCCACATTTCTAACTTGTCTCTTTGATCTCAGATTTGTCCTGCCTATCAAGAGACACTTCATAATTATAAATATGGCTATCACATGGCAGTGGGGTGCACACCTTTAATCCCAGCACTTGGGAGGCAGTGGCAGGCTGATCTCTTTGAGTGTAGGGTGAGCTTAGTCTACAGAGTGAGTTCCAGACAGCCAAGGTTTTACACACACACACACACACACACACACACACACACACACACACACACACACACACACACGGCTACCATATGTCCTGGCCCACCTGGGACAATCCCCATTTATGCCTGTTCTGGTCTAACTTGTTTGTTTGGGACATGGGGTCTTGATACAGATATGTAGACCAGCCTGGTCTTAAGATTTGACAATCTACCAGCCTCTTGTCTCCCAAGTGCTAGGATTAAAGGCTTGTGCCACCAAGCCCAGCCCTCATGCCACTAGTAATGGTATTTTCTTGGAGCTTTAGAACTACCCAGGACAATGAATTTAAAAATGACTTTATAGCATTTTGAGCCAGCAAGAGTTAACTTACTATTCTGTTACTGTGAAGATACCATGACCAAGGCAACTAACAGAAGAGTGTATTGGTGGCTTGCTTACAGTTTCACTTTTGAAATCTTGAAGACCACCCTTACACTTCCCCCAACAAAGCCACACTTCCTAACACCTCAAATAGTTCTACTAACCTTGGACCAAGCATTCCGATATATGAGCGTATGGTGGCCATTTTCTTTTCTTTTCTTTCTTTTTTTTTTTTTTTTGTTTTGTTTTTGGTTTTTCGAGACAGGGTTTCTCTGTGTAGCCTTGGCCATCCTGGACTCACTTTGTAGACCAGGCTGGCCTCGAACTCACACCAATCCGCCTGCCTCTGCCTCCCTAGTGCTGGGATTAAAGGCGCGCGCCACCACGCCCGGCTCATGGTGGCCATTTTCATTCACACCACACAGGAGTCAACAGGTGAGGTCCTATCATGGAGGACCTGCTCCAAGAATCTTGAAGCAATGATGAAATGCAAAAGTATCATTGCCAGCTAGTGTCCAGTAGCCTTTTCCCGTCCCCACCCAAGCTAGATTGTCCAGAAGTTACCCCACTATATGCTCTTACATTATATAAGACATGGGTTGGGGTTCCAAAAGTTTAAACCTTTGGTCATCAACATGAACTTGGAACCTAGCTCTGTCATTTGTCACTGTGGAGTGAAATGACTTACCAAGCCAGCCTCCTCATCAGTTAAGTGGACTGTGAGAGTCAGACTTGGCAGGTAGGTGTCTTAATAGTAAGGGCTCCTTCTTTAGACACTGGTAGGTAGCTCCATAAAAAGAGTGCCATAAAGGAGAGTCAGGATGAAGGAGGGCACTGAGCCTAATCATGGGATCTACAGGCACCTCCTGGGATTTCAGGTCCTGCTTTTTCCTGGAGTAGCTGAACATTTCTGTCATGGACGGCAAGGGTGGCATCACACTAGGAGCATTGTCTGACAGCCACGCTGCTGGCTTGTGTTCACTGCAGGACCTGAGTGGGGCCATGAGTATGGTGGAGCTGCAGCAGGAGCTGGGCCTGCTTGCCAGTGACAACCAGAGGGAGGTTTTCCTCTTGGCAGCCAGCATTGCCCCTGCAGGATCTGGCTTCGAGGAACCTGGCACTGTGCGCATCTGGAAACTGCTCTTGGAGCTTCTCTCCTAAACTGGAGCCACCTGCTTGCTGCCCAGCCTTGGAGACCACAGTCCCGCTGCCTCCTGCATCTTCACTGCCAGCCTAGGCCTTGGGCAGGAGCACTGTAGCAGCACTTCCTCTCTCCCCTCAAGAGTGAGGCCAAACCGTGCAGAAGGTGAACATGGGCCTGCCGCAGGGCGCTGACTGCAGCTCTAGCTTCCCTTGCTTTCCTGCACAGTCTGATGCCCCGCAGGCTCACTGGTCCTTCCCTGCAGGGCCCTCCCACAGGTTGAAGAACCAGTGTGGATATCACAGGTACTCCTGAGCCTTTGGGTTTCCCACCTCACTGTCCACTCCTGGTGACATCATACACCTGCTGTGTGGGAAGGTTCTGGGTGGAGCACGTCATGTCTTTGCTCCCAGGCCTTCATTATCCTCCAGCCCCTACTCTCTCTGTGGCCTTGTGTTTCTGCCCCTCTGGCCCCGGAGCCATCATTTCAAAGGCAGGGGATATCCATGTTTTCTCAAAGCCAGCTCTGGCAATGCCAAATGAGGATCAACCTCTAGACATTAGCTAAGAATTTTCTGAACACCTCCCTGCGGTTAAGGCCTGGCCTGCCCACCTTTATTGACTACAAAGTGCAGTGCACCAAACAGGGGGGTAGAATAGCTTCCTCCAGGTCTGGAGACAGCCTGCTCTTTTGTACTAATTGTGCCAATGCCCATGTTTACATAAACCTAGAGGGAGCCTGCGTCCTGGACAAGACTGGAGGGTTAACCTCAGAATGGCATTTTATTTATTTATGTATTTATCAAATGAATAGGCCAAAGTTCTAAGTTCTGTTTCTAGGTGCTGTAATGAAAACCCTAGGAGACTGTCATAGAAAATGTGAACTTTGAGCACTGCCTGGAATCATGGCATGAGGTAACCTATGGGTGTCAATGGAGACAGAACTATAGCTTTCCCTTCCCCCAGCCTGGCCTTGAAACCATAACTGGAGACAAGTACTTCAGAATCTAGTACACAGATGCTACCATATGGTCCAGAACACAAGACAGGACTACTAGAAGAGCCATCAGAGCGGCCCTGGGCATGTCACCAAGCCTCTGGGGCCATTTACTTGCCAGCCAAAGCAGAGACTGAAATTTTGTGTTCTCTGCAGTGATTATTCCCTGACCAGTGATCAACCAGTGCAAAGCTGGTCTTTGTGTTGACACTGGTGCAGACAAAGGAGCCTGTGGGCTCCCAGGGGCTACTGTCTGACTGTTTTTCTCAGAGGCTATGTCCCATGCTTTTTCTTTTTCTTTTTAAAGACAGGGTGCCTCTTTGTAGCCCAGGCTAGCCTTGAACTCATGGCAGTCCTCCTTCCTCAACCTCCCATGTGCTGGGATTGTAGTGCCATCATGCCTGGCTTTCAGTTTGCTTTTGGAAAATAGACTGTGTGCTGTGCTTGCCAGATGTCCAACTTGCAACCCAGGAAGTGGAAAGCTTCCGAGTTGAAGTGAGCACAATCATCAGAAGAGAGGCCTACTTAATGTGCCCTGGACTCCAGCCCATGAGAATGGAATTACAACAAGACAAATCATTCTGTTTAGAAGTGGATTTTGTATTAAACATTTAAGAAATGACTTGGATTTTAGAGTATTTGAAATTTTGTTGGCAACTTTTCATCTTGTTGGCGGGAAGGTGAGAAACCTTGTTTGTTCTGAGGATCCCACCTTACTGTCCAGTGCTCAAAGCTTACCTTGGAATCAGACTTGCTGAGAGGGACTCTTTTTCCTAATTTAAAGTCCCTTGTCTAATGAGTATCATCATGTACAACTATCATATTTCCCAAGGTGGGGGGGAGGGGTGAACTTAAAAATAAAAGAATTTCACTGTGTTTGCTGAACTAACTTTATCTGAAGCCAGGCTTAGTGGTCTGTCGCCCCAGCTACTTAGGAGACAGTTATGGTCTGCCTGTTTACAGAGTGAGTTCATGGACAGCCTGGACAATTAGGTGAGACCTTGACACAAAAATAAAAGCCAGACAGCCCCTTGGCATTGGCCATGCAAGCCTGATGGTAGCCTGAGTTTGATCCCCAGGGTCCATGTAAAGGAGGATGGAGAGAATTGACGCCTCAGAAGCAGATCTGGGATGTAGTTCACAGTGCAGAATGCTCGCCCAGTGTGTACTAGAGGAAAAAACCAAAACAGCCACTCTCTGGCCATTGTATACTCAGACTAGTTGGGGAAGAACTGCTAAGAGAAGCCAGCTGCGGGCTGGCATGCACCTACTGCCACAGGTCCAGACCTCAAGCCAGATTCAGGTCTGAGCAGATACTTTACCTCTGGGTGCTATGAAAAGGGGCTCTCCTTCCCTCACTGCTGTATCTGGAAGATGACTATTGAGACCAGGAGTGGAATTCCTCAGTGTGGAAATGGTCTGTCTACCCCATGAACCCAGGAGCACAGGGCCACCAAGGACACCTGTGTGAACTGTGTCACTAGCTTTCTTTCTGAGGTACACTATAAATGCTAAATGCTATGTTCAGTGAATCCTCATCCTGATGCGTGTGTTGAGTGCTTATAGTTCCAGTCCAGGAAACTCTGGAAAGTTGACAGTTCTTAGACAGACCGTGACACAGAGCCTTCTAACCCTTGAGAGGGGATCTAGGTGATAGGGACAGAGTGAGCAGTCAGAAACTAGCTCAACTGTCTTCTGTCAGCTGGGCATAATGGGCACGCCTTTAAACACTCAAGCAGGTGGATCCAAGCTGGAGGCCAGCCTGGTCTACAACAGTGTTTCAAAACTGCCTCTATGCTCAGGCCTAGGAGAGCACACACAGGACATTCTGGAAGCATGTCTCATGCATGTGCCTTGGGCCAGATGCTAGAGTCCCAGCCACCAGGCAAAATGAAAGGCATCACGGGTGAGAGTGCAGCTCAGTCAAGAATGCTTGCATAGTGGCTTTACCTCCAGCAACTGTGAAACCAGGCAACCCTGGCCATGACAGGTGAAAGAGCACAGGAAGTTGATGTGCCTTGGGAGCAGGAAGGCAGAACAGATGGCTTCTGGAAGTTGTTATCCGAACTTTATAAACAAGTTAAAGGGACCTTCTAGTCATTGACACAAATTTGTATTCTGTAGAGGGCAGCAGATATAAAGCAAATGACAGGAGCTCTTGTACACACTGGATCCTAAGGACTGTTCTATGTACTTCACGCGTGTAGGACCCTCTAAGCCACCTAATACAATGGAAGGATGGGCCCGCTACCTTCAGAACACACTTGATGCCATACCCCATGGCCACTTTGGACACTTCTGACCTTTCTCCTTCCCTATAATAAAGATATAAGTACATCTTACCAAATGTCATAGGCAAAGTATAAAATGCTTTTTAAGAGTGCTGAAGAAAAGAGCAATCCTTGCAACTAGACAGGCAAACCCAGTGGGTGGCACCCAGTTGTGTAGTACCTAGCAGGCTGACAGTCCAACCCTAGCAGGCTGGGTCCCTGATGTTTGATTCAAGCTATGGCCAACAAAACCAATCAAAAGAGAGCAAACAAGACCCAGCTCCTTACTCTTCTACAGGCAGCCCAGGCCTCTTGGCAAGTGTCTGGAGGAAACCAATGATGGGAGTATCCAAGAGGAAGAATGTGGGGCCTACAAAAGCCCCCAACTGCAGTACTTGCTGCAGAGGTGGATGATCCATCTGCACTAATAAGGTTAGCTTTCCCTGGGACAGCTCAGAGCTTCGTTGAGCATAGTGGACACAAAACTAGTATACAAGTAGCGGTATACGCCTTTAATCCCAGCCAGGGCTACACAGAGAAGCCTTGTCTCAAAAACAAAAACAAACCATGTTACACAGGTAAAATACTCCACAGTCAAATAAAGCATCCCCTCTGAACACAGAACAGCAAGCCCTAGCTTTCTGTGAGGCCCAACTGAACATAAACCATGGCCTCAAAACAGGTCCTTCTTCCAGAAGTGGTAATCCCAGCACTCGAGAGGCAGAGGCAGGCTGATCTCTGTAAGGTCAAAGCCAGCCTAGTCTACAGAACAGCCAGCAGTATTAGAGACCTTCTCTAAAACAAAAACAAAACAAAACAAAAAACCCTGAGCTCCTTCTCCAGGAGAGAGAGAAAGTGTGTAAAACCTGATTCCACAGGACTTTGCCAGCATCATCTGAAACTGTACGTTCCTTGCCTTTTTAAAGCCTGGCTTTGGTTTCTTTGGTCCAGTAGGCCTGAGTCTGGGGATGTACACCACTCAGTCTACCTCCATCTTCTTATTCTGCAAAGAATCGGTGAAGGCTTGCCATTCCGTTGGATAAAAGCGCTTATAGACATTGATCTTATTCCGAATCTGTTTGGGGGTATCTTGATAGTAATTCTTCTCATCTCGAGCCATGGCCTGTGAAGGAAGGACAACACACAGAAGTTCAAATCCAAACCCTAGCTTCATCTGAACTGAACATGTCACTTCCTATCTCTGAGGTCCAGCTTTCTCACCCCAAAAGCCATCAGAGGCTGGAGAGTTGGTTTAGTGATTAAAAGCACTGGCTGCCCTAGAGGACCAGCAGATTCACGGCTGTCTGTAACTCCAATCCTAAGGGATCTGGTGCCCTCTTCTGACCTCCACAGGCACCACTCATGTGGTGCACATACACGTGCAGGCAAACACTCACACACATAAAGTAATAAAGGAGGCGAAGGCAGGCAGATCTCTGTCAGTTTGAGGCCAGCCTTGTCTACAGAGTGAACTCCAGAACATCCAGGGCTACACAGAGAAACCCTGTCTCTAACAAAACAAAAAACAGCCATAGACTTAGAGCCCTTCTGCACTAAAGGGCTGAGGAAAAGAGCACCCTCCTTAAGGAAGGGGCCAGCCTAGGAATGGCTGCACCTCTCTTCAATCACCAATTAAGAAAATGCCCTACGGGGGTTGGAGAGATGGCTCAGAGGTTAAGAGCACTGTGTGTTCTTACAAAGGTCCTGAGTTCAATTCCCAGCAACCACATGGTGACTCCCAATGATTTGTAAAGAGATCTGGTGCCCTCTTCTGGAGTGCAGGCATATATGTAGGCAGAACACTATAAATAATAAATCTTTAAAACAACAACAACAACAAAAATCCTACAGCCGGGCTTGGTGGTGCACACCTGTAATCCCAGCACTCGGGAGGCAGAGACAAGTGGATCGCTGTGAGTTCGAGGCCAGCCTGGTCTACAAAGCGACTCCAGACATGGTGCCCTGAGTGATGTGCACCTGTAATCCCAGCACTACTCCAGTAGGATGGGAGGCAGAAAGAGAAGAAGCTCCTAGGAGGCCAGCTAGCCTGGACTATACAGCACAGGAACAAAAATGGAAAACCCTGCCTCAATAAGGAAAATGTCAAGAAGTAACCTGAAAACTCTCTTCTGACACCTACACAGACACCATGGCACATTTGTACATGTGTGTGTGTAGACAGACAGACAGACAGACACACACACACACACACACACACACAAACTCAAAGAAAACCCAAAGGGCTGGAGAGATGGCTTAGCAGTTAAGAGTTCTCAAATACATGGAATCTCATAATTGCAACTCCAGTTCCAAAGGACCCAATACCCTCTTTCTGACTCCCAAAGGCACCAGGCACGCAAGTGGTACCCACCCACACACATACAGGCAAAATGCTCACATACACGAAAAATATTTAAACAATGGGTGCCTTCCTAGACTCTTCTTTTTCTATTCAGTGCAGACCAGGCTGAAATAGCCCCGTGTTTCCTGACAAGGCCAGTGGTTCTTCCTGGTGGGCCTCACCTTGTAGTCCTCCCCGTGGCTCTCCACCATGTACTGAACATAGTCAATGAGGTCACGAGATAAGGTGTTTCCTTTCTTCTCTGGGAGGCTGGCTTCTGCCTCCAGGTCTGGGGTAAAAGAAGCCAGGAAATGGAATAAAGTTTTACCGTCTGCATTACTTGAGCTGCCCAAACACCCTCCATCCAATCCCATGACATAAGAATTATTGTACCAGCAGCACAGGCCCAAATTCAAATCCAGGAGCCACTTTTTCAGGCCCCGGAACCCCAAATTCTGCCACTTACTCACCCATCAGTGTTAAACTCCTTGAAAAGCAATTCTCAACTTATGATTTCAAATGAGAAACCCTGAGCTCACCAATCTTAATTAGTGCTGGTCCCCAGGGGCAGGAAGATGAAAAGGTGGGTCCCTCTCAGCCCTGCTACCACTAGAGTGTCTCTTCTTGGGGCACTATGCCAGTATCTGACATGGGAAGGTCTGAGTTGCTGAACACTACAGCTGCAGGGCTAGACCCAGATACCTCACTGCTCCACATGAAGAGAAAACTTGACCATGGTGACAATAGTTGCACTTTTAAAATGGGGAGGTAGCACTACACTGTAAAAGGAACTTTTATTCTCCTGAGATAATTGCTCTCTTGGAAGCTTACTGTCTCCATCTGCTAACCTAGACAGAAGGGTTCTAGCCTCTGTGCAATCTAATCTAGACCTAGGATGTTTTCATCCTGAGACTTACTGCCTAATAAACTCACCCTTTCTAGATTTTTCTGAACTCTGACTGGTTCAACTTAGCTGTTCTGGCTCAAAATTCTCTCCAAGCTGACTGACTCAACCTGGCTTTTCTCAGTGTCTCATGGAATAGCTCTGCTTGTTCTTGAACTAATTCTAGCAATCTGTTCTCATCTTCTGGCTCCTCATTCTAAGGCTCACTCTGGCTTGCTATCTCTTCAACTTCTCTGTAAAACTGCCTCTGACTTCCACTAACTGAACTGTCACAAACTCAACCCTACTGCACTGCCTTTCAACTCACTGACTCAACTGAAATGCCCGAACAGCACTGACAGAACTCAAGAGATCTGCATCCCTCTAGCTCCTGGGTGCTGGAATTAATGGCATGCCCCAGCACACCTGGACCTAAGCTTTTCTTTATCTGAAATTTGTTCTGTACCAGGCTGGCCTTGAACTCAGAGATCTGCTTGCCTCTGTCTCCTGGATTAAAGGTGTGTCTGTATTCCAGCCAGAGTAGCCATGCTGCTACATTAAAATGTGTCTACACAGCACTTAGGAGGCAAAAGCAAGGTCCACAGCTAGCTTCAGCTACATAAAAAGACTCTGTCCAAACAATCAAGACCCACCAATAAAAGAAAAAAGCCAAACTGAGTACAGCTCAGTAGCAGAGCATGCTTCCCTGGCATATACAAGACCCTGCATTCCATCTCCAGCACAGCTAGGGGGAAAGAACCAGGCAAGTGGGCAAAATACAGAAATGATATAGTCAAATCTGATCTAAGTGTGAGGCACTAAAATTTCTTACAGTCAGAATCATTTTGACCTAGTTGTTAGGCAGTCTCAGCTTTGCAAAACCAGAGTTCAGGGGTGTATTATATAGCAGTATGAATACACTCAACACTCTTTTTTTTTTTTTTTTTTTTTCCGAGACAAGGTTTCTCTGTGTAGCCTTGGCCATCCTGGACTCACTTTGTAGACCAGGCTGGCCTCGAACTCACAGCAATCCGCCTGCCTCTGCCTCCCGAGTGCTGGGATTAAAGGCATGCGCCACCATGCCCGGCACACTCAACATTCTTAAACCGTACTTTTCTTTGTTTCTCAAAACAGGGTTTCTCTCTGTAGCCTTAGCTGTCCTCGAACTCAGAAATCTACCTGCGTCAGCCTTCCGAATGCGGGGATTAAAGGTGTGTGCCACCATCACCAGGCAAAACATTTAAAAAGGGCTAAGAAGGTAAATTCTATGCAGTTCTTTGGCTACAATTTAAAACTAAACAACAATTTTTTTTTTCCAGAGCATGATGGCATGCACCTTTAATCCCAGAACTTAAAGAGACAGAGGCAGGTGGATCTCTGTGAGTTTAAGACCAACCAAGGCAACATAGACCCTGTCTAGAGACAAACAAATAAACAACAAAATCCCAGTTATCTTACCATTTTGAGTTCATGTGGCTTTATATATACAGTAGAGCACAGTAATTATTTCCCCCCCACACACTGAACTATGCAAAATTCTTATGAGTCAGCTAAAGATAAGCTAAAAAGACAGGACTCAAGTAATTTCATATTAAATATCTGTTTCTTCATATCAGAAGATGTGAATGGGAAAAAAAAAGATCTGAATGAAGGTGTAGCTAAAAGGTTGAGTGCTGAGCATCCACGGGGTCCTGGGCTCAATTCCCAGCATACAAATACAAAAATAACAACAGCACTCGGGAGGCAGAGGCAGGTGGATTGCTGTGAGTTCAAGGCCAGCCTGGTCTACAGAGTGAGTTCCAGGACAGCTAAGGCTATACACATAGAAGCCCTGTCTCACAACAAAACCCAAAAACAAAACGAAAATAACAAATCCACAATAGGGAAGGAAAAGGATAGGTAAGAATTCCAGAATAGAGCTGGGCGTGGTGGCGCACGCCTTTAATCCCAGCACTCGGGAGGCAGAGGCAGGTGGATCATTGTGAGTTCGAGGCCAGCCTGGACTACAAAGTGAGTCCAAGATATCAAGGCTACAGAGAAACCCTGTCTCGGGGAAGAAAAAAAAAAAAATTCCAGAATATTCTTTCTTTCCTGCGGGGCTTTGTCACTCTCCATAGCATGAATACCCGGGAATAAGTTTGCCACTGGAAAGATGAAATGGCAGCACAATCTCTACAAAGCAGTTCATCCTTAAGCTCATGTGAAACTGGGAACAAATCTAAGACTTAATGCTCTCTTCTTCCTCCTTTCAGACACCTGACTTTATGTTCCCCTTTACCGTAGTTGAGACACTTCAATCTCATTAATAGTCTCAGCTATGACACAGCACTCCTTCTGAGCCCTGGACCAGTTTCTTTCTCCTCTCTCAATCTTGGTCTCCCCAGCTGTAAACGAAGAGACTGAGTGCCCTTTCCCGCCCAGAAGACAGCCCACACTCACCATTTACCACATAGGGCTTCCTCACTAGATCCTTGGGTCTATCTTCTGTGTCTACCTCCATGGTCTTCACCTGTAAAGAACAGAGCTATGACACCAATAGACAAGCAGCTTTGGTCAGAGAAAGCTTGGCCAGGGTTAAGGAAGGACACTGCCTATCACAACCCAGCTATACTTAGTGTAAGGAAATCCCTGCCCGAGATCAGGCAGAGCTAGATAACAAGAGCTAGCATCCCAAGTCCCAACAACTGAAATCTTCAAAAGAAACACAGCAGGGCTCTAAAGATGGATCACCGGGTAAAAGTGCCCACCAGAGTTCAATCCCCAGAACCCTGGGCAAAGAGAACCAACTCCTGAAAGTTGTCCTCCGACATCCACACACGACATACCCTGCATGTCATGCTCACTCATGTACTTCACAGCCACGGTATCTTTTTTAATAACCAACTCATCTTTCTGTGACTATCTATGCTCTGCTCTGTGGTAACCCAGGGAAACACTGCACATGAAAAGTGCTCTATGCTCACACGAGAGCGATGTCAGATGTCTGTCTTTTCCATGGGAAGAACTTACCTGACAGTATTAGTTAGAGCTTTAGCTTTGCTTTAAAAATTTGTTCTGCCATTTTCCTCTGGCAAGTTTCCACTTTGGCAAGTTTTTAAAGTCAGTGGACCAAATTCACTCAGCAAGCCCAGTTATTAGGTTAACTAACATCTTAAGAATCCTGGGAATTTGCAGCCAGGCGGTGGTGGCGTACACCTTTAATCCCAGCACTCAGGAGCCGAGGCAGGCGAATAGCTGTTGAGTTCGAGGCCAGCCAGGTCTACAAAGTAAGTCTAGGACAGCCAAGGCTACACAGAGAAACCCCGTCTCAAAAAACAAAAACAAACAAACAAGCAAACAAACAGAATCCTAGGAATTTAGTAGCAAACAAAGCTCAAGATCACGTTAAGGGATGAGAAGCACATCCAAGCTGGATGCCCTGTCCCAGGCCTGTAATCTTATGTACTTACAATTACTATGTAATAAAGAAGGAAAGAGCATGGCGTGGTGGCGCATGCCTTTAATCCCAGCACTTGGAAGGCACAGGCTGACAAATCTCTTGTGAGTTCAAAGCCAGCCTGGTCTACAGAGTGAGCTCTAGGACTGCCAAGGCTACACAGAGAAACCCTGTCTCGAAAAACCAGAAGCAAGCAAGCAAGCAGCAGAGAGGCTAGTGGGTAAAGTGAGTGCTATTTTTGAGAACTTCAAGGAGTGGTTCAGAAAGATTTGTCGGGAAGTAACTGTATATCTCAGGTTAAGGATAACCAAAGACAGTATAAGAAACAAAAAAACTCAAGCTCTGGGGAGTCAAGGACAGAAAAAGATACATTCTAGAAAATGCCACTGAGATGCTAAACAGGCCCGAGAGGAAATGTAAGCAGAGGAGGAAAGAAACTACAAAGCCCATATATGTGCTGAGAAAAGAGTGTGAATGAAAGAGTTCGTTAGGAAGCTTTGACCAGAAATAGTGAAAACAAATAAGACAGTCGCAAATATAGAAACGGGGGCGCGCGGGTGTGTGTGTGAGTGTGAGAGAGAGAGAAATTCTGAAACTCAGCTCAGTGAAAGAAGGTGGTGGGGAAGGAAACAGGGAAGGGCTAATGTGGAGATGGGGAAAGTGCCTGGACCTTGCTTTATTAGTACCTTCCTCTTACGGAGGGGAACCGCCTTGTTGGGGTCCATGGCCAACCCCATCTCCGCCAGGTTCTGCCGCACGGATTTGGTGTGGTCCCAGGCATGTCGGATGTGGGAGCTAAGCGCAAAGAGAGAGAGAGAGAGAGATTCTGTCATCTCGCCGTCGATCCCTGCCAAGGCCCCTGCCTCCGAACTGGCCTCTCACCACTCGATCCGTGGCGCTGCCTTCCGACGAGCATTCCGGTTCAGACGCTTTCGGTTAACATTGTAACCGAACTTCTGCCTCCGAGTCTTTCCCTTGGCCTTGGGCATCGTGCACACTGCCGCACCAGCAGCTCAAACCCCGAAACAGCCGCTCAAACCCCGAACCACGTTCTCGGAGCCTCGTGTTAACAGACGCCGTCACCCAGCAGGCGCAGGGATTCTTGGGAAATGTAGTCTTATTAGTAGAGCCTGCACATTGATTTAATACAACTCCCAGAATGCAACGGACGATAGCGCCTGCGCAATATACTCAGCAGGCCATATCCCCGCCCTCGTGGTGACTCCTTCAGGAGGCCGGATCGGTGTCAGGATTTTTCTCTTGTCCCTGTGGTTATGGCGGCTCCTCGTCCTGTGAGTACAGAGGCGCCTTTTGATCCGTCTCGGGCCCCAGTCATCGAGGGCTTCAGCCCCACGGTCTATAGCAACCCAGAGACCGTCAAGGAGAAGTTTATTCGCAAGACCCGTGAGAACCCACTGGTCCCCATAGGTGAGTGTGCTGTAGGAACCGAAGACCGAGACGACAGTGGTTTCGTGGGGGCTGGGGCGGGGGGGGGATGAAGTAGAGGGAAGACCAGATATGCCTTGGGTATGGGAAGGGGAGCTGACCAGGGATAAGACGAAAGGACGCGGGGTTCGCGGGAGAGGGAATGACTGAAAGGGATAGGAACGCATTACGGACCTAGATGAAGCGGACCCTAGAACGACCCACTGCCGCCGCCCTCCTGTGTGGTCTGCAAGTCGTGGCTCTGGGAAAGCCGGGTGAGCTACATCCTCAAGGGCCCTGCAGGACCCAACCTGCTGCCTCCTGTGTGTGTTGTCCTCTCCCCAGGCTGTCTGGGTACGGCGGCTGCCCTCTCCTATGGCCTGTACTGCTTCCACCGCGGCCAGAGCCACCGCTCCCAACTAATGATGCGCACCCGGATCGCTGCCCAGGGCTTCACGGTCGCTGCCATCTTGTTGGGGTTAGCGGCGTCTGCTATGAAGTCTCGACCCTGAGTGTGTGGACGGGACTTGAAAGCTCCATGGAAATCATTACAAAACCCAGGAGCAACAAACAGCCTTAGCAGACTTGCTCCCTCCTTTTCTAACAGGACCTTATGATCATTTGGGTGAGGAAATGGCCGGGTTTGTGACTGACTCCCGCTCTGCCGCCCCCGAAGTCTCAGGTTAGCTTCAGTTGGGTTGCATACTTCCATACGTGATGCGGCTCCTTAGCTACTTACTTAATAAAACCTTACTACACTTATATGTGATGAATTCTTTCTTAACCTCGTTTCTATGATCAAAACCATGATTTTTGGTCTATGTTTTTGGGAAGGAGCAGGCTGCTGGTAGGATTGGCCTTTGGAAATCAGCTGGGCCTGATAGTGCATGCCTACAGCCTCAACTATTCTGAAGGTTGAGGAAGAAGAATCTTGCCTGTAAGTGATTTCAAGAGTTCAAGGTCAGCCTGCAGAAGAGTAACTTAGTAAAACGGTCTTGAGGACACAGCTCAGTGGTACAAAATGTGGTCCTTGTGAGGTTCTTTCCCAGTTGTGAGAAAGGAACATAGAGCCTAGTACCATCCAAACTCGGCTGGTAGCAGAAAAGTCACTCGGGGCGCTGGTTAACAGTAGAGGTTCAAATGCTCATTCTTGGGGTTCTAGTTCAGTGGGCCAACACCGGTGCTGTGTGATGGCATAGGGTGGCGTTGTCAGCAAGTTCCCGTTTCTGTAGCCTTTAGATGAGGCCTGTCACAGAACTGTTGGAGTCAGGATGTTCAAACCCACACCACCACTTTTCTTTGTCTACTTCCTCTCCGGTTCTGCCCTCGTGTTCCACTGATGTGTCCCATTCCTGCTTTTGACACCAAAGTCTCATAGGCATTTGTGGTCTGTGGTCAGCTCTGTGTTGACTTGAGGAACTGGGAATGAGTGTTTCTGCCCCTCAGAACACCTGCTTCAAGCTGGGAGAAGGGAAGAAAATAGACATTTCTAGTGCCCTCACGTGTGTGTTTTAGGTCTCTGATCCATTATGGTCTGTTGGAGGTTGGTCTGGTGTATTTTTATGCTAATTCCTGCTTGCTGTCTCTGCCCCACCTGTACTTTGCCTGAGAGCCTAACCTGTTTGACTAATAAAAAGCCATCACACCTGGGTAGGGCAAATGGGATAGGCATGGCTAAGGTTCCAGGGCTTGGGGAGACAGAGAGAATCTTGGGAGAAGGAGACCCAGAGAGAGCGGAGAGGAGAAGGCTGGGCCATGGTTTAGGTGTAGGAGAAGCACATGGCCCGTGTGGATGGAGACTTGGCCCAGATGATGATAATTAGCAAGTATTTGGGGTTATGGATGGGGGGTAGCTTGGCAGAAATTCTTAGAAGCAGATGGCATGAGATCCCATACCTGCCCCACTATGGGAAGTAGTTTAGGGGATTAATATCTGCCCTGCCCCAGGGTAACTAAGGCTATTTTAAAATATAACAGGTGTGTGTGTCTTGATTGATGGCAAGCGGGTTAGAAAATACTGCCATAATAATAATTTAGGCCTAAAAATAAACACTTTAGGCCATAGTGATAATTAACCACAACAGTGGTCTTAAGTGTGAGGCATATTGCCACTGTCAAAAAGTGCATTGTGAAGCCCACAGGCTACAAGGACAGGGCATAAAGCTGAAGATGATGCCACTTTTAAAGGTAATATCCACTGTTTGTGTTAGTGTTAGGATACCCACTCTTAAAATGCATCTCAGAGCTGAATTCCAACTCTCAATTCTTTAGGCCTTATCCGACAATAGGGGCTTCATAACCATCAATAGTTAAAATACAGTCTTTAAAGTGGGCGTTAAAATAGTAAGACTGGGGTGTGAGAGTGTGTGTGTGTGCGCGCGCGCATATCTTTTTTTTTTTTTCCCCTGTGTAGCTTTGGCTATCCTGGACTTACTTTGTAGACCAGGCTGGCCTCAATATCACTGAGATCCTCCTGTCTCTGCCTCCCTGAGTGCTGGGATTACAGATGTGCACCAACATGCCCAGCTCGGTATCTTTTTTTTTTTTTTTTGAGACAGGGTTTCTCTGTGTAGTCTTGGCTGTCCTGGACTAACTTCATAGACCAGGCTGGCCTCGAACTCACAGAGATCTGCCTGCCTCTGCCTCCTGAGGGCTGGGATTAAAGGCGTGCGCCATCACCGCCCGGCCATTTTTTTTTTTTTTAATTGGACACACAAGACATATTTGGAAGGAAAATGAAGACAGCCATGTGAGAGTATAGGCAAAACTGAAGGGCTGTATCTGTAAGCCAAGGAAGGCCTGAGCTACTGAAGCTAGAAAAAGGGGGAGTGGTTTGGCGGTTCCTGATTTGGGACTTTAGCCTCCTGAACTGTTAGGCAACACATTTCTGATGCTCTAAGGCAGCCAGTCTTTGGTACTTCTTAATGGCAGTCTTAGGGAATGAATACTGTTGGCAGTTACTCAAGTCTTTTTAAACACAGCGTAGATCATAATGGCGCAACATCCTGCTTTCCAGCCTCTGCTAAAGGAAGAAGGTGTGGTTGCTGCTGTTTATCCTGAGTCCACAGGAGGGGACAGCTCAAGAGGGAGGCACACAGGCAATTGAGCAGGCCTGCCACAGCTAGAGGGCCCTGCCCCTACCAAGGAAGACGGTCTGGCAGTTGATGCCTTCACCAGCCTCTTACTCAGGCTTAGGCACCTCCTTAGAGGCCACTGGCCGCACCTCCTTTCTACCCTCCAGCAGACTCTGTTTGGGGAGCCTTACTTTTCTTGGCTATGTATGAGGAGAGCAGAGTCCCTACCTTCAGCTTGTTAAAGAATCACAAAGAGCCAAGGTTGCCAAAGTGTCCTGTGAGTTTGCGTTTCTTCTTGGGGGCAGGGGATAGCAGACACAGGCAGTTCTATGAGAGCTCATCTTTCTTCTTGAGGGGCAGACAGCAGACACACACAGGTTGGGGTTCCTGCTTCGTTTTAGGACATGAAGCTGGTAAAGGTCTAAGCACAAATGGAGCCCTGACACCAGCTGCAGCTTCCAGAGAAATGAGGATAGTAATAAGTCAGTGTAAAAAGAGTTAACATACCCTTTAAGCCAAGAAAAATACATCAGGAGGGACAGTCACAATTGAGTGGACTGAGAGGAGTCATGAGGGGCTGCAACATGGAGCCGAGAGGGAGTGAGGGGTGTAAAGGGTTAGGGTGCCACTTCCCAGCTCCCAAAGACACAGAGGAACAGAACAGGCTGTGTGTGGCAGCTGCCAGAGGAAGTCCCACCTGGCTAAGCAGCTGCTCCTCTGCCCCAGCAAGGCCCATGCTTCATGGCCGTCCTTATGGCAGGAACCTAGCGGGACAGTGGTGTCTGCTTCAGGGACATGAGCACCGAGCGCAGGCGGGACACGTCTTTGCACTGCTTGCTGCTCTTGGGGTTGAAGTCACACAGCTGGGCTACCTTCTCCCACTCTGTGCCTGGGGTCTCCTCCTTGGATTCTTTCACAAAAGCCTCTTCAGATGCCCTGAAGGTGGAGAGAGGACAGAAGTGTTCATGGCTGTCCTCTGTGTACTATCATCTGCTCCCATCAGTCTCTGCTGTACAGCTACTGGGTGCCCTATGACTTCAGCCACCAGGCACATCCTTGACAAAAAAACCTAGGCCTAACCTAGGCCTAACAGTGGCACACACTGTTAATCACAGTGCTTGGGAGGAAGAGGACAGTCAGGGCTACACAGAGAAACCCTGTCTCGAAATAAAAAAAGAAAGAAACCTAGGCCTAATTGTGGCCTAAGTCATCTGGACTCAGGCCTTTGAACTTACTGTCACTTAACTTCTTCCTGAGAGGCTTTCTCACACCAGCTCATGGCCTGTTGTTTTTTGTTTGCGGCTGTGGTTCACTATGTATCCCAAGTTGGTCTTGAACTCTTGAGCTCAAGAGATCTTGCCTCAGCCTCCCCAGTTCTGAGATTACAAGTGTGTACCACTGTACCTGGCTAACTTGTTGCTTGTCGTTTAGTAGGCTTTACCTCCTCATAAAGGCCTTCCTAGTCCAGGTAGTCTGTGTTCAGTAACTTTATTGGTGGTGGTGGTAGTGGTGGTGTTTTTTTGTTGTCCTCATTGTTTGTTTGTTTAAATAGGGTCTCCATATAGTCCAGGCTAGGTGCATACCCAAGGTTGACCTTGAACTCCTGATCTTGCTGAGGTTACAGGTGCCATCACACCTGACTCACTCAGTATCTTTTTTTTTTTTTTCACTCAATATTTTTCCATCAGAAGTTTCCACCTGGGATTCTTGATACATAAAAGCCAGCAGCTTTTTTTTTCCCTTTCCTTTCCTTCTTTTTTCATTACTAGGGGTTGGACCTAGACCTCAGACATGATGGGTAAGTCTACCACTGAGCTATGTCTCCACTTCTACCACACACGCTTTCAACATCTCTAAGACCTTGACCAAGAGAAGACACTGACAAACTGTCTAACCAACCATTTGATGGATGTTGACTCCTCCATGTCTCAGGCATGTCTGACTACAGACACCTTCCAAGCCCAGAACAGATCTGTCTCGATGGAGCCACAGCTTGGAGAAGGCTGTATTGGAAGCTTTGCTCCAGCTGGAGTCATGTTAGGATAAGAACTGGCGTGCTTTCTTTTTCAGGAGTCCGCTTATTTTGATGGTGCTGGGTGTTGAATTTCTGTCCATGTGTATGCCGGGCAAGAATTTCTGTTGACAGTTCTGGCTGAACACTGATTCAGCCGTAAGAGGGACAACTACAGCACACACCAGGATTCAGTGACCGTAGTGGAAAAGGGGACAGAAAGATTTTATACAGCCAGAGGCCAGGAGGGATGGAGAGATGCAGTGTCATCGGGACACGACAGGACCCTTGCAGTCATGAACTCACAGTAGCTGTGGCTGCCTGTGCTGCATCAAACCAGTCAACAGTCTGGAGTGGGAGGGGGTTCATAAACCATACCCCTGAGGAAGTTTGATGGCCTGTGGCCTCTAGGAGAAAGTCAATTTTCTCTAAGGGTATGGCTCCTGATGAGTCTGCACTGAGGAGTTTATGAACAGCACAGATTGGACTCACATATTAGGGGGGGATACAAAGTTGGGGAGCAGTTGGGAGGTGGGTCTGGACGATAGAGAACACTCTGGGTGATCCCACAGTGCTGTGTACTGAAGAACTGGCGCAGGCTCAGTGGTGGGACCCTACATCACGGTCTTGCCTTTCTGCTGTGTGTTCAGCTAACCTGTGAGGTGAGGAGCATGGCGTCCAGTGTGGTGAAAGGTCTGTGCTGGGTGCTTAGACAGTGAGTGTGGGTAAAGTGCTTGATCCTTGACACTGTCGGCGTCACTGCTGTCTTTACTGCTGATCTGTGGGCCCTGGCCAGCAGCATGGGCATCACATGGAGCTTGTTAGCAACAGCCTGAGCCTCACCTCAGTCCTACATAACCAGAATCTGCTTTGCTCAAGCTCCCTTGGCAATGCTTAGGCAGGTGAAAGGCTGAGAAGTCTTGGTTCCAATTCTTTTTCCTTCAGAGCCTTCTGGGGTTCTCTGGACCATTTCCTTGGGTTCAATAGGAGCACTGAACCCAGAAGTTTTCTACAGCACCCACACCTACCAGATGCCCCCTTCCATGGTTGCCTTGAGAGTCAAGTCTAAGCTCCTTAGCCTGGCACAACAGAGGGTCCAGCTCCCACGTGGAGGCCTCCCAGCTTAAGCTCCCATCCATCCCTGCAGACTCAGCCTCTCTGTGCTCTCCAGGCTGCTTCTCCCATCTAGAGTGTCCTTGTCAACCCTTGCTAGCCAGCAAATTCATTTTTAAATCATAAAATGCAACTAAGGGTCATGAGTCTCTGAAGCATGCACTTGGTCCCCAGCAGCGAGTATGGCTTCCAGAGCTCATAATACAATGTTCCAACCCATGAGCAACTTGCACTGGGAGGTCTCCTCTCTCTGTTTGACCAGTGACTGGCATAGAATAAGTACCAGCAGATACAGGCCAGATAGGAGAAGGAGGGGGTGAGTGGAAGCAAAGGAAGGAAGGCTGCACCTGCTGTGTCCTTGTGTAAGGGAGGGTGAGTGCAGATGACAGGAGAGGCTCCAGAGTGTGCTCCTCCAGAGTGTGCTCTGACAAGGCCCAGTTCCAGCAGGAACAGTAAGGAAATGTGCTGAGTAAACGGTACTCAGAATGCATTACCTATCTATCACCCAGGGCTGGCGCAAGGGAAGCCTGCTTGCTGTTCCACACGTGGAGCAGGTACATTTCCAGCCAGACTCCAAACCCTGACACCTGGGAGAGGAACTGCTGTGCAGTGGGCAGGGGCTCATGGCAAGTCAGTGCTCTTAGAGGCGGGGCAAGGGCAGACACACAAAGACCTTTCTTAGTGTTTATGCCTTCAGCACTCTATGCTTGGTGTTTGTCCAGAAAAAGTCCCCTTCATCTCACCTATGCAGCCCCAAGAGGCTTCTCAGAGAGGAGTGAGGCTGCCTTGTCCTTTGCCCTCCCATGTGAGGCTGGCTAGTGCATTCCTTCCTCCGCCCCCCACTTGGGAACTCTACTGGGCAAAGCTCCCTCCAGTTTGCTGGAAGGATAGAGATGAAAGGATGGAAGGCAAGGGCTGGTGCCTGTGGCAGTCCTGGAGGTCGCCTCCTGCTCTGGCCATCGCTCTGAGCCCAGCCCCATTCATTTATACCACACAGACAAGAGACTGAAACACCGCTGGGCCACCCTTCACAGCTGCCCCTGCAGAGAGCAAAGGAGACACGTACACATAGCCAATGACGTCAGCATCTGGCTGCTGGTAGAAGGCTTTGTCAGCGATCCTTGAGGGAAAGTTAGGAGGAGTTAGGTGGGGGAGGACAGACAGTAAGACAAGCAGGCATAGGGTTAAAGAGAAAAGAGAAACAGTGTTAGTACCTCCAATAGACAGGGTGAGAAGTGCAGTGCAGATGCTAACAATCACCCATAAGAGACTTAGGAGTACTGTGCCTTTGATGGCTGCCTACTGCTCGCTGAGGTCTCTTCCCAAGGCCCTTCCAGTGTCACGCCCACACACCACCCACTTCCCCAAACCATTACTTCTACACGTTGACTTGCTGTAGGCCAACACAGCAAATCCTGTCTTTCCTGCCACGACACTCCCAGGTCTAGAATTCTCCCTTATATCAGCCCCCCTTTCCTGATGAACATGGCCATCCCTCAAAGTCTTTAGACCAGTGATTCTCAACCTTCCTGATCCTGCGACCCTTTGATATAGTTCCTCATGTTGTGGTGACCCCTAACCATAAAGTTACTTTGTTACTGCTTTCATAACTAGCATTTTGCTGTTATGAAACATAATATAAACCTCGGATATACAGAATATCTGCTACATGCCCCCTGTGGGTCACGACCCTCAGGTTGAGAACCTCCAGCGTGCTAACTGTCAGGGGCTTGGCATGGGCATATAGCCCAAGCCAGCTCAGGCAGGAGCCACTAGATATTTGCAATTTTCTTTTCTTTTCTTTTTGGTTTTTTGAGACAGGGTTTCTCTATGGAGCACTGGCTGTCCTGGACTCACTTTGTAGACCAGGCTGGCCTTGAACTCATGAAAATCTGCCTGCCTCTGCCTCCCAAGTGCTGGGATTAAAGGCGTGCGCCACCATGCCCAGCAATATTTGCTTTTTCACTGAGCTCGCCAAGATGGTAGGGCCGAAGCCGGAAGCTGCTATTGCCATACAGGCGTACGTGTCCAAAAGCAGAGCCAGAACTGAAGGAAGCAGAGCTGAGTGCCCTAGAGTGTGAGCTCTAACAGACGTATTCATGCCCTGTCACCACTCACGGTCCTGGCCTTTTCATTCATGTACTCCACTGACGTCCTTTCATTCTTTAGTCACATTGGGTTGAAGAACTGTAAGAAATTACATCAAAGCCGGGCATGGTGGCACACACACCTTTAATCCCAGCACTCAGGAGGCAAGAGGCAGATGGATCAATGTGAGTTCGAGGCCAGCCTGGCCTACAAAGTGAGTCTAGGACAGCCAAGGCTACACAAAGAAACCGTCTCGGGAAAAAAAAAAAGAAGAAGAAGAAGAAATGACATCAAATACTCAGGCTAGCTCTTCATTTCCCCCAGGGCTGTGCCATCTCTCTAGTTGCCCACAGAGGGCTCAGGACCCTGGAGAGTCAGGTCACACTCCAGGCCTTGGCACTCATTCCGCGCCCTCTCGGTAATGGAGAGGAGTAAGAGCTTAGGAGTGGGCATACTGTAAGGGATCCTACGTTTCTCTCTGTCCTTAACTGTATCACCCATCTCAAGACAGTCCCCAGCACCAGCACTCCCTTCACTGCCCCCATGGCTCACTGGAAGTTTCCACAGCCCCTCTCATGTTCTCATTGTGTCCCCATGGCTCCCCTCAGCTTCCTTGGCTCCTCCCAGGTCCGCAGGACTCCACTCACCTGTTGTTGATCTTGTTCTTTTCCACCTGTTCGCTTTGGCGCTGGTTCCACTCCTCTAGGTCTTTTTTAGCCTTCTCCCGCCATTCCTGTTCAGTCACCTTCGAGGCGGCATCTGTGAGCCCAGCAGGAGAGTGAGCACAGCAACTTCTCTGTGGAGAACAGCCACCCTGGCTGCTCCACTCCTGGCCCTGGCCAGCAGCCCCAGGGCCCACCCTCAGCCAAGTGGGCCTGCACAGCCTCCAAGGCTGCCTCACCCTGTCCCCACCCAGCGTGTCGCAGAAACCATCCCTGCTGGGACCATCTCCCCCAGATACACCCTCACCCAGCTCCTGCAGCCTTTTCTTCTGTTCCTCTCTCCACTTTCGGATGCTCTCAGGCTCCTGAGTCAGCCTGTCCACCTGGGCAATTGCAGCGTAGCCATCAGCAGGCCCATTAGCCTCCTACAGCATAAACACAACAGACATTTGCTGAGTGAGCATGAAGCCCAGAGACAGGCAGAGCAACCATGACTAAAACTTTGCCATGGTTGGACAATAGTGAGGCACACCTTTACTCCTAGCACTCAGGAGGCAGAGACAGCTCTATGTGAGTTCAAAGCCAGCCTGGTCTATAGAGTGAGAGCCAGGGCAGCTAAGACTACACAGAGAAACCCTGTCTTGAAAAACCAAAACAAAATAAAACTTTGCCATGACAGTAAGGAAGGGAACAGCTGGAGAAATGGCTTAGCAGGTAAGAGTATTACTGCTCTTGCAGAGGACCCAGGCTTGGTTCCCAACACCCACATGGAAGCTCACAATGAGCTGTCACTCCGGTTCCAGAGGAACTGAGTGAGCGCTCCAGGCATACATGTTGCACACACACATGAGGGCTGTGGTGGTTTAAATGAAGATGGCCCCCATATTCTCAAATATTTAAATGCTTGGTTCCCAGTTGGTGGAACTGTTTGTGAAGGACTTAAGAGGTGCAACCCTTTTGGAGGGGCTGTGTCACTAGGGGCTGTCTTGGTGGTTTCAGATGCCCATCCCACTGCTAGTTAGCTCTCTCTCATGCTAGTGGGTCAAGATGTAAGCTCTCTGCTACTGCTCCAGCACCATGTGCCTGCCTAGTGCCATGCTCACAGCTATGATGGTCATAGACTCTAACCCTCTGAGACTGTAAGCCCTAAATAAACTCTTCTCTAAGTTGCCTTGGTCATGGTGTCTTGTCACAGCAATAGAAAGGAACGTGTGACAAAAGTAAAATATTCATGCACATAAAATAATAAAACTCGGCCGGGCGTGGTGGTGCACGTCTTTAATCCCAGCACTCAGGAGGCAGAGGCTGGTGGATCGCTGTGAGTTCAAGGCCAACCTGGTCTACAAAGTGAGTCCAGGACAGCCAAAGATACACAGAGAAACCCTGTCTCGAAAAACCAAAACAACAAAAAAACTAAACTAATAGTAATAAAACTCTGTTGTGGTAAACGTGGACTCCAAAGCCATACACTCCTATTGCTGAAGCTGCAAGGTGTGTGGATGCCTGGCTGAGTTCTTCAACAAATACACCCAGCCTGTTTTCTGCACTGAAAATGGGATTCATACCAAGATGGTCTCTCAGATCTGATGCTGGGACTTGATGCAACAGAATTTGTAAGGTATTTATTTCTTTATGTAGAGAGGGGCTCTCACATAGCCTAAGATGGCCTAGAACTTGCTTTATATCTGAAGATAACCTTGAACTTCTGACTATCCTGCTTCCACCTGCAGAGTGCAGAAAACAGATGAGTGCCACTATATATGCCAGGTTTATGTAGTGTTGTGTTCCATTGCATTGATGAAACCCAAAATGTGTGCTTAGCAAGCCTCTTCCAGGTGCGATCCATGCGCAACCCTTTGTAAGACAAGAGTGTCAAGGAATGAGCCAAGGCTACACAGAAACCCTGTCTTGAACAAACCAAAAAAGTAAATAAGAGTGCCACAGAATGATAACATAGTGGGTGGTATTAGAATTATTATTCCCGGGAGCTGGAATGGGGGCTTAACCTTGGAGATGGCTCCATGGTTAAGGGCACCAACTGTTCTTCCAGAGAACCTGGGTTTAAATCCCAGGACCCACATGGCAGCTCACAACTGTCTATAACCCCAAGATCTGACCCTCACACAGACATCCAAGCAGGCAAACACCAGTGTTAGCTCTGCTGTTGTTTCATGGCTTCTCCACAGGACAGTCTCTGGGAGCCCTCTGTCCCACCACTGCCCTGAGCATATAGGGGGTGCTTAGTGAGCTGTGGCTAAGTGAACCAAGACCCCAGAGCTAGCAGGAGCTGCTTGTGGGGAGGAACTTGGCAAGCGATTTTGTAAAGCAGTACAGCAGGGCTCCATGTCAGGTGTCTGAGCAGTGAGGGCAGGCCAGCCCTGGGCCAAATGCCCAGGTCCAAACATGCCCAACCTTGCACCTAGGACTCGCTGATGCCTCTTTCCTACCTCATCAGACTCTGTTGCTGAAGCCTGAGCCCCATGTGTGTCCTTGATTTTCCCCCCTTATCTGTCCCATGTTCACGTTAACAGGAAGCTGTGTTGGTACTCCCTAAGACGTGTCCCCAATCAGATTAGTTCCCATTTTCTTCCCTTTCGTCCCCTGATAACGTTGTCCTGGGCTGGTCTTCCAGCCTTCACCTGACTGTGCCCCTACTGGCCACAACAACCCATGTGTCTTAGAGAAGAGTTTATTTGGGTCCATGACCATCATAGCAGTGAGCACGGCAGCAGGCAGGCAGGCATGGTGCTGGAGCAGTAGTAGAGAGCTTACGTGTTGGAGGTGTAGCTCAATGGCAGAGTTCCTGCGTAGCATGTGTGAGGCTCTGGAGTCAATCCCCAGATGCAAAATAAAATGACTTGTGCAAAGCCTTAACTTTTAAACTGTCCCAAAGCCTGATATGGTGGTGCACGCCTTTAACCTCAGCACTCAGGAGGCAGAGGCTGGGGGATCTATGAGTCCAAGACCAGCCTGGTCTACAGAGTTCCAGGACAGCCAGGGCTACAGAGGCCTGTCTTAACACACACACGCACGCACGCACGCACGCACGCACGCACACACCAAAAACAACAATGACAATAACAACAACAAAAAGCCAAAGGCTTTCCACTGCAATTTGAATAAAACTCTGAAGTGTCTGCTCTCTCCTGCTCCTGATTCCCGTTTTGGTCAGTGCACTCACTCTGGGCAAGCCATCCTTGAACAACTCCTGTGGTACCTCCCACCCCACCTGGAGTCTCTTCCCCTCAGATCTAGGACTTCCACCTCCCCTGCTCTGTCTCAATCCAGTAGCGACCAGTGCTTGTTTGTTGTGTTAGTAACAGAATAAACTCAGGTCCATTGAGCTCCATCCATAGCCGACCCCTTCCTACTTTCTTTTTGTCTTTAAACTACATTTATTTATTTTTTGTGTGTATGCGTGCACCAGGGTGTAAGCATGGAGGTGAGAGGACAACTTACAATCAATCCTCTTCTTCCACCATATCCATCCCAGGGGTCAAATTCAAGCCATTGGGATTGAGGACAAGTGCCTTCTGTGTGCCATAGTGCAACTTCTCCCTCCCTCCCTCCTTCCCTCCGTTCTTTCCCTTCTGTTTTGAGACAGGGTTGTGTTAAGTTACACAATCTGGCATAAATAAATAAATGTATTTATTAAGTATTAAGTATACAGTGTTTCACCTGCATGTACACCAGCACAACAGAAGAGGGCACCGGATCTCATTAGAGATAGTTGTGAGCCACCATGCGGTTGCTGGAAATTGAACTCAGGACCTTTGGAAGAACGGGCAGTGTTCTTAACCTCTAAGTTATCTTTCCAGCCCTGGCCCTGAATTTTTGATCCTCTGCCTTGGCCTCCGAGTGGCTGAGATTACAGGTATTGCCACCATCCAATTGGCCTTCCTTCTGGATCTGCTTATCCTTGAGGTCAAACTGTCACTGAGCATGGACTATACGGTTACTTCCACAATGGTGGCCACTGTCCTGAACATATGCAGAGCTTTGTTTCTGTCTCTGTTTCCTAAATAGCATCATGGAACAACTATTTACAAAGCAGCAACATTGTATTAGGGATTATAAATAATCTAAAGATAGTTTACACAGGAGCATGTGCGTAGGTTACATGCAAATGCTATGCCTTTCCCCTCACACACACTGCTGGGGATTGAACCCAGAGCCTTGGAAGTGTTCTACTACTGAGCCATACCATAACCCCAACACTTTACCATTTTATTAAAATAACTTGAATTCTTGGATTTTTATATTTTCAAGGGTTCTAGAACAAATCCCACTTGGATTCTGGGGGACAAGTGTGTTTTGTCTTCATAGCACTTGTTGCAAATGGCTTGCTTGTTTACATGGTTGCTTTTGTCCTCCTGCCAGCCTTCTCTACCCACCTAAGAAAGTATGCTCCATAAAACCAGAGATTGGCTGCCTCCATACCGTATCCAGAGCAGGAGGGCCCAGATGAGGGAGAGCTTATTGAGGCCTGGGACAGAACTCAATGGTAGAGTGCATCCCTAACAATCATGAGACCCTGGGTTCAAGTATAATCCCCAAAACAACCCAGATGACAAGAGTAAATTCCTATATGTGGGGGTACTTATGGACAGGGATGGACAAGATGGTCTGCCTCTGTTAGCTGTAGAGGGGAAGTCCCTGAGCAATGAAGGCCATAGCTGATGGGGGGACTATGAGGCAAGAGCCTCAACAAATGGCATGGCTGTTCTTGCTTGAGGGCAGAGAACAGGAAAGGGGTTGAGGCACTGTGGGCCAAAATCTAGCATGCTAAAGAACCAAACAGGACAGGTGCCTTTGGGAAACTCCTAAGTACATAGGTGCTAACGTGTAGGAGGAAGTGACGGAGGTGCCAACCTAAAGTTAGGGTTCCAGAGCACTTGTGACTAAGCAGATGTCTTTAATCTTTACAATTCCAAGTGGCAGGTTTTATTGCCCTTGTTTTATAGGTAAGGGGACTCTAGTTCCCAAGTGCCACAGTCGCCTTAGGCACGCAAGTGACAGAGCCAGGCTCAAAGTGAATAACTGGGTGTGAGCGTCCTTGCTAGAGCACAGCTAACAGGAGCACCACTGCTTCCGTGTTGTCCTCGTCTCCTCTGTTGGTCCTCTGTGTGCTGGGGATTGCATCCAAGGCCTTAGCATGCCAAGCAAACACGAACACCTGGCCACACTCCCAGGCCCTAGCCTGGCTGCTGCTAAGTGACCTTCTCAAGATTAGAGGTGTTAGCCAGGCGTGGTGGCGCACACCTTTAATCCCAGCACTCGGGAGGCAGAGGCAGGCGGATCGCTGTGAGTTCGAGGCCAGCCTGGTCTACAAAGTGAGTCCAGGATGGCCAAGGCTACACAGAGAAACCCTGTCTTGAAAAACCAAAAAAAAAAAAAAGATTAGAGGTGTTGTCCCATTAGGGTTTCTGCCTACCCCCCCCCATAGCGCGCGCGCGCGCGCGCGCACACACACACACACACACTCACACCTCTTTCCTGCCCCCAGGCCACTCCTCAGCTCACTTAGTGGACAAGTCAGTAATTTATAAGAAGCTATCATAGGTACAGAGTACTTTTCCCAACAACCCTGTGGGGACAGCAGGGCAGGGCCTTGAACCCCCATTTTACAAATGAGAAAGCAGGCTCAGAAAGGTTAAGTTACTAATCCGAGGTCCTCCAGATGGGAAAAGCTAGAAAATGAAGTCTGGGCTCCCGGTGCTGCCTGTGGTGTGCATGTGTCTGAAGCTTGGGCAGCCCTTGGAGCAGTTTTACACACCCACTGCACAGGAGACACCTCCCAGCCCTTGAAGTAGATGTGGCCTGTCCCAGTCCCGGGCTATGAAACCCACCCAAGCTGGGCCCACCTCCTGCACTGCGCAAGAGGCCGCTGATATGCTGTGGTTGGGAGTTATGTGTGATCCCTCTTTAGGCCATCCTACCAGCCCTGTGTCTGTGGCCTCCTGGGGCTTTCCTGGCATGTCTTTCTGTGCAGCAGACGCCATAGGTCTCTAGATGAGGCCTGAACCAAGTGTCTTACCCTTACACATGGCAGTTCCCTCAGCCAGCACCTGCCATGCCTCCCTAAGCAGCTTTGAAGCCCACCTCCTGTCTAACTTCCCTGTTGGGCTTCCAGACTTAAGATCCTGAAGTCACTCAGGCTTTATAACTAGAACAGCTATTAAATCATCTTGAGCAAAATGGGGAAAATAAAGGGAACTGCGCAGTGGGGTGTCAGAGGATCAAGTAGGTTAATCCCTGTAAAGCTCCCAGTTGTTTTGGGACACAAAAACAACAAAAAGAACTCAAGCTATTAGGTTTGTTTTTTTTTAAAGGGCCTCAAAACGTGCCCCATCCTAGCCTTGAACTTATGACCCTCCTCTCTCAGCATTACCCTCAGATCCAAGCTCCTGGGCTATAGTGACTTCTTTTCCGGGTTTCTGAGCCCCATTAGACATGAACTCTGGAGACACACACTGCATTGGCTTTGCCTTCACATCCACCACCACAGCACAGGCCTGGCCCACAAAGAATGGGAGTTGAGAAGTGAACAAACGGCTGATTATAAAGCCGGGGGAGGGCCCAGGAAAGACGCCGGACATTGTATCAGAGAGGCCTGACTTAAAGGGCTTATTCTGCCACGCACTGGGTGGTGACTGTTGAGAAACTCTTCCCTGGGCAACTTTGATTTCAGACCTATGAAATGGGGTGACAGTATCCCACTCAATGTACCTAAGTAAGGTTCAGCACCCCACGACCACGGAATCACTCCCACGGCCCACTCATGTAAAAAGCATGGCTATTACTGCTCACTGTCACCATGTGGTTAGAGTTCTCACTACCAGACAACATGAGCACAGTGGGGTCTCTGGCAGGCAGGTCCCAAGACATACCTCACTGGCTTTTCTTACAGGTCCCAAGACATAGTTCACTGGCTTTTCTCACGGTGGCTTTGGATTTATTTTCCTGTCCATGCCAGTAAGCATCAGAGGCCACACTGAGGCTCATCCATTCCATCTGAACCTTCTAGGTAGAAGATGAGGTCACTTCCAGAAGGTTTAGCAGCCCAGGGCTATAATGACCATACTAATGGCTGAAGAAGTTCTCTGAACTCCTCCAAAGCTCCATTGAAGAAAGGGCTAAGTATAGTCAGGAGCAGAAAGCAGGAGGCCACAGACAGGTCAGCTGATCTCCCAGCCTCCTGGCCCGGGCTCTCAGGATCCAGCGGCTCAAGCTAAGCTCAGCTGAGCTGTTGATTCCTCTAAGTAGCTCCCAGGAAGGGGAGAAGAGATGCAAGGGGGCAGGGTGGAGGGTGGAAAGGAGATGAGCCCTGCAGGGGTCCTCCATGCCTGTCCCTGTCACCTGTGAGGCCAAAGAAGTTGGAACAGGTGCAGGCAGGCTTATCCTCAGGCTGTGCTGGGGATGGGGTTTGCAGCCGGTCACCTACGCAGTCTACAGGAAAAGACCGAGGCACAAGCCTCTACCTAGGATGTGCTGGGTTTGCACAGACCCAGGCTCCTGCCCCTGAAAGCGCATGCCACCTACTGCTGTGCTTATCCTACAGATGAGTTTTCTGAGTTTAGCCACAGCAGAACAAAACACAGTTCAGAGTTTAGGCCATGCAGGTGGGAAGGAGCTTTGCTGCTAAACCAAATGAACGGTCTCTTCTGTGACCCTCCTTGCCCAGGGGGATTCTAGGGCAGCACCAGCGTGATGTGACCCACAAGTCAGCATACTTCAGGGCATTGGGATAGCAGGAGAATAAGAGTTACTGCTGAGGCGGAGCTCTTCCCATCCCCAAGTGGAAATGCTGGAGTGAGCAGTGCCGACAAGGCCAGGAGAGCCCAGTCATTAAGTGAGGAAAACCCGAGCGATGGCCGATGTCACTCTGTGTGACTTCCATAGTCTCTTCAGCACCAGTGACTCTCAAGCTTCTCCTAGGCTGAAGAGTGAGAGTATGCTGCTCAGAATTTTCTAAGTACTCGAGACCCTTAGGGCCGCTCAAGTCCTTGTGAATGTCCCTAGAAGCTAAACACGGTCAGGCAAACACCAGAACAGCACAAGAACAGCACCCCTTCCTCAGCTCTGCAACACTCAACAGGGCATGAAGCTGCTGGGGTCCTAGGAGAGAGCCTTTCAGCTCGCTGTTGAGTCATTTTCCAGAAATGGGGCTAGGCCAGTTTTCCTGTGTTAGGACGAGCCCATCCCACTTACATAAGAAAGTATTGTTTATTCTCCCAGGATCCAAGAAGCCAACTCCTCCACAGGGTGGGGCTCAGGAGATCCGGAAGCTGCAGGCCCTGACCTTGGTGTCTTAAAGCTCACTTAGTGGAGGCCAAGCCCCCACCTCAACACCAGGGGTTCTACACACCTAGGTGGGGTTCTGGGGACACCACTGGCACCTGCACGCTCTCGGTCTTTGTGTGTTGTGTTCTGATGCATTTTTGTGGTGCTGGAGATTTAACGCAGAGCTTCTCCACTGAGCTCCGTTGCCAGACTGTCTTTAACTGGAACACCCTCTACCTTCCCATCCACCCCCTCCCAGTCCACGTGGTGGAAACAGGAAGCCAGGGCCTCTCACTCTCAGGGCCAACCATCGTTAACAACTGTAGTGCCTTTTCCAAATATTTTGTGCAAACACTTACAAAATAAAAAAATGATGGCACACCATTCATTCTGCAAGTTGCTTTATAAGGGCAGGCATACCTATAGGAATAGGAAGCTGTGACAGCCCTGTGTAGCAGTCTACCTAGGCCCCTGAGTCTGGACACATTAGGCTATAACTAGTTTGCCTGCTGTTACAAACCATCCTTCAGAGAATCTGGGTATCTTTTCCCAACCATTTGCTTAGGGGAAATTCCACATATAATCTTCTGATCAAAGAGTTAACGTACTCACAGGAATGGGGGGAGGTTTAAGGCAGTTAGGTCAGCCCCCCCCAAAGGTTCCTGCTCAGGCAGAGTTCCAATCTCCTTCATCCCAAGTGGCTCCTTCCAAGAGCTAGAAGCCATGAAGACAACCCGAGTGACCCATCAGTCCCTGCCTTCCCCCACAGGACAAGAAAACAGTCAATGCAGCAATCGTGGTGAGCCCTGAATGACCTCAAGTGGAGGCCCAGTTTACTGAGCCTGAGGTGGTCAGTCCCACCTCTGCTTACCTGGAACACATCTCCATTGACTGTAGTCCCCATGTCCTCAGAACCAGCTGGAAAGAACAAGGAAACAGCATCATTCACAGTTTCGGTTTACAGGCACAGAATGGTCCAACCTTAGCCTCTGCAGGCAACCTGTGCATACACCCATGGGTGTACTGACACCCTCCCCACCAGAACTGATGGACATTTAAACAACGCAGGCTCGGGCCCTGACTGTTCCCATATGAACTACTATCATACCTAATATTTACTACTACCGCCCTATGATGAAACTGTCAGTGACCCATTTTACAGATTCTCAAGTGGAGGCTCAGAAAGGCTACTATGATTGCTTAGGGTCACCTACCAGTGCACTGTTCCTTGCCTACCTGAAGTTAACTGTGGGGCTGAGACCCTGGTAAGTAGACAGGCATGTCCTGCTGGAACATTGAGCAACAACCCTGCCTAGGAGAGCAGGACTTACAGCTCCCCCTGGGCAACACTTGGCCTATTTTTTTCCTCTCTGTGCCCATCCCAAGATTTCATTTTGCCTTCCTGGTGGCTCCTCCCAACCCCTTTGTCCAACATCCAGTCAGTCACAGACTACCTGTAGCTTCTGCTGCCACGGTGACCCTCAAAGCTGCCTGCCGCTCACTCCCATACCCAGCCCATCCTGGTCCCTCGCCATCTCATACCTACACCCTTGCTTTGGTTGGTCTGCCCTGCTAGTGGTCAACACTGGGAAGGGCACCATGGCTGTCTTCTTCAGAGTCATGCCCATGCAAGACCCTGAGTCAGTTCAAGTTCACTGAGTCACTACAGGTTCAGTCACTAGATGCTGAATAAACAAATGAACTCTTTTTTTTTTTTTTTTAATGGTGTGCAAGTCACCTCCTACAGGGAACCTTAGCCTCTGTCCTCTACTTCCTTAAGCACTAAAGGAAGGTCTCATCTCTGGGTACTCTAGACAACTACACAGGGTGTCCCACTCTCTTGTGCAGTGACGTGGTATGCCCAGGGGCATGGTACTCCTTAGCAGACTCCGAATGCAATTCCCTGCATAGAATGGGTGAACACAGACAGTTGGCCAAATGAGATTTGCATTGCTCTTTGGGGCTCACTGTAATTGGCAAGGCCTCTCTGAAACTGCCATGCCTCCCAACTGAGCCATAGCAGGCCTAATGAGGTCACCACAGAAGGACCATTAGCCCTGTATGGGATAGACAGGCCTGTGAGGAGCAACAGTGCTTCTGGCCTGAGCCTGAAAGGCTGGAGGGGGGATACTAAAGCGCATGTCAATCATCTGCCACTGACAGAAAGTATAACTTATTTACAGTCCAGCAGTAGTTACTTGACCCACTACGGCAGCTCTCACCTCACCCGCTCTGATAGGGTTTCTACTGCACAGGTGGCCTGCTCTCTAAGTGAAGGTGATCCCTAAAAGGTATGAGCGCCAGCTAGCATCTTCCTCAGAGGGACTCTAGGGCATCTTCCGTACCTAGCTTTACCTCCCCAGTGTCCATTCCTGATGCTTGTGCCTGTGGGAACAGCCTTTTGGAGAAGTTGCACTATATCTCTTCAACCTGCTCTGGCCCCAGCAGACCCCTCTTTGGCAAGGCTACATGAGTTTCCTGGTGCCCATCTCGGCCTCCAGAAAGATGGAGCATTGTTAGCCTCTTTGTGGCGGCATACAGACCCACTCACAGAATTACTGGCGTCTATTCCACAGGGTTCTCTGGCTCTTGTGTATTTATAACCCTGAGTCTACAACAGAGCCCGCAAAACAAATACAGCAAGGCAAATACAAGTCCCAGCGATAAGCTCTTTGGTGTGTGGGCTCCTCAGATGCCTGACCCTTTTGGGAAGAAGGACAAAGGATCCAGAACATTTCTGTGAGCTTACTGAGGCCACAGAGGCAACAGGATTACACAGAGCTGGCCCATAAGTAACAGGCAGAGAGCCTGGAGAACTGGGTGTGAAAGTGTAGACCATTTGGGCACTGCCCAAGACTGATGAATGGAAACAAAGTGTCCATGGCTTAGGCCGGCTGCAGAGCTGCCCAGAGCAAAGGCTCAGTGGGGCTCTGGCTCAGGCCTGCACCCCAAAGCTTTCCCCAGGGCCTCCAGAGAGCCAGCATCAGTGAACTGAGCACCCAGGCTGCTATCAGAAGACCTCATTGTTTAAGGGAAGGTGACTCAGAGGTGTGCATTGGTGGCTGCTGTTGGAGCCAGCTTCTTTCCAGCTCCCAGAAGGCCCAGGCCCTTTCCCTCAGACTACCCAGGCCCCTGCCACCGTCTGCCGCCCAGAGGAGGATGACTGCCGGACACTGTCTAGGCTTAAGCGAATCAAGTCGGTTCTATTTGTGCCTGAACACCCATTGAGCTCCCTCCTGAAGCACCTCCTTGTTCCCCAAACTGCCATTCAGGAGGGCAGCTGAGCAACTGCAACGTCAAGTGTAGGAGTCGGGAAGACTCTTTCTCTCTCAGAGGACCTTGTCCCTGGCAGCTCCCCCAAGGATTATCACCACTGTTTCTCTCCCTGTCATCTCATATCTAGGGCCAGTCAGTGCCCTACCCATCCAGCCTGTCAGCCCCCCAGGCCCTGATGCTCATCCTCAGCCTGAACTGCATCTGTCTTTCTCGAGCCTTTCAAATGACTTGGGACCTCCTGATGAGGGGGAACAGTGTTCTCAAAGGGTATCTGTGGACAGGCGAGTCCCATGCAGGAAGCTGGCCAGGTTCTCTGGGACAATGAATGGCCCATGCTGAGGGACTAAGAGCTGCTATTTCAGACCTGGCTTGGTTTGCTCCCTGCTTCTTCTTGTCACATCCAATCGCCTCCCAGGGAGACGTGCACAGTTGGTCTTTAGAAAAACAAGAGTATAGCTAGGAGGCCTGAGGTCAAGCCCCAGGCCTATGTGACCTGTGACCCTAGGCCAAATACTCAAACTCCAGTTTTTTCTTTTTAATTATTTACACTTCATTTACGTGTGTGTGTGTGTGTGTGTGTGTGTGTGTGTGTGTGTGTGTGTTGCACACATATTTGTGAGGATGATTTGCAGGAGTGGGTTCTCTCTGCCACATGGGTTCCAGGAACCAAGCTCAGGTGTCATCAGGCCAAGCTGATTTACCATTCATTACCCACCAAGCCATCCTGAAAACCTGAAAACCCCATCAAACTCCAAGCTCTTTTTCTTTTTCTTTTCTTTTATTCTTTTTCTTTTTGTTTTGTTTTGGTTTTCTTGTTTTGTTTTGTTTTTTTGAGACAGGGTTTCTCTGTGTAGCCTTGGCTGTCCTGGACTCACCTTGTAGACCAGGCTGGCCTCTAACTCACAGCGATCCGCCTGCCTCTGCCTCCCGAGTGCTGGGGTTAAAGGCGTGCACCACCACACCCAGCCAAACTCCAGGTTCTGTGTGTTACAAAAGGCTCATTGCATTTCTCATGTCAGAGTTGATTCAACCCCTCAGTCATCGATACAGTTTCTCCATTCTGTGTCCCCAGTGGGGACAGCAACACAGCAAAATGTTGTATGAAAGAAATATGACTGTTAAAGAGCTTTGTGAACATACACACAAAATATGTATTTGCAGCAGATCCATTAAACCTCTCTAAAATTGCAACAAAAAATAAGAAACAAGATCTATTAGGAATATAACCAGGAAGGTCCATGTTCTTACTAAATATTTAAATATATTTATAAGAAATTGTTCCTCAGAGGAAGTGTCAATAATAGAAACAGGTCTTGGGCCCTTATGTCTGAAGCTTTCACAGAGGCCCTGGACCTTTGTAAACCACTAAACAGTCAGTTACAAACAGGAAGGGCAGGACTCATGGCCCTTTGTGCCCCTGTCCAGACTTACAGTCAGGCAAATGAAAGACTGTAGTCTGGACAGGAAGGACTCAGAATCAGACAGAAGGGGTTTAATTCTTGATGGCCACTTCCTAGTCGTTTTAATGGTATATCTTTTGCGGCTTCCTATGGCCAGTTCTGAAATGGGTTCAGTAATGTGTGTGTGAAATTATTAAATGTAATTAACACGTTTCCTCCACTGCTGCAAAACGGCAGGTGGTCCCCAAGGAAGAGATGCACGTTCTTGCAGTGTCCCCCTGTTACCCTGCAGAATGAACGCTAAGCCCTGGGTCAGGAGGACTGTCATTGTTCCACACCTGTACCACTTAGCTAGGACACTGGGACAGCCTGGGACTCTCAGAACTGAGCAGGGGGTTGGATTCCAGAGCCAGACTGTGGAGGAGCTGGCCTGGAGATGAAATGTCATGACTAAATTCCTGTCCCCAGAGTCAGCAGATCCAGTCTCAGCGCAGTCTCCAACTCATACCCCGGCTCCTCCCTCTTTGCCCAGGCCCCATGGAACACACACAGCCCCCCTCCCCCCGCCAGGGTACCCCTAGTCAGCCCAGATAGCCCGGCTCAACCTACTGCAGGGACCCAGACCGGGTGTGACCGAGACTGGGCCTCCTGCCCCCGGGGTGGCCTCAGGCACCCTACTCCGCACTACCTCCCGGTTCCAGGCCGCTGCGCTGACTCACCCCCGCTCGCGAGTCCCGGCTGCGCAGAGGCCACCTGGCTGCCGGCAGGTGCCCCGAAACCCGGGTCATTCTCGATGCCAGCAATCTCGCTCTCCTGCTGGGCCAGGAACGCGGCTGCCGGGTCCTCCTCGGCGCCCTCGGGGACCCCGCTCTCCGACGACGAGAAGAAGCCGAAGTCCTCAGCCATCTTCCCCGCGTGGCTGCTGTCACCTCCCGCCCGCGCCCGCGGCCCGCACTTCCCGTCACCCGCCCGGCTCGCCTGTCACTGCGGCTGCAGTCGCGGCGGGAGGAGTCGCGGCGGGAATGTGGTGACGTCAGCGGCGGAGGGCGGGGCCCGCGAGGCTCGCCGCCCGCCTCGCCCTTGGTTCAGACCCCCCTCCCGCCCCCGCAGCCCACCTCCCGCTTTGACAGCTCCAGAGCTTGCAGGCTCCAGGTCTATTCACCAAAAGTTTCTTCCCGAGCGGACTTTATGAGCTGCGTGACACGACGCTCCTCTTCCTGCGTGACAGGAGGGAAATGAAGAAGGGGAAGGCTTGCCCTGGGTGCGTGCAGCAGAGCCTGTTTCACTTGGCCCAGGGCTGCGTGTAGCATCCCGCCGCCTGTGTGATTGATCCCCTGAAACCAGAGACGGTTCCTCTTTTGTTGTTGTTGTTGTTGCTGTTTTGTTTTGTTTTTGTTTTCGGAGACAGGGTTTCTCTCTCTTGGCTGTCATGGACTCACTTTGTAGACCATGCTGGCCTCGAACTCACAGCGATCCACCTGCCTCTGCCTCCCGTGAGCTGGGATTAAAGGCGTGCGCTGGTTCCTCTTTCTCTGTATGATGACACTGATGTTCATGTAGCAGCTAGTCGATACATTTCTTTAGTTATTCGGGTTAAAGTGAGTTCTTAATGCAGAATGTCAACTTGATCACTCAGTTAAGGTGGAGCCTGCTTTCTCCACAGTAAAATTGCCATTTTCTTTGGTAAATAATATATATTTATACTGCATATTCTGAGGCTAGGGAGATGGTTCAGAGGTTAAGAGCACTGCCTGTTTTTCCAAAGGTCCTGAGTTCAATTCCCAGCAACCACATCGTGGCTCATAACCATCTATAATGAGATCTGGTACACTCTTCAGGTTCACATACAGGCAGAACACTATATAAATAATAAATAAATGAATCTTAAAAAAAGAAAAAGACTGCAGATTCTATGGCATGCCTCAAACTCCCATCGCAATCATTTTCACTTTTTTTTTTTTTTTTTTTTAAGATGTAGCCTGTCTGATCTCAAACTCATACAGCTGAGGCTGGCTTCAAACTAGTGAGTGACCTTTTTAAAAATAGAACATCTTTTGTTGTTGTTGTTCTGGTTCTGTTTTTTGTTTTGTTTTCTTTTGTTTTGTTTTTTTCAAGACAAGGTTTCTCAGTGTAGCCGTGGCTGTCCTGGACTCACATTATAGACCAGGCTGGCCTTGAACTCACATCAATCCACCTGCCTCTGCCTCCCAAGTGCTGGGATTAAAGGTGTGTGCCACCACGCCTGGCCGTGTTTCTGTTTTTCAAGATGGGTTTCTCTGCGTAGTCCTGGCTGTTCTTGGAACTAGTTCTGTAGATAAAGCCAGCCTGGAATTCAGAGATCAGCCTCTCTCTGGAGTGCTAGAATTAACTATGTTCAGCACCACTGCCCTGCTAGTATCTCTTTCTCATTCTTTGACAATTCCACACATATAAGTAATGCATCTTGATCATATGCACCCCTTCTCATATATGTCACTCTTCCCAGGTACCCCCAACACCTCTCCCTCCCCCTTTTTATCATCTTTTTTTTTTTAAACAAGATTTTATTTATTTATTATTTATCCAGTACTATGCTCCCATATATGCCTGCAGGCCAGAAGAGGGCACCAGATCTCATTATAGATGGTTGTGAGCCACCATGCTGGGAATTGAACTCAGGACCTTTGGAAGAGCAAACAGTGCTCTTAACCTCTGAGCCATCTCTCCAGCCCCTTGTCTCCTTTTTTGTGTTAGTAATCCACTGAGTTCAATTAACAATGCCTTATAGAATGTTTTTAGGGGGGTGGGTTTGCTGTTGTTGTTGCCGTTGTTGTTGGTTTGGTTTTGGTTTTTCGAGACAGGGTTTCTTGCCTGTCCTGGACTGCCTTGTAGACCAGGTAGGCCTCGAACTCACAGCGATCTGCCTGCCTCTGCCTCTCAAGTGCTGGACTTAAAGGCACGCGACACGCCTGAGGGAATGTTTGTTTGTTGATCTTATTGCTTTCGCACAGGTCATCACAGCAGCAGTGAGCTCATGGTTGATGTCGACCCCAAAACAGCCCTTTGCAGCATTCACCTTCGTTCTGTGCTTCTTAACATCCTTTCCTCCTCTTCTGCCGGGTTTCCTGGCCCTTGGTGGGTGACGTTGCCATAGCTGTCCCACTTAGGGCCAGGCACCCAACAGTCACTTATGCTCAGCACTTTAACTAGTTATCAGTCTGCATCGACATCTGGCCACTGCAGGAAGAAGATTCTCTTGGCCAAAGTTGGGAGCAAATCTAATTTATAGGTGTAAGCATAAGTATTTAGAAGGCAGTCTAGAGCCTGTGACCTCTCAAACCATGGTACTTTTGACTAGTTTTCACTACCAGATATGAATTCTGTCCTGTGGATTCAGCCTCAAATCCAATCCAGAAGCCATTGGTTGTCCCATAATGTTCATGCCACTGCTGCACCAGTGAGAACTTTAAAAAAAAAAAAAAAAAAGGTTTATTCTTTGTGAGTTTCACATCATGCACCTCAGTCCTGCTCCTCTCCATCCTCTCCTATGTACCCTTTGCTCTTGCAACCTCCCGCCTCCAAAACACAAAGCATGAAACAAATCTCATCATGGAAGCTGTAGTATGTGAGAGCGTGTCCCACAGTGTATCCCTCTGTCCGCACATCTTCACTTGCAAATGTTCATTGCAATGAGTCACTGATCTGGTTCGAGATTTCTGGCACCATCAGTATTAGAACCCCAACAGGACTCCTCCCGGTTACCCTGCTGTTCCCCTGTGTGTAGAGATCCTGCCACGCTGGATCAGCAGGACTGGCCCTTCCATGTATCCCAACTGTTTACAGATTATGTAGATTTTGGGGGTGGGCTGACTCAGTGCCCTGGATATGGGCCTGGGTGGCAGCTGAGCTGGTTGGTGCCCTAGCTCTCCCTTATCTACACCACCAGGATGGAGCTCTCCAGCACTGCTCTGGCTAGACCACCCAATGCCACCATCAGTAGCTCTCCCACTCTCATGCCCTTGGAGCTGCCCCTCTCTCCTCCAGAGCCAGCCTCTTGGGCTGGACCAGCTCTGCCACTCTCCTACCCTCTGGGCTGGCTTCCCTGTGCCTTTGCCATCAGGGCCAGCTCCCCTAAGTTGCACAGGTGAGGTGCAGCACTAGTTCTCCAGCTCCCATGCCCTCAGCACCAGCTCTCCCAAGTACTACAGGTAGCAGAGGTGTGTGTGTGGGGGGGGGGGGGAGGCATTACCCTACACCCACCCCACCTCACAGCAGATGAGTGGCAGGGCCAGCTCTCCTCCACCGAGGCCAGCTCTACTGTGCTGCCCAGGTCCTGCTGCCCGGTTAGAGATGGGGCCAACTTTCCAGACAGCCACAGCCTGTGAGGGAGGGGCAGGGCCAGTTCTGCACAGCCCCCGGCCACCCTGGAAGCTGCCCTGACCAGGGACATCCCATCCACGTTCTCTAGTGGTAATATGAACCAAAGACATCATCATCAACCCCTGCCATAGTGTAACTACAATCTCAAACCTAGCTGGGCCCTTGCCATGGCCCAGATGGAGGGGCTGGCCCCTCACAACAGGCTACTCCTCTCCACCCCTGAGTCTCCAGTCCCGGCTGCTCCACTTCTCTTTCTCTCTCCTCTGTCCACCACATACTTGCACACTGTGGCCATGCCACTGGCAGCGCCCTGGGTGATGCATCATGTGGCAGCAAGTGGTTGTCTATGGCCTGCTGTGCTGTGTGCATAGGAAAGCAGGTCTATGAGGAGCATGGTGGTCCACATGCCTCTAGGTGTCTTTCTCCTCCCTCTCTGTGCTGCCTGGGTTTGATTTGACTTTAATGAGTCCTAGGCATAAAACAGCTTTGGCCACCATGCCAGGCATCAAGCTAGGATGAACAAAGGCCTGCCATCTGCTCTGCCCCTGACTGATGAAAGAGCAACAGCACCACCAAGGCGTCTCTCTGCCCATTGCCAGGGTTGTTTGTTTTTGTTTTTGTTTTTGTTTTGTTTTGTTTATTTTGAGTCAGGGTCTCGCTTTGCAGTCCTGACTGGCCTCAAGCCTGCTATGTAGACCAGACTAGCCTCAAACTCACAGAGAGCCACCTGCTTCTCCCTCATGAATGTTTTTTTTTTTAATTGATAAGTTATATGTATGTATGTGTGTCTGTGTATAGGTATGTGCATGTGTGTGCAGGAACCTGCAGAGGCCAGAGGTATAAAAGCCAGATACATAGGAGCTGGAGTTACAGGAGGATGTGAGCTGTTACATGTGGGTGCTGAGGGCTGAGTTCAGGTTTCCTGCAAGAGTAGCATGTGCTCTTAACTACCATCCGCAATGGAAACATCTTACAAAGCAGGCTGATGTCGTAGCATGAGAGATGACTATCGGGGTACTGTTGATGGTTTTTGCACCCCAGCACCTTCTAGCACTATGAAAGCTCTGTGCCATGAGCATAACTACTGGCTCAGTGAAGAAATGACGCCCACCACCCAAAAGGCTTCTTGTGTCCTTTCTCAGTCAGCCCCTGTCTACTTCTGCCCAGCCCCAGGACACCTGCTCTGCTTTCTGCTCCTAGGGAGTGCATCTGTCATCGTGCTCTCTTTATTCATAAAGACGGGTTTATCTGGGCTGGAGAGATGGCTCAGAGGTTAAGAGCGCTCACTGCTTTCTCAGATGACCCAGGATCAGTTAGTTCCCAGCACCCACAACAGGTGGCTCACAACTGCCTGTAGCTCCAATTTCAGGAGATCCAATGCCCTTTTCTGGTCTCCATGGGCACTGCATGCACACAGTACACATACAGAAACACACACACACACACACACACACACACACACAATATATATATATATATCAGGGTTTCTCTGTATAGCCTTGGCTGTCCTGGACTCACTTTGTAGACCAGGCTGGCCTTGAACTCACAGAGATCCACCTGCCTCTGCCTCCCAAGTGCTGGGGTTAAAGGCATGCACCACCATGCCCAGTGAATGTTCTTTTTTTTTTTTTTTTTTTTTTTTTGTAATAATTTATTTTTATTTTATGTTCATTGGTGCTTTGCCTGTACATATATCTGTGTGAAGAATGTCCGATCTTGGAGTTTCAGACAGTTCTGAGCTTCCATGTGGGTGCCGCGAATTTAACCCGGGTCCTCTGAAAGAGCAGCTAGTGTTTTAACTGCTGAGCCAGCTCTCCAGCCCACATGGAATGTTCTTTACTCTTCAATTGCTTAAGACATTTAAGGCAAAGGCTGGGGCATAGTTTAGTGGTAGATGCTTGCGTAGTTTGTTCAAGGCCCTGAATTTGATTCCCAGTATCACCAAAATAATAATAAGCAAGCTCTAAGTGAGATGGCATGAGCCTGTAGTGCCGGCTACCCAAAAGTTTAAAGCAACAGGAGTTTGATTGTAGGAGGTCAAGACCAGGTAACATATCAAGATTCTGTCTTTTAAAAAAAAGTTATGTAGTGGCCCACGCCTTTAATCCCAGCACTTGAGAGGCAGAGGCAGGCAGATCTCTGTGAGTTCGAGGCCAGCCTGGTCTACAAAGCAAGTCCAGGACAGCCAAGGCTACACAGAGAAACCCTGTCTCAAAAAACAAACAAACAAACAAACAAAAAAACCAAAAAGATTTCAATGGCCATCAGTCCCCCCTCCCCAAAAGATGTATACAAATGAGATAGGAGAAGGGTCAAAGAGATGGCTCTGAGGTTAAGAGCACTGGCTGCTCTTCCAAAAGTCCTGAATTCAATTCTCAGCAACCACATGGTGGCTTGCAAGTAACTATAATGAGATTGGTGCCCTCTTCTGGTGTCCAGGCATACAATGCAGGCAGAACACTATAAAGTGAAGACCAGGCTGGACTATATGGTGTGACCTTATCTTAAAGACAAAACAAAACAAAAAAAGGTGTACAAGGGCTGGAGAGATGGCTCAGTGGATAAGAGCACCACCTGCTCTTCCAAAGGCCCTGAGTTCAATTCCCAGCAACCACTTGGTGACTCACAACTATCTGTAATGTGATCTGATGCCCTCTTCTGGCATGCAGGTGTACATGCAAGCAGAACACTGTATACATAATAATAAATAAATAAACCTTAAAAAAAAAAAAAAGGTGTACAAATGGCCAGCATTCACATGAAAGAGAAACGCAGCATCATTAGCCATTACAGAAATGCAAATCAAAACCTCACTTAGCACTTCACAGTCCTGCCATAACACATACTTTAAAAAAAAATTTTTTTAAGAGAAAAGTGTTAACAAGGACACTGAAAACTTGGATCCTCTTCAGACTGTAGAATGTAAAAATGTAGCTGGTGTTTCTTCAAAAAGTTAAAAATAGAATTACCAGATGACCCAGCAACTTCAATCCCAGGGTTATTAATGATAGTCAACAGTAGGCAAGGCATGGGGGAGTGAGTCTGCACAGCCAGCGCTTGGAGGATTCAGGCAATAGGATCAGAAGCTTGAAGACAGGTTGATTTATAACAACAAAGACCCTGTCTCACAAAGAAAACAAACAAGCAAAACAAAACACAACAAAATAAGATATATGAAAAAACCCTCAAATGTCCATTAGCTGACAGACATGTGAACACTGTGGTCCCACCAAACAGTACAACACTATTTAGACATACTTCAGCATAAGGGAACCTTGAAAGCATTAAGGTAAACTAGGTACAAAGCCAGCACAGTGCACTGTCCACTTATATCAACTATCTAAGATAGGCAAAGTCACAGAGGCAAAGTGTAAGTTAATGCTTCCTAGTGGCGGAGGGAGCAGGAGATGGCGAGTAGCTCGTGGATACAGTAGGATACAGTGTTGCTGTTGCTGTGACAACCATGGCCAAAGCAACTGAGGGGAGGACAGCTCACAGGTCTCAATCCATCGTTACTGGAAGTCTGGACAGGAACTGGAGAAAGGTTTTGAAAGATAAACACTGCCTGCCGGCTTCCTTCTTTCCTTCCTTCCTTCCTTCCTTCTTTCCTTTCTTTCGAGTGTGTGTCTGGAGAGATGACTGTTGGTGCTGGGAACTGAACTCATATTTTTGGTTGTGAGCCTAGCCTTTAATGGCTGAGCCATCTCTTCAGCTCCTGGCTGGCTTTCTTACACAGCTCAGGACTGCCACCCACAGTGCTGTGGCCCCTCCTACATCAGTGAACTACCAGGACAATTTCCCCTGGTGAACCCACAGGCCAATCGGAGCTGGCCAATCCCTCAGTTGAGACTCCCTTTTCAAGCGACTCCAGCCTTGCCAGATTGACAATGGAAAATAGCAGGACAGTAGAGATGGTTGGCTATCAATTTGCTTAATGTCTTGGAATTCCACAGGATAAAATGGGTGAAATGGCATGGAGCTGGAAGCGATCGTCTCACCTGGGTTGCCTTCATGCACGGCCAGCAGTACTGCCTAGGGCTATGGCAGGACAACAGACGCCACCAAGGAGTCTGGAGCCTAGAGAATGCCTGTGGGTTACCTTACATTACTACCCTGTGTCACTGTGCCCAGCATTGTTCTTTAGACACAACTGACATAAGTGATGGGGTCTTTTCTGCTGCATTAGACCTTCCTGGTGCATTTTAAAAGTATTCCATCATCATCATCATCATCATCATCACTGTGTTTTTGGTTTTTCGAGACAGGGTTTCTCTGTGTAGTCCTGGCTGTCCTAGAACTTGCTTCATAGACCAGGTTCACCTCAAACTCAGAGATCCATCTGCCTCTGCCTCCTGAGTGCTGGGAATAAAGGTGTACACCACCATATTCAGGCCTTTTGAAAATTGTTTATTTTAATATATTTTTTATATATAAGTATTTGGATACATGAGTATTTGTTTGCAAGGATGCATGTGCTCCACATGCGTGTCTGGTGACCACAGAGGCCAGAAGAGGGTGTTGGATCCCCTGGAAGTAGAATTTCAGATGACTGTCAATCACCACGCAGGTGCCAGGAATGAAATTCAGGTCCTCTGCAGGAGCAGTAAGTTCTTTTAACCACTAGGCCACTTAGTATTTGTGTAGCTCCTGGTTCCTGGGGCCAACTTGCAATCATCAGGAACAGTCCCCTCTACAATTACCTCCACAGTCCCTCTGTTTGTGATGGATGGTGGCTCAGGACCGTGCTTTCTCATCCTGTTCATTTCTGCAAAGAGATTTCATTACACAGATGACAGTGCTCACCTTGTTTCACAGGTTTAGAAAAGCTTCTAAAAGACACTGGTGCATCTAAAGAATGAGAAAGAAGGGCAGCACAGCTGTAACATTCTTGAGAATATTATGGTCTGGCAAGATGTGTATGATACCCAACAATGTTGTTGAAAACATTGTTCAAAAGTCTATGCCTGTAAGTATAAAAGGAGCCACAGGCATTCTTGGGGATCCCTTGGATATTCAAGGATTTTTATACCCCACCTAGCCCAGTTGCCCATTCTCTGTATAATTTGATAAAGAGTGTGTCATGTGGAATTGAGACAAAAAAAAAAAAAAAAAAAAAAAAAAAAAAAAAAAAAAAAAAAGAAAAGAAAAGAAAAAGAAAAAAAGCTCTAGGGTCTCTCTACATAGCCCTAAAGGCAAGTACTACTTTTCTTTCCTTTTTCTTTTTTCTTTTTTGTTTTTTCCAGACTGGGTTTCTCTGTGTAGCCTTGGCTGTCCTAGACTTTGTAGACCAGGTTGGATCTCAAATTCACAGCGATCTGCCTGCTTCTGACTTCCAAGTCCTGGGATTAAAGGCTTGTGCCACCATGCCCAAACACTACTTTTAAAAACTATTTTAAGCCGGGCATGGTGGCGCACGCCTTTAATCCCAGCACTCGGGAGGCAGAGGCAGGCGGATCGCTGTGAGTTCAAGGCCAGCCTGGTCTACAAAGTTAGTCTAGGACAGCCAAGGCTACGTAGAGAAACCCTGTCTGAAAAACCAAAAAAAAAAAAACAAAACTATTTTAATGGTTTCTTGAATCTCTACCTCCCTTCCAACCTTTATCTACCCTAAATACCTACCAGCAGCACCCTAACAGCAGGTAGGAAAGAAGGAAGTAAGTGGGGAGAAGGGGTGGAGGTCTCTTTACTGCTTCCCTCTTGTTCAAGTCAGCAGGTTCTTTGGGGCAATATCAGTCTCAGCCATCAGGACATCCATCAGCCTAGCAGAACCAACAATAGCAAACCTCTCTCTCCTACCTACCTATCTATCTATCTATCTATCTACCTATCTATCTATCTGTCTATCTATTTATCTATCTATCTCTCAGCTCGCCTCTTCTCTCTGGGCGCTGGTATTTCTACCCTCTCCGAGTCCTCAGAATTCAACGGCAGCTGGCAAGGACCATGCCCCTCTCGAAGCCTGTATGAAACACTTATCAGCTGTGGGCAAACTAAAAGCAGCCCAATATCCCCCACTTGGGATTTAAAAAAATATATATTTACATAACATAGCTGAGTTTTAAAAGAAACTAAAACTTCCACTATACCTGGCTGGCCTAGAACTCACTATATGGATCAGGCTGGCTTCAAACTCACAAAGATCTCCCTGTCTCTGCCTCCCGAGAACTATTTGTACTCAGATCTTCTTGAAGAGTGTGACATGTATTCTGTGACTTACACAGAGCAGAACTTGGCCTCCAAGCATAACTTGTTCTATCAGTCCTGCTGGCCTTCTCAGAAGCCTAAGGTTCTTTAACAGATAATCAGTAAAAACTTGCTGACATGTTACCACATGCTGTATTCAGCTGCAATCAAGGTGCTGTGTTTCCAACTGAAAGAAAACCTCCTATGTTCTATATACTCAAAAAATGCAGACTTATTCTAGGATTTTCATGTCTCTACAGGACAGAATTTGTTCTTTGTCAGCAAACAAATTATAAGGTTGAGGAGGTGGCTCCACAGTTGAGAACATGTGCTGCTCCCGCAGAGGACCTAGGTTCTGTTCCTGGCACCCCCAGCTGGTGGCTTACAGCCATCCAGAATCCAGTTCCCAAGAGTCCCATGTCCTCTTCTGACTGCTAAAGGCACCAGGCACACATATGGTGCACATTTGCTTAGTCAGGCAAAACACCTATACACATAAAATAAATAAGTAAAAAAATGGATAGGACTTTTTTTTTTTTTTTTTTTTTTTTTCAAAACAAGATTTCTTTGTGTAGCCTTGGCTACTCTGGACTAACTTTGTAAGACCAGTCTGGCCTCGACCATACAGCGATCCGCCTGCCTCTGCCTCCTGAGTACTGGGATTAAAGGCATGCGCCACCACCACCCGGCTTGGACAGGACAAATTTAAGAAATAAAAATAAATTAGGCACACCTTTAATTCCAGCACTCGGGAGGCAGAGGCAGGTGGATCTTTCTCAGTTTGAGGGTGGCCTGGTCTACAAAGTGAGTTCCAGGATAGCTAGGGGTGTTACACTGATAAACTCTGTCTCAATAAAATAAAATTTAAAAATAAAATAAAAAAGTACCCTAGAGAGATGGTTCAGCAGTTAAGGTTACTAGTTGGTCATCCAGGGACATGGGTTTGACTCCTAGCACCCAGGCACGGACTCACAACCTTCTGTAACTCAGTTCCAGGGTGTCTGATGCCCTTTCTGGACTCTGAGGGCATCAAGCGTGAAAGTGCTGCACCTACACACATGCAGGCAAAACACCCATACACATAAAACAAAAGAAACTAAAAGAAAAAAAAGAAACAAAATAGGAAGGCAGTGGCAAACCCTTAACACCAGGGGAACAAATACAAATTAAAATCTCTGAGATAACTGTTGGTCACAAGTCTTGGTATGGTATAGGCATAGGACTTGGATCAGGACATACTGTATTTCTTTATTTATTTTTATGTATATGAGTGCTCTGCCTGCATGTACACCTGCAGGCCAGAAGAGTATATCAGATCAAATTATAGATGGTTGTAAGCCACCATGTGGTTTCTGGGAATTGAACTCAAGACCTCTAGAAGAGCAGACAGTGCTCTTAACCACTGAGCCATCTCTCCAGCTCCCAGCACATACTATAACATCTGTGTCACACACACACACACACACACACACACACACACACACACACTTCCAGAGAGTTGATGAAATCCATTTCATTTTCTACTTATCTGTGTGGTTTTAGAGAACACTGACCATGCACTGTTTACCTTTGATGACATCTGACCTCAAAGCAAACAAAGAAGAATATAATTAACAAATATGCGAGCTGGAGTGATGGCTCAGCGGTTAAGAGCATTGGCTGCTTTTCCAGGACCTGGGTTCAATTCCCAGCACCCACATGACAGCTCATAAATGCCTGTAACTCCAAGATCTGACACCTTCACACAGATAGACATGCAAACAAAACCACCAATGCACATGAAATAAAAGGGAGGCTGGCTGGACAGCGAGTCCCAGGGACCCAGCTCTCTCTGCCCCTCAGTGCTGGGACTACAGATCAGTACTGCAGGGCCTGACTTTTATGTTAGTTCTGGGGATCGTGCTAGCCTGGCAGACACTTGGTCAACTGAGCCATGCTCCTAGCCCTTTCCTTGGAGGTTTTATTAGCATTGTATTAATTACACAAAGTAAAGGATGTCTCCGCGTGTCTGTGAGTATACTTTGATCATCTCATTATCCTTTCTTTTGCCCTTACCCACTCCACCTTGCCCTTCACCTCTGATAATCATCCTTTTTCATTCAGTTTCAGATTCTACATATGATAGAAAATATGTGGCATTTTGTGAGAAAAGCTTACTTTAACTTAACATGCTTTCCAGACCCATCTATCTCTCTGCAAACAACATGCCTGTGTTCTTTTTTTTTTTTTTTTTTTTGTTTTTGGTTTTTGGTTTTTTGTTTTTCGAGACAGGGTTTCTCTGTGTAGCCTTGGCCATCCTGGACTCACTTTGTAGACCAGGCTGGCCTCGAACTCACAGCGATCCACCTGCCTCTGCCTCCCGAGTGCTGGGATTAAAGGCGTGCGCCACCACGCCCGGCTCCATGCCTGTGTTCTTAACGGCTGAATAAAATTCCATTGTACAAATACATAGAACTTAGAAATATGTTTTCTGTGCATTGGTGTTTTCCTTGCATGTGTATAGACGTGAGGGTGTCAGACCCCCTGGAACTGGAGTTACAGAGAGTTGTGAGCTGCCATATGGATGCTGGGCATTAAACATAGGTTCTCTGGAAGAACAGCTAGTGCTCTTAACCACTGAGCTATTGCTCCACAGCCAGTATTGTGTTTTGTTTTGTTTTTGAGATGGGGTTTCTTGTGCAGCTTTGGCTGTCTGGGAATTTGCTCCATAGACCAGGCCGGCCTGGAACTCAGATCTGCCTCTGCTAACCGAGTACTAGGATTAAAGGTGTGTAACACCATCCCTGGTTACACACAGGATTTTCTTTGTCCATTCATCTGTTAGTAGACACTTAGCTGATTCTCTAATTTATTTTGCATCAGTAAATAAGTAGATACGGGTCTATAGTTAACTTGACTTTGAGTCTTGCAGGTGTATACCAGAACTACTGATATAGCTAGATTGTATAACAGTTCTAATTTTAATTTTTTAAAAAAGATTTCTTTCTTTCTTTCTCACATACAGTATTCAGCCTGCATGTGATCAAGCAAGTGAGAAGAGGGCACCAGATCACCTTATAGATCATTGTGAGCCACCATGTAGTTGCCGAGGAATTGAACTCAGGACCTTCAGAAGAAAACCAGTGCTCTTAACCTCTGAGCCATCTCTCCAGCCCCTTAGTTTTTGTTTGTTTGTTTTACTTATTGATTGGTTGTGTTTGTTTGTTTGCTTGTTTGTTTTTGGAGACAGGGTTTTGTGGCAGTTAGTGTATCTATAAGGCCTAGGAAGCCAACAACTGACACAATGAGACTGAAGTGTAATTCAAAACTGTAAGCACTATGTTGGGCAGAGTCTAAACTGCTACTAATGTCCTAGTAAACTAAAATAAACCACCCTAATCCTCATAACCTACTGTATCCCAAGCACTTGCCAATCTGATCCTCCTTGGGCAGCTTCTCTCCATCAACTCCCTCCGTCAACTGTCCCTTCTTAACTGTCAACTGCAACCTCCTTCTCCTCTCCAGGAAGCCCTCCCTTCCACTTCCTGTCCTTCTGCCCAGCTGATTGGCTAAACAGCACTTTATTGACAACTGTTACATCCACTCAAGGCATTCCTCCACAACTCCCCTTTTAAGTCTTTAAAAAAAAACTCTACCTATACATTTATATTATTACACCAATATACAATACACACACACAAGAACAATGAAACAATCATTATATTCATGTTATATTCATAGTGTTTTGCTGCCTTCAACCCCATCAGAGACTTGAGGAGGAATAAAATTAATTACCTGAGTAAATAGGAAGTACAGGTTAGCAGCTTCCAAAATGGAAAAAATAACAGGGCCATTTTGCTGCCTGAACAGTCAACCAAAACTCTCTAACACATTTGAGCATGATCTTCAGCCTTCTGGTCCAGTATATCTGACAGACATATTTGTGAATCGGGGACTATTGAGGACAGGACTTGCCTACCCTGTCTTGGCAGAGTTTGGCTGTCAACTCCACCTGCATCCAAGCTTGCCCATTTCAGGTAGAGTTCTGTCCGTGACAGAAATCAAGGACATTTTTGCCCAGTGGCTGGTTTGCCACATCTGAAGCCATCTCCATAAGGAGGTTCCTCAATGCTCATTACCTTCTTTGAGGCAGGCTGGGTGTTGCCAGGAGTCAACCTGTCTCATTTTCAAAGAATCCTCAAAAAAAAAATTTAAATGTCATATTCTGTAGGTCTCTGAGGTTTTTGAAGGCCTTATCTAAATAGTTTACCTTATCTATATATTGAACCTAGGATAAATATTCTTGTGATAAAATTGAGTGGTAAATCAAATTAAAAATAAACTTATTTTACATCAATATACAAAATTCTATACCAATGAATTAAAAATAACCTGTAAGTAACAAATAAGGCCTTAAGTTGAAGAGTAGATTCAATAATTACCTTTTGTCCTATCATCCTCATTTATTTCCATATCCTCAGAGAGAAATCCCTGAGTCCAATCTTGTTCTTTCTCTGAATAAGATCAATAATAACATAACCAACTCCCAATGAAAATAAACATCCATAGCCTCAAATCTTGCCCAACCCCCCATTAAGGGAAATGGGACATTGTTCTCTTTTTAAGGCTTCTTCTGGCTGATTTGGGACAAATGATACCTATGTAGGGGCCCAAATAAAAATGGGGAAATGGCTAAACAAGCTAGAGATATCATTTATGGTCCAATCTTTTTTTTTTTTTTTTTTGTTTTTCGAGACAGGGTTTCTCTGTGTAGCCTTGGCCATCCTGACTTACTTTGTAGACCAGGCTGGCCTCGAACTCACAGCGATCCGCCTGCCTCTGCCTCTCGAGTGCTATGGTCCAATCTTTAATGTTGAGATATTCCAGGCTTAAAGAAAGTCCTGTGTGGGACAGTCTGAAATGCAGACCAATTGGAATCAGGAGCTTTCTTCAAAGCTGTCCTGGGAGGTGTTCTGTTCTGATGATGAACAGCGACCGAAGCACTCGTGGCTGGAACATGAGGAATGCAGGATGTCAGCATCTCAGCATGCGGGAGGATGCATCCTGTCGGGTCTGATCCAGCATCAGTGTCCTGTTCTTTTGTTCTGAAAATATATCATTGTTCACAAGCATTATACAGTTCTAAAACTATAAATGCATGAGGTATGCAGGATGCACAGAACAATTAAGGCTGGTTCTGTAGTTTGAATTCATGTAAGTATAGACTGACTTAAGTCAGCAGTCTCCCTTTCATCCAGGTCTGTTTCATTTTGACCTCTTTCAAAGAAGAAGTATAATATTACCATTACCAGAGAACATACCATCATTATTTAACTGAAATCAAAACAAGATTGTATGGTTCTAAATGTTCTTCTCTAGGCTCTGTGGCACCTGATGTATAGTCCAGGCCACTCCCTGTTTCCCGGGAAAATATATCTTGTTTTAGAGACAAGCCAGTTGCCCTGAGCAAAAGAAAAGGCATTAAGCTTTAAATAAACTTATGCATACCCTAGGCATCTTGTACCTGGGTTTTTACATTTGTTGCGGGTGTTTTTGTCTCATTTCTTCTCTCCATACAGGACGGACACTTCCACCCTTTAGTTCTAAATGTCCTTCTCTAGGCTCTGTGGTGCCTGATGTATAGGCTGGGCCGCTACCTGTCTCCTGAGAAAATGTATCTCCTTTTAGAGACAAGCTGGTTGCCCTGAGCAAAAGAAAAAGCATGGTAGCACATGCCATTAACTCTAGCACTCAAGAGGCAGAAGCAGGTCGATTGCTATGAGTTTGAGGCCAGCCTGGTCTACAAAGCAAGTCCAGGACAGCCAAGATAACATAGGGGTGGACGCTTCCACCTTCTAAGCATGTATGAATTGTAGCCTTTGAGTTTTGGGGACATAGCTAGGCTGACATGTACTTTGTCACCTGTAAGTCCTCTGTGTCTTTTTGCATCTGGTGTGACCACCACCTGTCCCCCACGAAAGTAGCTCACATTTAGAGGGATAAGCTAGCTGCTAGAGCAATGACACTCCAACTCAGCATACAAAGGCTTTTTGACGTGGGAGGCATGCAGCTTGCGTGTCTGTCTCCCTGTCCAACCTTGGTCCTTACATAGACCAAAAGAACATATCTCTTAGGCCAATGACCCTATGGCACCAGTTCTCCCGTGGAAGCTCCACTTTTTTTTTTCTTTTTTCTTTTTTCTTTTTTTTTTTTTTTTTTTTTTTTTCGAAACAAGGTTTTTCTGTGTAGCCTTGGCTATCCTGGACTGGCTTTGTAGACCAGGCTGGCCTTGAATTCACAGAGATCCTCCTGCTTCTGCCTCCCAAGTGCTGGGATTAAAGGCGTGCACCACCACGTCGGCGGAAGCTCCGCTTTTAAGGAGATGGCTGGCCTTTTTAGAGCAGTGACATCATTTTTCTTACATAAACCTAAGATTGATGTGTATCCATCCTTTAGATCAGTAAAGACATATAATCTATTATTAAGAAAAAGGAACTTGAGCCGGGAGTGGTGGCACACGCCTTTAATCCCAGCACTCGGGAGGCAGAGGCAGGTGGATTGCTGTGAGTTCAAGGCCAGCCTGGTCTACAAAAGTGAGTCCAGGACAGCCAAGGCTACACAGAGAAACCCTGTCTTGAAAAAACCTAAAAAGAAAAAAAAAAAAAAAGGAAAAAAGAAAAAGGAACTTACATAGTAAATTTAAGGAAAAAATTGTTAGTTTAAATCCTAAACTGTCTCTGCAAGTAACTTATCAGCAAGGGGTCACAGCCTGTGGAGACCAGGCTGGTCTAGAACTCACAGAGACCCACCTGTCTTTTTCTCCATTGTGTTAAGATTAAGGGTGTGTGCCACCACCACCCTGCACAAATATTTCATCTCAATTCCAGTCAAAATTTACAGAAATCTCAAGTAAAATTCAGGAGTTAACAAAAAAAAAATCTAAGTCTTGGGTCAGTTGCACCAATTTAGGCTTCAGCAAGTGAAGCCCTGTCCGCCATTCTTTTGAATTTAGTTATTGCTAAGTCGCATAGGTGGACCCTTTCCAGAGAGAGCTGACAAACACCTTGCAGCTAATGAGTTCTGAATTCCAGCCACTAAAAAAAAGAGTTTGGGCCAGGCAGTGGAGGCACATGTCTTTAATCCCAGCACTGGAAAGGCAGAAGCAGGAGGATCACTGTGAGTTCAAAGCCAGCCTGGTCTACAAAGTAAGCCCAGGACAGCCAAGGCTTCACAGAGAAACCCTGTCTTGAAAAACAAACAACAACAACAAAAAAAGAGTTTGGTTCTTTCTTCCATTCTCATTGTTGGTAACTTAGCCTTGCATGTCTCAGCTTTCTGCCTTTCTTACTGAACAACAAAAGCCAAAAAGGACCCAGGAACCTTCTGCCATAGCGACTTGGAGAGGGACTATAGCAGTCTCTATTTTATTATTTGGGTTATCTCTTTGGGATCTATCTCCTCCTTGGCCCCCAACACCATCACCCCCCAAACTATAACAAAGTATGATTTTTCAACAGTGTGGATACACTAAATCGTTGGGTGCCATTTTGTTGCAGTTATTTATAAAGGAGAGAGAAACATGTTTTTGTTTAGATCCCCAGTGTGGGATGAGGAACAGACTTGTGAGAGAGCAGGTGATGTTTATCCCCTTCGAAGTCGCACCACTTTGTTGGGGGAGCTTGGCTGAAAAACATCTTTGAACAAATTCTGAGAGGAGATATAAATGTGAGCCAAAAACAGGAGGTATGGTCTTTGGAGATTCAGGGATTGAGTGGCTGTTCATCGCTGGCTTTTCAGCGAACCGCTCAAGTGAAGGCTTCTGGGCTCTGGCTTTGGCTGCTGCTTTGGGCTCCGACTGAGGTTCGGGTTCCAGTTGCTCCGGGTTCCAGCAGAAGAAATTCTGCTGACAGCACCAGGAGAGCCGTTCCTGGGAACTGATACCCAGAAGGTTTCGTTTTTGTGTTCTTTAATCTTCTTTCCTTAGGTTTATTCTAACCAGGTTATAAGAGAGGTATGCTCATTTGATAAGTTCATAATAAACTATAATTGTTAAGAAAATTGAGCCTACATCTTTATATCTGTATGGCCTGGGAAGCCAGTAGCTGACACAATGAGACTGAAACATAATTCAAAGCTACAAGCACTACCCTGGGCAGAATCTAAACTGTTACTAATGTACTAACAAACTAAAATAAAGTACTCTAATCCTCATAACTTACTATATTCCAAGCAGGGTCTCTCTGTGTAGCCTTGGCTGTTAGCTGTCCTGGACTTTGTAGGCCAGGCTGGCCTCAAACTCACAGCGATCCCCCTGCCTCTGCCTCCCAAGTGCTGGGATTAAAGGCGTGTGCCACCACGCCTGGCTTGGTTGTTGGTTTTTTTTAAGATAGGGTTTCTCTGTGTAGCCTTGGCTGGCCTAGATTCTCTTTGTAGACCAGGCTGACCTCGAACTCACAGAGATCTGCCTCCCAGAGTGCTGGGATTACAAGCCTGTGCCACTAGGAAAGCTAATTTTGATTTTGAGGAGAATCTTTACACTGATTCCCTTAGTGAATAGAGTAATATTTTACATTCCCATCTGCAGAATATCACTTCTCTCTAGTGTAACTACTATTACAAAAATATGGCCCATGTATTTTTATTGGATAGTATTACTCTAGAAGGTTCTGAAGGTTAGAAAAAAAAAAAATACAGGAGAGGAAATGTTTGTCTGTTTGTTTTTGTTTTTTCAAGACAATGTTTTTCTATGTAGCCTTGGCTGTCCTGAACTCTCTTTGTAGACCAGGCTGGCCTTGAACCCACAGAGATCTGCTGTGCCTTCCTAAGTGCTGGGATTACAGGTGTAGGACACCACGCCTGGCTGATTGTGGCTGTTTTGATACAGGGTCTCATTATGTAGCCCCAAAACATATTCAAGATCCTTCTGCCTTGGCCTCCCATATGCTGGGATTATAGGAGTGTGTCTCTATGGCCCTGGAAAAGGCAGGGGAGGAATCATAGGGCTATAAATTAATCACATTCAACAAAAAGTAACAGAGTCCAGATGGCTTGCTCCTGGATGTTCTTTGTTTGCAAGGTGTCAAACACACTTAAAGTCAAGTCTCCTGGACCTAGTTCAAGTATCTATCTTCGCTCTGTCAAAGGGATGAAGGTGGAGTGGCCAGACGCCCTGGGTTTCAGGCCAAAAGAGGCTCCCAGCCGGACACAGAGTTCTGAGTGTCTGGCAGCCCCATTAACCCGTTTACAAACAGTCCTAGTAAGTGACCGCGATGCCTTTCCACAGTCTCTCCTAATAAGGCATCCAATTTTAGGAAAGGGTTAAGCATCAAAGTAGCACTATTTCGTCAGAGCAATAGTTTCCTGAGAAAGCATCAAGAATATGGTAAATAATTGGAAAATGGTTAAGGAGCAGCCAGATTGCGGGGCTTTTCGGGGCTTCTGGAGGTATACTGACCTCTGGGTTCTGTCATCTTTTTAGCAATTTTAGATCTTTCGGTAGATTCACTACCTCGGCTGTTTCCGGAATTGTTCGGCATAGACTCGAGGATGTCGCCCTCTGGCGGCAGGATTCGGAAGGGGGAGGGGTATACGAGCTAGCGCGCGCAGACGCAGTTGACTACCGGCGACGACGGTTCAGACCGGACGTGGTTGCACCTGAGATCACTTCCGGCGGGTGACGGTGCGGACGGGTCAGGAGCGTAGAGGCGGCGGCAAAATGGCGGCGCCTGAGGAGCAGGATCTAACTCAGGAGCAGACCGAGAAGCTGCTGCAGTTTCAGGTAGCAGCGAGTTCTCGGTGCAGCAAAGGCCGCCGCGGGATGGGGAGTGGGACCCTAGAGGAGCGCAAAACCATCCTCAGGTTGGGCTTGGGACCATTTTCAGAGCGGCAGGCAGCCCCCTCCCCCTCAGACGCCAACTGCCCGGATTTCCCCGGCCCCCAACCTCTGTCGGTACCCAGCCCTCCAGCCATCGCTGCCAGCCAGGCTGGACCACAGTGGGTCAAGCTGCCTTAGTTTCCCTTAGCGGCGCCGGTTCTCAGTCCTTGCCAGCCTGATTAACCTGCCAGACCCTCTCCGCCCCATCGACTGTTGATGTGCTAGAGATACTAAATCCCCATCGCAGAGTTGGTGTCAGCTCGCGGCGCTGGACCGCCAACCACCGTCCCGTGCAATTCACCGACACTTGCTGAGGGTCTCTGGTTACTAGGTCCTGTGTTGGGAGCTTTGGTGGGGAAGGAAGCACCTGCACACAGACCTGGCACCTGCCTTAGAAATGTGGGAGGACGCCACTTGCGGAAACAATGCAACGTTAAGTATCATGGATGGCTTCTGACTGGATTTTGTGTTTTTTTGTTTTAACCTTCGGCTTTCTCCTGAACTGCTGACTATCCTTGAGGAGGGTGGCAACTTGCAGGATTCGGCCTCCTATTAGTGGATGTTACGTTTTTGTTTTTAATGGCACTAAGCACCTAACTGAGGTGGAGGATCTGGTTAGAGGAGACCACCATGGTAGCGACCATGGCATTAACCAGTTTCCTGCTTCAAAATGTCTATTCCCTTGAGGATGTTTTGGAGGTAAACTTGAGTTTATGGATGTTACAAGGAATTTTTTTTTTTTTTTTTTTTTTTTTTTTTTTTTTTTTTTTTTTTTTTGGTTTTTCGAGACAGGGTTTCTCTGTGTAGCCTTGGCCATCCTGGACTCACTTTGTAGACCAGGCTGGCTTTGAACTCACAGCGATCCGCCTGCCTCTGCCTCCCGAGTGCTGGGATTAAAGGCGTGCGCCACCACGCCCGGCTGTGTTACAAGGAATTAAAAGGACTTTGTAAACAGTAAAATGTGCCTAAACAGTTGCGGCTATCAGTCATCATTTTTCTGATAAATCAAAGTTAATAAAACTCACTTCCTATTAGGAAATGGGCTGAGTATTCATTTTCAGCAGTTTTTATTAAAAAACCTTAGTGCCAGACACTGCCAGTTAGAATACCGCCCACTAAGTATTTATGATGTGAGGACCTGACCAACACGTAACGCACAACCCCTATGGGGTTCATACTGTGACAGGCCTTATCTCATAGGTGGGTGTGAACTGTACGAAGTCGCACCAGTGAGTGTGGCCTGAGACTGTAATCTTAAGAGACTCAGAAGGATTCTGAGTTTGAGGCCAGCCTTTTCCGTGCTTAGGTTACACAGCTAATAAATGGTGGTGTCCAGTGAAAGCAGAGCCTTTCCCGAGCCTTTCCTGGGTCTTTAGTGTCTCTGCTACACAGTGTGTGTATGCGTGCTGTGTTACTGCTGTGATGATGTGTCTGTCTGTCTTTGTCTTTGTAAACTTGTTGATGTTGAAGGGGGAAGGAAGGACTGCTTAGAAGTTACTATTTCTTACCTACTGTGCCTTATGTATGTTGTTAGATAATTTATAGCCATATGCTTCATCCACTGGGTTACCTTATAAAGTACAAATGGTGGCATGCCCGCTGTCACATCTGCTGAAAAAACAGATTTGTTGATTTATTTGCTCAAGGTACTGAAGCTCTTCTTGGAATTCTAGTGGGTCTGGGTCTGGCCTGGAAGGCTAAGCTCTTAGCACAGTGCCTTTCAGCTGTGAAGAAGGAATAGCATTCCAGCAGATGGTGGGCAGGGGGTGTCCAAAGCTGAGAAGATGTGTGCTCACATATGGAGATGGAGAAAAGTGTGGGTATGTCTGTTGTAATAAATAGAGACTTGGGGGGTGACGGGGGACACTAGAGCCAGCTTTATCGATGCTGTGCTCAGTTCTCTGGGCACAGTCATGAGAGTTTTCTAATTAGGGAGTAACAACACCAGGGTTGGGGTTTGCTTCTCTAACAATATGAGGCGTGTGCTTAGGCGCTCCACGGGTGTCAGAATAGAACAGAGTGGCACTGCTGACAGTTTTCAGTGAGCCAGGCATGGTGGTTCACATCTATAGTCCCAGTGCCAGCACTTGAGAGGTTCAGTTAAGAATGCTGTAGGTTCAAGGACAGCCTGGGTTTGATACATGTATACAGTGTTCTTTTGAGACAGGGTCTCTGTGTAGCACTGGCTGTCCTGGACTATGTAAACTAGGCTGACCTTAGGCTCAGATCCCTGCCTTTGCCTCCTGAGTGCTGGCACATACAATGTATCTTGAGTCTAAGGACCATGTCATATTGTCATATTCAGAAGACAGCGTTTCATACGCTCTTTGCCATCCTTCAGCTTTTATTTATTTATTTTTTCCTTTTTTTCTTTCTTTTCTCTTGTTTTTTGAGACAGGGTTTCTCTGTGTAGCCTTGGCTGTCCTGGACTCACTTTGTAGACCAGGCTGGCCTCCCGAGTGCTGGGACTAAAGGCTTGTGCCACCACCACCTGGCTCACCCCTCAGCTTTTAACAATCCTTTTTGTTTGTTTGTTTTTGAGACAGGGTCTCTATGTTGGCCTTGGCTGTCCTGGACTCACTTTGTAGACCAGGCTGGCCTTGAACTCACAGTGATCCTCCTGCCTCTGCCTCCCGAGTGCTGGGATTAAAGGCGTGTACCACCACACCAGGCCCTAACATTCTTTCTACTCCCTCTTCTACAATGTTTCCTGAGCCTTGTGGGAGGGTGGGAGTAGATAGAAGTGTCCTACTTAGAGCTGAGCACTCAATAGTCACTTAGTCTCCGCCCTTTGACAGTTGTGGATCTTGATTTAACTGATGCCCATTTCAGAAAGAAGCTTCCCGGGCCAAGTCTGAGAGAGTGCTAACCCATGGATATGAACACAGACATTTAGAAGGCAGTGGACAGCATGCCATTTAGCAGCACACCGAGAGCCAACGATCTCCTGAACCGTGGGCTGTGACCAGGCTTACAGTAGCAGGCATTAGTCTCCTCCTGTGGAGGAGGTCTCACATCTAGTCAGGAAGTGGTTGGTTACCTTTACAGTCATGCCTCAATTATATCCGTGGACATACCTCCCCTGGCAAATGAGTGTCGTAGCACAGAGGACGCAGTGCTGAGCTGAGTGATGGGTCATTGGTAACTCATCCACTTCAGGGATGTATAGCATCTTCTGGCTCTCTGGAAGCCAGCTGGTAAGGAGGATGCCATCTGGCCAAGTTCATTTTTCTGTGTCCTGTAATCAAAGTGTGTTGTGTCTTCAGCAATAGGGTCTTACCATTTAGTTACGGTAGCCCGGCGTGTTGTTTGGGGCCTTCAGGGCCTCCTGACCAATAAATAACTTGTAAAGGGTATCCTGTGCCAGTTACTGAGATTTTCTTTTCTTTCCTTCCTTCCTTCTTTTAAAGATTTATTTTTATTTTCTGTGTATAAATGTTTTATCTACATGTATGTACACACACTGTTGTATGCCTCCCGGTACCCAAGGAGACTGGAAAAGGGCAGCAGGTCTCCTGAAGTTGGAGTTACAGACAGTTGTGGGCTGCTGTATAGTTGCTGGGAAAGACAGGATTCTCTGTGTAGCCTTGGCTGTTCTGGATTCACTTTATAGACCAGCCTGCCTCTGCCTCCCTGAGTGCAGGAATTAAAGGTCTGTGCCTTTATTTAGTTTTTATCTATTTTTTAAAAATGTTATCTTTGATTTTTAATTTTTTAAAATATATATTTATTTAAGTATACAGTGTTTTGCCTGTACGCCTTCATGTCAGAAGAGAGCATCAGATCTCATTATAGATGGTTGTGAGCCACAGTGTAGTTGCTGAGAATTGAACTCAGGACTTTTGGAAGAGCAGCCAGTGCTCTTCTGAGCCATCTCTCCAGGCCCGAAGTTTAAATTTTATGTGTACAAGTGGCTCACATATGTGTCTGCATTTTGGAACTGGAGTGATGGGTAATTGTGAGCTACCATGTGGATGCTGGGAACTGAACCCAGGTCCTCTGCAAGAACAAGTGCTCTTAACAACTGACCGCCTTTCCAGCATCTCTCCTAGTGTCCCTTTGTATGTATGTGGGAGTGCATGTGGAGGCCCGGGGCTGATGGTGGGAGTCATCAAGCGTTGTTCTTCTGCCTTCTTCATTGTTGCAGGGTCACACCGTGAAACCCAGAGCTAGAAGACACGGCCTCATTCACCTGCTTGCTCTAGGAATCCTTGCCTATGCCTTCCAGGGCGAGAGTCACAGTGGCTTCTGTGCCCACCTGGCATTATGTGGGTTTCTTGGGATCCACATGCCAGTCCTCACACGTGGGTGGCAATGCTTTAACTACGGCACCATCTTCTCAGCCCAAGTATAGGGCTTTTTGGTTTTTTTTTTTCCTGAGACAGGGTTTCTATGTGTAGCCCTGTCCTTTGTAGAACTTACAGAGATCCACCTGTCTCTGTCTCCACGAGTACTGGGATTACAGGTGTATACCAGTATGCCCAGCTCCAAGTAAAGTTTTAATACACTCACTAATTTCTCTCTTTAAACTTTATTATTGTTGTTTATGCCATGATATGTATGGAGATCACAGGATAACTTTCTCTCCTACCTTTACATGGGTTTCAGGGATTGAACATCAGGCTTGTGTGGCAGGAACCTCAGCCCACTGAACCGTCTCATGGCCTTGCCTAAGTATTTCTGCTCTTACAAGTTCAGTTGTGTTTAGGGGGAAGATGGTAGTGAGGAGAGAAGCCAGGGCCTCATGCATGGCAGCAGTGCCCTTCACTGAGCTACACAGCCAGTCAACGGCTGTACTGTCGACCAGAGGTAGTTGTGTTTGCTACTGAACCACTGTGTACTGGGATTTGTCATATAAATTTAACTGTCATATGAGTGAGTAAAATATCTACAAAAACTGTTTTGCTTATATGAAATTACCTTACATGCTTTGGAAAGGCTCCATAGGGACACGTTACTTGGGGGGAAGTTGGTATTCAGTTAGAAGACAACTAAATGACTGAGGACAGTCACTGAGATAAGGGATTATACACTTCGTGTTTGGCAGACAAAAGGGCTGCATTCCCCGTAAGAGAAATCCAGTATGCTTTTGCTAGACATGTAGGAATGCCAGTAGGCTTGTTCCTGTTTATCAGAGGATTGCTGCCTCTTGCCTGTGCTTGTGAAAAGAGGCACACTTGATTCCCTCAGTGGACTTCCAGTTAGTCAGCTGGTTATAGGTTCCATCCTCACTGGGCAAGAGAATGCCCTTCTCTAACAGGGACATGTACATACTTGGAAGTCAGCAGTGTATAAGCGCTTGTAAAGACTGATTCTGGAATAGGGCTGCCTGGATTCGAACTCTGCCTTCTTCAGTTACTGACTTTCAGCTTTTCATTTGTCCTCCAAGGCATAGTTTCTTGGTGGACTATAATATTATCTACCTCACAGGGTTGCTTTAGGGTTTACATGTTAATGTAACTGAAGTGTTGGCAAATACTAAATACCTGAATTTTAAAAAATATTTTTATTTAATTGTAATTTATGTGCATTGGAGTGAGGGTGTCAGATCTTGGAGTTACAGACAGTTGTGAGCTGACATGTGGGTGCTGGGAAGTGAACTCGGGACCTTTGGAAGAGCAGATAGTGCTCTTAACCACTGAGCCAACTCTCCAGCCCTAAATACTTGAATGTTAATCATTATTTTTAATTAATTTGAGATAAGCTTTCACCTGGACTCACAGAGATCTGCCTGCCACTACCTCCCAGTGCTGCACACACCACCATGACATTTATAGACAATTAGGGTTTTTTTTTTTTTTTACCATGAATAATGCTGCAGTGTGATCCCGCACGTAGAGGCTCATCCCACTCTCAGTAAATCCAGCTAAAGTCCTAGGCACTGGATTCAATAGTAAGTCAGCACAGCTCTACCCTGGTGGTGCTGACTCTAGTGTGAAGAGACAGGCAGGCTAAAGTCAGCAAACAAAACGGAACGAACGTTAGGCATTTAGCACGATGGAAAAATGAGATAGGGTTGAGGAAGAGCTTTCATTTAAGGGAATTTCTCACTTGGATTGTGACAGGCTTTGTGGTGGTTTGACCCTAGAAGTGACTAGCTGGTCTCTAGCCAGAGGTCAGTGGAGAAGTTGTAGACAGGTGTCCATTAGTATCTTGGCGGTGGTAGGGAGGTTTCAAGAGTTCCTACTGATACCAAGCTTTAAAGATGCTCAAGTTCCATATAGAAAATAGTAGTGTTTGTATGTCATCTACACACATCTTCCTATATACCTTATAATATCTAGTAAAATGTAACTGTTTTGGAAATAGTTGTACTGGTTAAGAAATAATGAGCCAGACTGTCTACCTGTACATGGTTGGTATGGTTTTTTTTTGGTTTTGGGGTGGAGGTTCAGTGTTAGTTGTCTGCCCTGTGCCTCACACCCCCAGCCTCTCACCCCTTGAAACAAGGTCTTGCTGTATAGCCCAGGCTGGCTTCCATCTGGAAAATTTTCTGCTTCTGTACTTCCCAGGTGAGTGTGGGATTACAGATGCATGCCACTACACCTGGCTTCTAGATGTTTTGATCTGGTTAAATTTGTGGTTGCAGAATGCAGACTATATTAGAGTAATTATCCGAAAAGGAAAATCCTAAAATCACAGTAGTGTTGGAGAGAGTGAGAGGGATCTGTGAACTAAAGTTTTAGAGAATTAAAGGCAGTGATTTGGAGTAAATAACTAGTGTATTAACTAATGACTAATGCATTCTGATTATACCTTGAAATTCAAAAGCGTAATAAGATGTTGCTTCAGCATTTAATTTACTTTGACCAAGATTCCAAATAAACAAGATAAGTTCTGTTACTGCTTAGTTGGCTGGATTGGTAGGTAACCGAGGTTTGACCTGGAAGTCTTGCTCTATTCCTGCCTCTCCTGTCACTGGCACCACCTTTCTGCCTCCATGCTAATGTGTTTTAAAGTTCAGATAAGTAGGGCTATTAGCTATGTGGTGGGTTTGGGTTTGGTGTTTTGGGGGTGTTTGTCCCCCCAATGCTGAGTGTGGAAGCACTGTACCAGGCAAATGCTTCGCCACTGAGCCATGCCCTTAACAAGCCCTGGGTGGCAGCTTTAAGAAGGAAAGTACCAGCCGGGCGTGGTGGCGCACGCCTTTAATCCCAGCACTCGAGAGGCAGAGGCAGACGGATCATTGTGAGTTCGAGGCCAGCCTGGTCTACAAAGTGAGTCCAGGATGGCCAAGGCTACACAGAGAAACCCTGTCTCGAAAAACCAAAAAAAAAAAAAGGAAAGTACCACAGGGTGCAAAACTGGTTCTCATTCTCCTCCTCACCTCTTCCTGAAGATAGACTTAAAAGGAGGGAGAGGAGAGTAACAAGACAGTCACCTCAGTTCATGTCCACAGGCTGGGGAAAATGTGAAAGGCTTCAAGCAAGGAGAAGGAAGTTTTAGTTAAAGCAAAAGGGTGAATGAAACATTCAGAGAAGCCAAGGGCAAAATGACATGTTACTAAACTAACCCCAAGAGACTTATGATGCACTGTACGTCGTGGTGCTTACAACAGAACGCCCAAGGCTGCATAATTTATAAGAAACAGAGATTTGTTTCTTACACTTCTGGGAGCTAGGAAGTCCAAGCCTGAAAGGCCTAGACAGGCATGATGGCACACAACTGTAATCCCAGCCCTCGGAAGGCAGAGGCAGATGGATCTCTGAGTTCGAAGCCAACTTGGTCTACAAATCAAGTCCAAGACAGCCAAGCCTACACAGAGAAACCCTGTGTCAAAAAACAGAGGGGCAGGGAGAGAGTGAATGAATATGAAAGAAAGGCACGTACCTATAAGTCCAGTACTTGGAGGTAAAGGAAAGAGGATGAGGAGGGAGTTAACGTCAGCCTTTTTTACTTAGCAAGTTCAAAGACAGCCTGGACTACTTAAGACCCACTCAGTTTAGCTTTAAGGATGAATCCTAAGTTACAGTGGAGACCCTGTGATGTTGAAGATTGCAGTACCATGGGATTTCTGCCAAGGAAAGCTGCAGAAAGAGTGGGGCTGGCCCAAGAGAGGCTTCGTGTGCCACAGCTGTGGAACTAAAGAGGTAGGCATGTACTGGGCCATGGAGCACAGGCCAGGACACCCATCTGAGACATAGAGATGCAGGGTTTCTTTGGATCTTGCTTTTGGCCTGATCTTTCTTTCTTATACCATCAATTTTCCTTTTTCAAATGGATTGTTTTTCCTGTGCCATTATATATTGGAAATACGTAACTTTTATTTTTATTTCTTTTTATTATGCAGAGACTCACAGTTAAGAGATTGCCTAGTGTCTCACAATAGAATTTGGATACTTGGTTTTTGAACAATGTTAAAACTGTTAATATTTGGAGGATTTGTTTTTCAAGACGGCGTCTCTGTTTAACAGCCCTGGCCATCTTGGAACTCATAGAGATCCACCTGCTTCTGCCTTTCAAGTGCTGGGATTAAAGGTGTACACCACTGTTCATGGCTGATTTGGAGGATAGATGAATTAAATTCATTTTATAATTAAAAATATTTTATGTGTATGGATATTTTGTGTGCATGTATATCTGTATACCAGTTGTGTGCCTGTGCCCTTGGAGGACATTAGATCCTGTGAAATTAGAGCCACATATGATTAAGAGCTGTCATGTAGGTGCTGGTACAGAGCTCCGGTCCTCTACAAGGGCAGTAAGGACTTTAAACTGCTGAGCCACCTGTCCAGTTCCCTAAGTTGTTTGCATTAGAGGTGAACATGACATGTTGGGGACTGAGGTAAATGTTGTTATTTAAAGTAATGTGTTTGGGTGTCAGGTTGACAGGGAATGGACTTGTGAGTGTTATTATTATAATTTTGAGTAGATTTGGAATCACCTGGGAAACAAGCCTCCAAAGTGTGTCTATGAGGTCACTTCCAGAGACGATGGGTCCCAGGCTGAGTAAAAAGAGAAAGAGAAAATCACTTGAGCATCAGCGTTTGCCTTTCTCTGACTGCAGATGCAGTGCACTTTCTTTGCATGACGGACAGTGGCCCCTCAAACCATGAGCCATACTAAACCACTGCTTGTTTTCTGTCTGGTGTTTGGTCAGAGCAACAAGAAGGTAACTAACACAAACATGTACCTTATATTTTTCACATGTGTAGAATTAAACTCAATTTGAGGATTGAAAGTATTTGAGGATTAATGTCTTGGGTCTGGAGAGACAGCTCAGTGGTTAAGAACATTGATGCCTTCCAGAGGACCTAGTTTTATTTTATTTTTTGGTTTTTCGAGACAGGGTTTCTCTGTGTAGCCTTGGCTGTCCTGGACTCGCTTTGTAGACCAGGCTGGCCTCGAACTCACAGTGATCCGCCTGCCTCTGCCTCCCGAGTGCTGGGATTAAAGGCGTGCACCACCACGCCCGGCTGAGGACCTGGTTTTAATTTCCATCATCCATAGGTAGTTCACAACTCCAGTCCTTGGGGATTTGAGACCCTCTTACCACCCTAATGGGCATTGCATAGACATGGTGCACAGACAGACATGCAGGGAAGGCACCTGTATACTTAAAAATAAAGGCTAAAGTGTTTTGTTTTGTTTGCAATTTGTGGTTTGTTTTTTCACTTAAATTTTAAAATCTTATTTTGAAACATAGAGAAGCAGACTTTTCCCAGAGGGGAGAGGTTGGAAAATAGGGAAGTTGGTTGGGCACTTACACTAACCTTGCTTCTGAGCAGAAGACTCAAATTTAGAGGACTCTGGCCAAGGTCACAGGGCTTTAGTGAGACACCTCAAATGAAAGGATGGGCACTAGAGTAGGGTTCTGTGAGAGATCATTTTATTTGAATTTCCCCAAAATTTAACTGTAGTACTTCACATTTTAAGGAAGTTTAGGCTCATTTCACAACACTTTACAAATGTTATTACTTCATTTTCATCATTGTTAAAACTATTGAGATGACATAAAATCCAAGAGCATGGGCTGGAAATAATGACTCAGAGGTTAGGAGCACTGTCTGCTGTTCCTAGAGGTCCTGAGTTCAATTCCCAGCAACCACATGGTGGCTCACAACCAACTGTAATGGGATCTGATGCCCTCTTCTGGCCTGCAGGTGTACATGCAGATAGAGCACTGTATACATAAAATAAATAAATCTTAAAAAAAAAAAAAAAAAATCCAAGAGCTCACGTTGCCAATGAGGAAACTGCGCCTAAGTAAGTGGCCTATAGTTATCAGTTTAGTGGATGGTGAGCAAATGCTTGAATTGTTGAGGACTCTGTTGTCCCCTAACTTCCTAGCAAGAATTTATCCACTTATTCCACCTATTTTGAATTGCTTGAATAAGAGCAGTTGTACAGGCACTCGCCTGTGTGTGTGTGTGATCTCATACAAGCTGTGACTGAGCTATATCCCCAGTATTTTTGTGGTATTTTTAAGTAGGTTCAGATATTTGCCTGTTTGTAACATTTGAGTTCACTGAAATATCAAATATTTAAGAAGCCACTACATGAATACATACAGGTGTCTCTTGGTTGGCATAAGGCATTTAGCTTAACATCTAAAGGGCTAACCAGTGATTTCCAATCTGACTCTAAATGAAAACTTCATCAAGGGGTGTTAAGGGTTTGTTTTTGAGGCAGAGTCTTACTCTCAGAGATCCAGCTGCCTGTGCTGGGATTAAAGGCTTACACCATCACTGCCCAGTCAAATTACCATATTTTAAATAAACATTTAAATTTTCTGAATTAAGAATAGGGAGCTTGGGCTGGAGAGATGGCTCAGAGATTAAGAGCACTGTCTGCTCTTTCAGAGGTCCTGAGTTCAATTCCCAGCAACCACATGGTGGCTCACAACCATCTATAATGAGATCTGGTGCCCTCTTCTGGAGTGCAGACACACATGCGGGCCGAAATACTGTATAAATAATAAATAAGTCTTTAAAAAAAGAAAAAGAGCCGGGCGTGGTAGCCTTTAATCCCAGCACTCGAGAGGCAGAGGCAGGTGAATCGCTGTGAGTTCGAGGCCAGCCTGGTCTACAAAGCAAGTCCAAGACAGCCAAGGCTAACACAGAAAGACCCTATCTCGAAAGACCAAAACCAAAACAAAACAAAAAAAGAAGAAAGTTAAGGGCTGGAGAGATGGCTCAGAGGTTAAGGGCACTGACTGCTCCTTCAGAGGTCCTGAGTTCAATTCCCAGCAACCACATGGTGGCTTGAGACCGCCTATAATGTGATCTGATGCCCTCTTCTGGTTTGCAGGTGTCCATGCAGGCAAAGCACTGTATACATAATAAGTAAATAAATATATCTTTTTTAAAAAGTAAAAAAAAAAAAAAAAAAAAAGAATTGGGAGCTTGTTTTCAAACATGATTTTATCAAATAATAGGAGGCATTGTTGCATAAGAGAACCTGGACATTGGCAGTTTTCAAGTTTTCACTGCCCACTCTGCTTCCCTGTTACCGAGTGTCGCTGGCCAGGTGGTATAGCCTGTGGGTACCTAACTCTCACTGTTGAAATGAGGCTTTTACATACACAGTGCTTGTTACCTAGTGTAGGTGCTTAGTAAGTGGCAGTTGCTGCTGTTTAATTTGGGAGATCAGAATTTAAGGGTAAACAACATTCTTCTATAAGAGCTTTAGTTACAGGTCAAAGCCTAGTGGTCATCACTTTCTGAATGGACTTTGAATTCCATTTTCTCCTGAGTAACCAAAGCTGTCTTGTTTGGTGGGAGGGAGAAAACGGAGGTTGCCTGGTGTTTGCCAAGTTTTACTCTGGGAATAACTTAAAATACAAGCCTCAGCAAGCCAATTGAAGCATAGAACACTTGAGATGTGGAAAGAGAAACACTTAGTAAAGCCTGGTTTCCCAATCCCTGTCCACATAGTTGGTTAACTATCTGGTTACATTGTTAAACACCCAGCCTGTTGTGATTGTCTCTTTGAATTACACTCTCCCAAGGGCTAGATCAGGAATCTAATAGTCACTGTTTGTTTTTCAAATTCATCCTCTCAGCTTCTGAAGATAGAAGTTAGGACAGCTTTGAGGGAAGTAGTTCCCACTCTCCCAATATCTTTTTACACAGCACCTGAGAGTGATTGGCATTCAGGGATATTTTGGACCGCAACAATAAGTATCTCCCTAATGTTGTCATCAATAATGCTTTTGTGTAAATGACTATATCTAAATGCAGCTCCTAAATCATTGAGAGGCCAATTCATGGGAGGAGATTATCAGAGAGTAAGGGAGTGAGACACACTCACTGCCTGGGAGGGGGTGTGGCCACAGCTGCTGACATTTGAGTTAGGGCAAGAGAGATTAGAAGAAGGAGCCGTAGTTACAAGCTAGCCTTTATTCCAATTGCAGCTGTTTGTCCCAGTGTTGTCTCTAGTCACATTGGGTGTCAATGGGTCTGAATAGAAGCCAGGTTTACGCTGAAGAGCAACCCAGTTAGGAACTGCAGATTTTGATTTTATTGTTCACTGACTTTATACCCAAAATCAGTGTGCCTTTCTCACTCACGGTGGGCATGATGGTAATGCTGTTCTCATAAAATTGCTCAACATAGTGAATATAGCTAAGCTAGCTTCCGACCCAAGAGACGCGAAACTAGAACAGTGGCAGGCGGGAACAGGTGGGGAGGTAGCTCCTTGGTGAAGACCTTGAGTAACTGGTTCCATACCCAGAAGCCATTTAAAAAAAAAAAAAAAAAGGCTGAGCATGGTGGACATATTTCTATTCTCAGACTGTGGAGTCTCACTGGCTGGCTGGCCTAGCCTGCTTGGTGAGTTCAAGGCCAGTAAGAGACCTTGTCTCAAAAAACAAAAGGTGGGTGGTCCCTGATAAATAAACCTGAGGTGGCCTGCTCCATAGGCATGTGTGTTGTCTGTGTGTGTGTGTGTGTGTGTGTGTGGTCTGTGTATGTGTGTGTCTGTGTACACACACACACACACCTGCACATATGTGAGCAGAGAGAGAGAGAATGAGAATATGGAAAGAAATAAGTTGCAGCCCGTTGGTGGTAGCGCACTCCTTTAATCCCAGCACTCAGGAGGCAGACGCAGGCAGATCTCTGTGAGTTCAAGGCCAGCCGGGTCTACAACTGAGTCTAGGACAGCCAGGGCTACACAGAGAAACCCTGTCTCGAAACAAAACAAAAAAGTTGGCAGGGTAGAATAAAACTCTTTTCTTCTTTCTTTCTTTCCTTTTTTATTTATTATTTGTATAGTATTCTGCCAGCGTGTGTTCCTGCTCATCGGAAAAAAGGCACCAGACCTCATTATGGAGCCACCATGTGGTTGCTGGGAATTGAACTCAGAACCTTTGGAAGAACAGCCAGTGTTCTTTCTCCCCGCTCCCCCACCCAGCCTTGGCTGTCCTGTTGCTTTGTAGACCAGGCTGGCCTCGAACTCAGAGATCCCCCTGCCTCTGCCTCCTAAGTGCTGAGATTAAAGGCATGCGCCTTGCCAGCTAATGCTCTTAACCTTAACCGTTTCTCCAGCCCCATTAATTTTAGTTTAGTTTAGTGTTTTTTGGGTTTTTTTTTTGTTTTGTTTTTGTTTGGAAACAGGGTTTCTCTGTGTAACAGCTCTGGCTGTCTTGGAACTTGCTTTGTAGACCAGGCTGGCCTCGAGTTTACGGAGATCCACCTGCCTCTGCCTCCCAAGTGCTGGGACTAAAGGCATATGCCACCACTGCCCAGCCCAGTTTAGTTTTTTAAGACAGGGTTTCTCTGTGTAGCCCTGGCTGTCCTGGAACTCACTCTGTAGACCAGGCTGGCCTCAAACTCAGATCCACCTGCCTCTGCAGTCCTGGGATTAAAGGCGCATGCCACCACCACCAGGCTGAATCATGCATTTATAATATATGATTAGTGGGACAGGCTGTAGATTTACTGAGCCTGTGCAAGGCCCTGGATTCAACCTCCAACACACTAAATATATTGTTTAAAAAAAAAGCTGGGCATGGTGGTACATGCCTTTAATCCCAGCACTAAGGAAGCAGAGGCAGGAAGATCACTTGAGTTCCAGGCCAGCCTAGTCTACAAAGGGAGTCTAGGACAGCCAAGGCTACACAGAGAAACGCTGTCTCAAACAAAAGAAAAAAACAAAAACAAAAAGACCCCAAAACAAAAAAGATAGGCCGAGGCATCATCTGCTGAGTTTTAAATGGAACCGGGACTCTCTGAGGTTATTACGCCTGAGATTACTTGTTTCTGTCCTCCTTCCATAGTGGCTCTTCTTGACTGTCAACTTGCTGAGATTAAAAAAAATTATTTAATATGTTTTGTTTTTGTTTATTTTTCGAGACAGGGTTTCTCTGGGTAGCCTTGACTATCCTGGACTCACTTTGTAGACCAGGCTGGCCTCAAACTCATAGCGATCCACCTGCCTCTGCCTCCCGAGTGCTGGGATTAAAGGCGTGCACCACCACCGCCTGGCTTATTTAATATGTATACAGGGCTCTGCCTGCATGTATATCTGCACACCAGAAGAGGGCACTAGATCACATTATATAAAGGTTTTCTTTCTTTTTATAGGTTTCTTATTATGTATACAATGCTCTGCCTGCATGTACACCCACAGGCCAGAAGAGGGCATCAGATCACATTATAGATGGTTGTGAGCCACCATCTGATTGCTGGGAATTGAACTCAGGACCTCTGGAAGAGCAGCCAGTGCTCTTAAACTCTGAGCCATCTCCAGCCCTGACTTGATGAGATCATCATGGAAACAATGTTCTGGGCTTGCCTGGATTGTGTTAACAGAGATGGAAAGGCCTCTCTAAATGTGAGCAGCACCACTTCCTGTGCTGAATAGAGGAAAAGAAACGCCGAGCAGACTGTGTATCTTCTTCCTGCTAGTGAACGCAGTATGGCTACCTTGTAGGTACAAGGCTACTGTGTAATTCAGATGCTGAGTTCTGTACCGCCTTGTCTGGTTGCAATCCTTGTTCTGAGAATCTCCTGTCCAATGTTGTGTAAACTCTGCTCCCTAATTGTCTCCTGGTATGTCAGTAAAGCAGCTTACAGCTAATTGCTGAGCAGGGGAGAGAATAGGGCAGGACTTCCTGCCTGCAAAGAGAGGAGGAGTTAGGAGATGCAGCCAGGGGATTGAGCAGAGGTCTAAGAAACATCAGGAGAGGAGCTGGAGCAAGTAAAGCTACAAAGTGCAAGTGACACTCAACCATAAAATTATTTTCAGCCAGGCGTGGTGGCACATGCCTTTAATTCTAGCACTTAGGGAGGCAGAGGCAAGAGGATTGCTGTGAGCTCGAGGCCAGCCTGGTCTACAGAGCTGTCCAGGATAGCCAAGACTACACAGAGAAACCCCGTCTCAACAACCCCCAACCATTGCTTCTTCATAACTGTAAAAAGATTATTTTTGTTTTTAATGATGTGCGTATGCATGTGAGTGTAGGTGTCCATGGAGTACAGAGGCACTGAATTTCCCAGAAGCTGGGAACTGAACTCATATAACCATTGAGTCACTGGTTCAGCCTAAGGGAAAAACATATATGTATTTTAAGATTTATTTGTATTTGGGGGGGGGGAAGGAGGGAGAGAGAGGGAGGCAGGGTGGGCAGGAGAGTCTCTCATATAGCTCAGGCTGGCCTCAAACTTGAAATCTTCCTGTGTCAGAGTGCTGGGATAACAAACATAACCTGCTAGGCCAGTGATTTGTTTTTAGTATTTCAGACATCTTTATTAATAGTGATAAGGAAGCCTGGTATAGTGGCGCCTTTAATCCCTGCACTCGGGAGGCAGAGGCAGGTGGATCTCCGAGTGCAAGGCCAGTGCGGTCTACAAAGTGAGTCAGGACAGCCAAGGCTACACAGAGAAACTCTGTCTTGAAAAACAAACAAACAACAACAAAATAGTGATAAGGAGGTGACTCAGTTGGTTCAAGAACCTCTGGCACAAGCGTGAGGACCTGAGTTCAGATCCCCCAGAATCCATATTAGAAGTCAGTGGGTGATGGCAGCTTTAGTGGAGCCAAGCACAGTCGGAGCTTTAGGTTCATTGAGACTTGTCTTAGAAAATAGAGGTGGGAGGCGGAGGCTGCTGGGTCCCTGGAAGTTTAAGGATAGCCTGGTCTACCTATCAAGTTCTAAGACAGCCAGGGCTGCACAGTGAGACTCAGTAAACGAACGAATGATCAACTGTACTTATTTGCCAGGAGGATGGTGGTGCACACCTTTAACCCAAGCAGTTGGAGGCAGAAGCAGGTAGAGCTCTAAGTTTGAAGCTAACCTGGTCTACAGAGAGAATTTCAGAACAGCCAATATTACACAGAGAAACCCTATCTTAAAACAACCAAAAATAAATAAATAGTGAAGGTGGAAATGGATGAAACCAAATGTTGTTTTGTTTGTTACATTTAGAAAGAGGACTGGAGGTGGCTAAGGGGTTAAAAGAACTGCCTGCTTAGCTTGGAGGTGGTGCTAGCCTTTAATCCCAGTACTTGGAGGTAGAGGCAGGTTGATAAGAGTTCAAGGCCAGCCTGGTCTACAAAGTGAGTTTTAGGTACAGAAACTGTGTCTTGAAAAACAAAACAAAAAACCAAACTCCCTGCTCTCTCAGAGGACCCAAGTTATATTCCCAGCACCACAGGACCAGATGCTGTTTCCAGTTCTAGGGTATCTGACATCCTCTTCTGGCCTCCAAGGGCACAATTGCACATGTGTTGCACAAAATACAGGCATAACACTCATACACAAAAATAGTTGTTGCGAAAAGGTTGGAAAGGATATCTTGTCCAGATTAAACATTGTACATAAAGGAAACCGAATTCCAGAATGAGAGATCTTGTCCTTGGGTACAGAGTGCCCAGTCAAGCTAAGAACCTGTTTGGCTCATCAGTCTGCTTGATAAGGCACTCTGTTCCTGTGGTTGCCAGTGAGACTGGACAGTGCAAACTGCCTTAACTCACCTTTGTACAATACGCAGAGTGAGCATTTGGTATATGAAGGCCCGTGAGTGAAGGGAAGAATGTGGCTTCTGTACTGTGTTGAAGGGCCTAGCACTGGAAATTTTACGCATGTGATAAGCATACGAACTGTGAGATTTGCTGGGTATTGGACAGATGAAGGGAAGTGGTGAGAAAGGAGCTTAGAGACCCGGCTATCCTTACTGTGCAGAGGCTCCATGTCCCATGTTTGCATAGGCTCTGGAGGTTAGTTAACCTCGGGTCCTTGGCACCTTACAAAATGTTTCATGCTGCCAAGAATGACCCTTCTTTCTATACCTCCCAGTTGCTAATACATGCGTGTGCTCCATACCTGGTCTGTACAGTATGGGAGATGGAACCCAGGGCTCTATGCATGCTGAAGTAGACTAGCGCCCCAGCCCCATAGTGACCTTGTGCTTTACCTTCTTTGCAGGATCTGACTGGCATAGAATCCATGGAGCAGTGTCGCCTTGCCTTGGAGCAGCATAACTGGAACATGGAGGTAGGGGCACCCATGCCTCCCACTCTCAGAGCGAAGCTCTGCTCCTGCTGCTGCTGCAGCCCCCACTGGGCGGTCTGCTTTTATTTTGGTTTCAGAATTATGGCTTGTGTTTGAGACACACATGTGGAATTGCAGTGATGTTGTGCCTCTCATGCCCTGCTAGCATCACGTGCCCTCATTGCCATGCTCGTGGCGTCATTACCATCTGAAACGTCAGTCACTCTGGGCAGCTCTGCTAGAATATAACTAGAGCAGAAGCCCTGTGAAAACAGGACTCTCATTTTAGTTTTGTTAATTGCTCTCAGCATGGCACTTGTATTTTTTGTTGTTTTGTTTCTTTGAGACAGGGTTTTCCTGTGTAGCCTGGCTGTCCTAGTCGTGATTTGTAGACCAAGCTGGTCTTGAACTCACAGAGATCTCCCTGCCTCTTCCTCCACTAGTGCAGAAACATGTATATTTATATTTTTTTTTCTTTTTGGTTTATCCTTTTCATACTAATCTTTTCATTTTACTTCATTTAGGCATCTGTTTTGGTCTCTAATTTTCTGTTGACATCATAAATCTATAAATAAAATGTTTCAAACAGAAAAACAAGTGTACTTGGGAGAGAGATAAGCAAGGCATGGTGACACCGCCTGCAATCCCAGCACTTGGGAGACTAAAATGGACTTTAAACTCACAGAGCTCTGCCTGCCTCTGCCTCCTGAGTGCTGGGATTACGCATAGGCAGCCACACCAGGCAGGTTTTAAAGGGACTTTTTTCCCCCAAAACCGTCTCAGAGAAAGAGTGGGGGTAGATGGGTGTGAGCAGAACAGACATGTGCCCACCTTTCAGCTCCTGACCCTAAAGTGTTCTACAATACAGTTTCACATTTCCACTCATCAGCTGTGGATAAAACGGGCAGTTTTGCAAGTCCTCTCTAGCTCCCCTTTTCCTTTTTTTCTAGGGATAACACCCCTGTTGACAGGCATTTAACAAAGCTTGGTGGCAAGCACTTTTACCTACTGGCTTAGTTAAACAGTTTCTATATCTGGGATAAAATTCCATGACCAAAGAAACTTGGAAGAAACGTTTCTTTCAGCTCACGGTGCCATATCATAGAACATCACTGAGCAAAGTCAGGCCAGGAACTCAAGGCAGGAGCCAAAGCAGAGGCTGTGGAGGAATGCTGCTTACTAGCTTGCTCAGCCTGCTTTCCTGTGCCACCCAGGACCACCTGCCCAGGGATGGCATCACCCAGAGTGAGCTGGCTCCCCTGCATATCAGTCACTAATCAAGAACATGCACCACAGATTTATCTTCAGGCCAGTCTTTGTGATTTTTCCTGACCGGGTTTCTCTCTGTAGCCCTGGCTGTCCTGGAACTCTGTAGAACCAGGCTGGACTCGAACTCAGATCCACCTGCCTCTGCCCAGGATTAGAGGCGTTGTGCTACCACTGCCCAGCCCTTCAGGCCAGTCTTGTGGAGGCATTTTCTCAGTCACAGTTCCCTCTTCCCAGATACTAGCTTGAATCAGAATCTAATTAGGATACCCACTGAGCCAGCATGCCAGCCCAAAGGTTATTATTTTTCCACTGAGTATGATATGACTCCCTGAAATTAGTCAAACCGTAAAGGTTAAGTCTACTTACCAAGTTTAGATGATACAGCCCTCCCAAGGACCCTTCTGACACAAACCGCAAGTTCAACTGAATGACAAAATGACCCGCAGGCTTGATAGTTACCTAGAAACACACTGCAAACAGTTCTGTATTCCTGACGACAGGTTTTGGTATACTAATGCAGGTTAAAACCAGCTAAGAGACTTGGAACAAGATTTCAAAGGCTTCTCAAATAGGAAATCTGTTTACCTGTTTTCTTCTGAGTCACTGTGCATAAACTTCAGCTGAGCTGAAGTGTCCAGAGTGGCTTTTGGTTTTGGTCTTTTTGCTGTTTTTTGCTTTTTATTGTTTATCTTCATTATCTAGGCATAGTTAATTTGATTGGCTGCCCATATGGTTGAACTCAATTGGCAGATCCCTAGCTACCCAAAGTCCCCACCCTAAATCACATTGCTGGTCTTTCTGGCATTGTTACATTTTCCCCTAACACTGTTAGATGGAGCAATCCCAAGAATAGTGACAAGACGGTGCTCCCTTCAGGTGTGAGATCATGGAGAAGAGGAGGCCAGGCATCTCTAGGGTATGGCCAATTGTGTCACAAAACTGGGACAGAAAACCATTTTCAGAGACAGAATTTAAAATTTAGAGAGAGAATGAAGGTCTTTTTTGTTTGTTTTTTAACATGAATATTCAAGATTTTTTTCTTGGTAGTTTTGTTTCGTTCTCTTTTGGGGATAGTCTCTAGCCAAGGCTGTACTTGAACTCCCTTCAATAGCCTAGGATAACCACAAACTCTGATCCTCTTCCCTCTACCTCCTGAGTTCTGGGATTAAAGTAATGGTTTCTACAAACACTTAACTGTGCCCAACATCCCACCCCTGAGGATTCAGATTTTCAGACTAAGTTGACCCTCCCTTCGGATTCCTCTATTTTGAAGGTTCTTTCGCTCTCTTTTTTAAAAAGATTTATTTATTATTTATATATAGCATTCTGCCCACATGTGTGTCTGCAGGCCAGAAGAGGGCACCAGATCTCACTATAGATGGTTGTGAGCCACCATGTGGTTGCTGGGAATTGAACTCAGCACCTTTGGAAGAACAGACAGCGCTCTTAACCTCTGAGCCATCTCTCCAGCCCTCATTTTTCTTAATAAATCTGTGTCTACTTAAAAAAAAAAAAGTATTTCTAGATTCTAAGCACTAAGTTTCTTTTCTTTTTGCACATAAGGAATATAAGGCGTGTAAGTTAGTCTTTCTGGCCTGTGAAGCTGTATTCAGACTACATTCTCTTTGTCAAAACTGTCGGTGTGATACTAACACTCAGTGCTGCCCATTGCACAGCCCTGCAGGTGCTGTCCATCCTGTATTCTGGGCACTGCTCTTCCTGGGATGGTGTGGTAAAGCACATTCTATTTTAGCCATTCTGAATAACACATACTAATACTAATGATGTGCTTGCTCTGTAATGTGGTTTCAAGACAAGTTCCCTGTTCTTTTTTACCATGTGAGAATTCTCATTGCCCCATAATATAGCAGGAAAAAGGTCCCTTGGCATGTACTCATCAAGTGACGGTCATGGAATGTTCACCTTGCTTTGAGACACCAAGTAGAAGTTTTCTTTTGGGTAGATTTGAGCATCACTGAAGTTCTGCTTTTCTGTTTTCCTTCTCAGGCTGCAGTCCAGGACAGACTGAATGAGCAAGAGGGTGTACCGAGTGTTTTCAATCCACCTCCATCCCGACCCCTACAGGTTAATACAGCTGATCACAGGATCTACAGCTATGTTGTCTCAAGACCACAACCAAGGGCAAGTTTTGTAGCTAGAATATCCCTCTTTTTAATGATTTCACCCCTTTGGGTTTGTTATCTTTGTATGATAGAACAAAAGAAATGTTCACAGTATAGAAGACTTAACGGGTTCATCTGTTTGCCTTGTTTTTTTTTTTTTTTTTTAATGAATAGCTATAGAATTATTTTTCTGCTCTTTACTGAGGAAGTGTTTTCTGTACCTCATTTTGAGAAGCTTGCTTTTGAAATGTCTGCTGCAGGCTGATAGAGCTTCTGAGCACATGTCCGTGCCCCACATACCTAGATGAGCCCACAGAAGCCTGCAGAGAGCACTGCACCCCTGGAGACTGGAGATAGGCTTTTGTGAGCCACCACCTGGGTGCTAGGAACCACACCTCGGTCTTTTATAAGAGCAGTAAGTGCTCTTGACTGCTGAGCCGTCTTTCAAGCCCCTGCCCCCCCCCCCCCATATGTGTTTTTTGTTTGTTTGTTTGTTTGGGGATATGCCCTCTGTGCAGCCTTGGCTGTCCTAGACTCACTTTGTAGACCAGGCTGGCCTCAAACTCGGAGCGATCTGCCTGCCTCTGCCTCCTGAGTGCGGGATTAAAGGCGTGCGCCTGCCTCTGGAGACATGCTCTTTTCTGAAGCTTTTCATTCATATCTATGAGTGAGGACACCCACCGCTTACACATGCATTTAGAATTAAACAACAACAAAAAACTTTAAGCACTTCATTCAATCCTAGAGCAATTAAAAGTACTCCATTATCATACTTTTTCATATGTGTGTTTGGAGTACTTAATGTTTGAAAAATGACTTTAGACTAGACATGGTGCATGCCTGTAATCCTAGCCCTAGGGAGGCTGAGATGGGAGGATCTCTAGTTCAAGGACTGCCTAGGCTCTATCATGAGACACTATCTCAGGGAGAAAAATAGCTGGGCCTCAGAGATGGCTTAGCAGTCAAGAGCACTGGCTACTCTTACAGAGGACCTGGGTTGGATTCCCAGCACCCACATGCCAGCTCACAACTGTCTGTAGGCTAGTCCCAGGGGATCCAGCACCCTCTTCCAGCCTCCACAAGTATCAGGCACACACATAGTACATATACATCATGCTGGCAAGACACACCCATACACATACAGTTAAAATTAAAAGCAGGCAAGCAAAAAGAGAGTGATAAGGCAAGCGGATAATAAGTTTTGAGGGCAGCCTGGGCAACATAGTGTGGCTGTGTCCTCTGATAAATGTGGAGCGTAATTATACCCTTTTCTATAGAGGACACACTTGCAAGGTCCTCAGTAGATGCCCTGAACTCCTAGTACTACTGAGTGTTATTATTAGTGCCCTTCCATCTTCATCAAGCATTTGCTGTGTAAGGTACAGCAGCAAAGCTAGCAGCACCCATTTCTCTTCCTTCACAACTTTATGAATAAAAGAGTATGAATAAAAGTAGATCTTAGCAATCTCACCACATGACTTCTCAAGCCTTACATAAAGGGGTCACTTCATGGTTTTCCTTTGTCATAGCAGTTCCAACATCACCGCTTTGGGGCTATTTTGTTGTGTTTTGAGATGGGGCCCCACTTAGTAGCTGTCTCAGACTCACAGAGCTTGATTTGCCTCTTCTCTCCAGTGCAGACATCTAAAGTGAGTACCACCATGCCTAGTAGGAGCCATTTTTTAAGTAAAACAAAGATTACTTGTACACAAGCAGTGCCCTGAGCCATCTCCTAACCAGGATGGCTACTAAGAAACTTAATAGGCAGGTGTCATGCAGGTGCTGGATGAAGAGACTCATCATGAACGGGGCTGAGCTGCGTGGCACACGGTCACACCACACTACTCAATTGCAGTTTAAAACTTATAAGTTTAGTTTTTTAATTTTCCACTTAGTATTTTTCAGACCCCAGTTGACTGAGGTGACTGGGGGGAAAAAAAGCCACAAATAAAGGGAAGAAAAATTAAAGTATATGAGTACAGATCTGCCAAGTGAGGGTACCTACCTGAAATTCCCGAGGCAGGCTAGCCTGGGCCACAATAGTTCTGGGACAACCAGGACTATTAAGAGAGACCCTGTCTCAAAGAAACAAACAAAAAACAGATTTATACCTAACTGGAGTAGTTCTCTGTATGCCAGTGTTTCCTCAGCTTGAACTGGCCCTCACTTTGTGCTTGAGACCCTGATCCCCATTTAGCTTTAGAGCTCACTCCAATGATCACAGGGGATATGTTGACAGTCTGACATTGGCTGTATACTGTTTGTATACAGTGGCAATAACATAGGCTAATTAGTGTTCTTACTGAGATGTGTAGCTACATGAGATTTGTCCTTGTGGGGCTAGTCTTGTTGTTGTATACAAGTGTCCAAAGCAATAATAATCTCTTGCTATTTCTATGTGCCATATATTGATGTTTAAGTATAAGATGGAAAGGATGAGAGTTTGCTATGGGGAGAGACCTGAAGTTGACAGTGACTATGAATAGCTGCTGGAGAGTGCTAGGAAGATTTAAGACAAAAGTTTTGTCTTAGATGAAATGATACCAAAAGATGAAATCATACCAAAAACAGTAGCATTTAAGGATGAGACTGCTAGGAAGCAGACCTATGTCACACAAGGAGGGGTCACCATAGTGGGGTGGGGTGGGGAGGACATGAATTAGCCTCCCCCCCCCCCCCCCCCCCCCCCCCCGTTTCTTTTTTTTTTTTTTGGTTTTTCGAGACAGGGTTTCTCCGTGTAGCCTTGGCCATCCTGGACTCACTTTGTAGACCAGGCTGGCTTCGAACTCACAGCAATCCGCCTGCCTCTGCCTCCCGAGTGCTGGGATTAAAGGCATGCGCCACCACGCCCGGCAACCCCCCGTTTCTTAAAGGATTGAGCAGCAAGAGAGTGGGGCCTCTAATTTTGTTTTTGGAATTCCAGGGCCTGCTTGGATGGGGTTACTACTTGATAATGCTTCCATTCCGGTTTACCTATTACACGATACTTGATATATTTAGGTACGTACCTCTGTGTTTATACATTACTAACAACAGGGTGGGCTTTGAAGCTGAAACTTAGGCTAGAGTAAGCTTGATGCTCAGTCATTTTTGACTAGCCAATTTGTTGTCAGATTAAATATTCTTCCTGCACCTCTTTTACTATATTTATTTTTTATTATTTATTTATTTATTTTTTTAACGTATTTTAAACTGTTGCCTAGTGGAAGGTGTCATGAATGGCTTTAGTTAGTCCTAGCTGCTGTTTGTAAGGATCCATTCGGTCCCATCCCCGCACCGTGTCTGTCACTGCTACATCCCCCAGTTAACTGCCATGCCTTTTCCTTTCTAACCACCACTGTCTGTCCCTTAGCTTCATACTCCGGGAACTCTTGCCCTATACTACCTCTCCTGTTTCTGACTATTCACAAACCCAGTAGATTTTCTTGCTCTGAGACTACCCATTTTGCCATAGGTAGTTGGCGTCTTTCTAGGCAGCATATTGTACATTTCCCTCTGCCCTGGCTGTGCTTAGGTTGCCGACACTGGAACCCTTTTGTATGACTTATTTCATACCTTGACCATCTAGCTTTCTTTATGCACCATTCAAAGAACATATCTTTGGAAGCTACAGTGTCCAGAGCTAGGGAATGTTGAATGTAACCTGATTTCCTGGCAGATCAGGCTTAGCACAGAGTGTGATCTGGAGCTATACTCAGGCTTTCTGAAAAACTGAAATGTTTATTGGAGGCTAGGCATGATTGTGTGTATCTATAATCCAGTTGAGCATGAGGTAAGAGGATTTGGGGTTTGGAAAGGAGTGGGGAGAGTGTGAATGAGTGAGCATGAGGTTCAGGCCAGCAGATGGAGCTAGAAATAGAATGTGCACAAAGTGCCCCTCGGAAATTCAGGTGACTTTTGCTCCGCTGTCAGTAGCAGAGGCTGGAAGTAAGAACCCAGCAACTGCACAGACTCGGGGCCTGGATAACTGTTTCCCCTCGGTCTCCTCCTCAGTGCATCCTTGCTGTAGCAAAATTTGTTGTTGTTTTGTTTTAATTGTTTATTTGGTTGGGATTTTGTTTGTTTGTTTGAAGACAGGGTTTCTCTTTCTTTTGTAGTCCTGACTGTCCTGGAACTTGCTCTGTAGACCAGGCTGTCCTGGAACTCAGAGATCCACCTGCCTCTGCCTCCTGAGTGCTGTGATTAAAGGCAGTACCACTGCCGTTGCCACCACCTACCTAACCACTGCAAATTTCTTTCTTTCTTTTTTTTATTTTTTTTTTTGGTTTTTTGAGACAGAGTTTCTCTATGTAGCCTTGGCTGTCCTGGACTTGCTTTGTAGACCAGGCTGGTCTCGAAGTTACAGAGATCCTCCTGCCTCTGCCTCCTAAGTGCTGGGATTAAAGGTGTGCACCACCACGTCTGGCTCATTGCAAATTTCTTATGGCTATGTTTTATGGCTTTCCGATCTCTGTTTTATTCAGGAATGGGCATTTGGAACCATACAAATTTTGAAAATCGCAGCATAAACTGAGTTGACACATCTGTCTTAAATTATGTTGGCTGCGGAAATAAATTATATTGGGAAACAGTAGACTTAAAACCTTTACTTACCCCTTCCTAGAATTTGTATACTTAAAGAAATAGTATCCAATAAGTAATCTTTTCAGAGAAAATTGTCAAAGCACTAGCCTTTTGAAGTACTCCTAACTACTTCCCGACTTATTAAACTAAGTCTTATGTCTTTACATTTCTTGGAATGTTTATATTGGTGAATTTAGTTTGATGACTCAGGAAAGATAATACTTATGGGAAATCTGCTAAAGCATTAAGAACAGACAGGTGTGATGGCACACACCTATAATCCCAGCACTCCAAAGGAGGCAGAGGCAGGTGGATCTCTGTGAGTTCGAGGCTAGCCTGGTTTACAGCAGTGAGGCCAGGACAGCCAGAATTACACAGTGAACCCCTGTCTCGAAACCCCCCCCCCAAAAAAAAGAGTAGGTGTTGTAGCACATGCCTTTAATCCCAGCACTGGGGAGGGAGAGGCTGGTGGGGCTCTGGGAGTTTAAAAATAGCCTGGTCTATATATCAAGTTCTAGGACAGCCAGGGTTACACAATGAGACCCTGTCTTGACCCCCTGCCCCCCAAAAAGAATAGGCTTAAGAATTCATAAAGTAACTGGGTATGGTGGCGCATACCTTTAATGCCAGCACTCGGGAGGCAGAAGCAGGTGGATCACTGTGAGTTCGAGGCTAGCCTGGTCTACAAAGCGAGTCCAGGACAGCCAAGGCTACACAGAGAAACTCTATCTCAAAAAACCAAAAAAAAAAAAAAAATCATAAAGTTATCAGAGTTTTTACTCATCTTTTTTCCTATGCTAAAAATTCAAGTAAATAAATATTGTTTGCTTTCCTTGGGAAAATATGCATGGCATGTTTTACTAATTTTAATGCAGTGTTGTCATCCAGGCAACTTTATGTGAAGTGTACCACATTATCCTCCACCCCACAACCTTCTATGGAAACCCAGGGCATAAAGAAAGGGTATGGGGCAGTACGGTAGGATGGGCTCTTCAGGAATAGATGTATGGGCCACTGGGCACTGCATCCTACATCTGAAGTAGCCACCAGGACTCCACACCTAGATCAGATTTGTGATTCCTTCTGTGGATGCCATCAGTGAAAACACATCAAGCAAATTTACCTGCCCTTTTGAAGAACAAATAATCTGTGACTAAGTTCATATTTAAAGTCCCTGTTGACGATTTGAGTAGCTTGAGAAAAATCAGAATCCCAGAAGAACATAAAGGAGAGGAAACTGCAAGTAGGAGCTCCAGAAAGGTGTCTATTCTAGAGCAGTGTTTACCCAGTGCACTTTTTTATTTAGACACATTCTTTGTCTGTATAGTTTAGTATGCAAGTCACTGACCACATTTGTCTGTTGAGCACTTGAAACATGGTAGGTGTGACAGAGGCACTGAATTTTAATTGTACTTAATGCATTTAAAACAGCCATAGTTAGTGGCTGCCTTGTTAGACAGTGTCTAGGATTTTGTTCTTCCCTACCCAGCCCTTCTAGTCCTGTTTTTCTACAGAAACCACTCAGGATGGGTTAGGCCAGCATTGGAATGTCATAGTCCTAGTAGTGTGTGTTCTTCTTGAGCAGACAGGGGAACACTCGGCAGTTGTGTGGCTTTTGAGCCAAGCTCTACCTTGAGGTTTAATGGCCACTCACTGATCATTCATCTCCCTTTGCTGCCACGCCACTGGCTCTGTTATAAAGCCTGAACAAACTGGCCCACTCCATATGCACTGCAGTAAGACAATTGATGTGATACTTATTCCTTCCTCCCCAGGTTTGCTCTTCGTTTTATACGGCCTGACCCTCGCAGCCGGGTCACTGACCCTGTTGGCGACATTGTTTCATTTATGCACTCTTTTGAAGAGAAATATGGGAGGGCACACCCTGTCTTCTACCAGGGAACGTACAGCCAGGTCAGTGCCACAAACCAAATAGATGCCAACTTACCAATATGATTACCTATGATTCAAAGGAAAGTGTAGCTTAGCCCTGATCATGTTGCTCTTAACTCAAAAGACTTAAATAGCTCTTCATTGCCTGTAGGAGAAATGAAATTTAAAACAAAAAAATAAAAAACAAGACAGGCCAAACCTTTTATCTAGGCTTTCCTTGATCCAATACCAATCTTCTTTTGATGTCTTTCCTGCATAACTTGTTTACTTATTCCCTAGGATCCAACTCTACCCTTCCCTGAACACACCCCACCTTGGTGCCTGCCTAGTGCTGCTTCTGAAATGGACACTTTGCCCGTCCTTCACACCAGCCCATGCTGTCCTCTCCTAACCATTCCATTTGTGCCCTATCTTGCCCTACCTTGCTTTCTAAAGCACTGGTCTTCCCTTTTGTTTTTTATCCCTCGATTTTTAAATTTATAGCAATTTTAGATTCCTACTTACAGCGATTTGTGTTCACATCTTTGCTCTGTTACCAGACTGTACACACCTTGAAGGCAAAATCTGAATTTGTTTTGATCCTTTACAGAACTGAATAGGATTTAAACCATAGGCTCAAAGGTGGCTCGCTTCATTCAAACTAAGCCACAGAGACTTTTCACCTTCTCATTTCAGGGAGGAAAACTGGGTATTAGGCATATATAGTTTGCCAGAGAAAAATAAAAAAAAACACCATGGACATAGGTTAAAAGCTGACTCTGTTGTGGAGTGTCCAGGATTCCTGATTCTTACCTGCTTCTGCTTTTCCCCACATCTGCTTTTTCTCACAGTTGGTCTTCTTGCTAGCTGGTGCTACCCCACTCCACACACATTCTTCGTCTGCTTCACAGGGTGTAGGCCCCCTGCTCAGGGCTGCAGATAGCAAGGGTGAGGAAGACAAGCACAACTTTGCATGATCTTGAGGGCAGACTACCATTAGCCAACCAGGAAGTTACAGGCAGTTACTCGGGAGTATAGCATGTTATCAGTGACACACACAAGATTTGTGGACACTTGCTGTGTTTAAGATGGTCTGCTAAACCCTGTGCTCTTTAGAATGCCCTGTTTAAGTGCCCTGGTCTTTCTTGCTTGCTTGTGTTCCTGCTAGATCTTTGCAGCTCTTTTTTACTGATCAGAATTTTGTAGCTGCAAAGTAGCTTTTACCTGGTGCCAGCTTCCTATTTTTAACCCTTAAGCCATGAAAGCAGCCAACTTTCTCTGATTTGTTAGGGCTCATTTGTGTCACCATGTCTGTCCTCATGTGCCTGATGCAGCATAAATTGTAACAACACTAAACCCTTTCCATTAAAGCCTCTTGGCTTGGACTTTATAGGGAGAAAGATGCCAAGAGTGACCGTAAAAGTAGAAGCCTGGGAAGTACTTAGTGTCTTGCTTTCCTTTCCCCTCATTTCCCTTCCCCGCTCTCTGGTTGCTAATGTTGATTAATACGTAGTTCTATCCACCTGGACCCTGAGCCTCACTAGCACTTCAGGATCTTAGTAGTGAGTGGTGGTCTTCTTGTCTCTCCCAGGCACTTAATGATGCCAAGCGGGAACTTCGATTTCTTCTGGTTTATCTTCATGGAGATGACCACCAGGACTCTGATGAGTTCTGTCGGTGAGTACCTGAGCCATTTTCTGACTTTTTTGCTGGCAATTTACAGTTAGTGAATTGTTCTTACATTGTTTTTATCCTATTCCGTAGCAATACTCTCTGTGCACCTGAAGTTGTCTCACTAATAAACAGCAGAATGCTTTTTTGGGCTTGTTCTACCAACAAACCCGAGGGGTACAGGGGTAAGTTGTGTTTCTTTTGCCTTGCTGAGAATGTCAGAATATCCTTGGGGAAGTCTGGGAAACTGCCGTGCCATTTCTTGGGTGGTGGTTCTGTGTAGACATAATGCTAGTTGGAGTTTTGATTCATATCATTTAGTTTTGTGAGCAGTCCCGAGAGATGAAGGTTGTATTGTTTCTACTTTGAGATTTATGAAACAATCTCAGAAACGTTCAGACAGATACAAGCACGTACGGTTGGCGTACAGCTGGAGTGTCATCGGGACTGACAGACTTTAAGGCCCATTCTTCACAGTTAGCCATCACTAGAGGCTTGGGTTTTAAATCAGTCCTGCCCAGCAGCTCGCTGCTAATCTTAGCAAGGTCTTTTACTTTGCATTTGTCTTCTGTCCATGGCTTCAGCAGAGCTTAAGGAGTCTGTTGTTCGAGTGCTGGAGTGCTGACAGTGGGTGCAGGGAGTTCAGTGCTTTCCGGCAGTAACTCTTAATTAAGAGATAAGTATTTTTAGAAATCACAGAAGATACAAAGATACCCAGTGAAGAAAATGCAGTCATTTTGTAGCTTTTTTGTCCAGCAACCTCTACAAAGGAACACCTAGGCAGTGTGCCTGGTGTTCAAAACCAGATATGCTTCAGCTTTTTCTCCTGTATCTTAGTTCTTTTTGAGGGGAGGGTGGGAGGGGGCATTGTAAGACAGGGTTTCTCTGTGTATCCTTGGCTATCCCTGAACTCATCCTGTAGACCAAGCCTTGAATTCACAGAGATCTGTCTGCCTCTGCCATGCCCCCCTCCACCTCCCCGCAATACTGGGATTAAAGGCATATGCTACCATACTTGGCTGCATCTAAGTTCTTTTTTTTTTTTTCCTAATAAATATTTATTTATTACATAGGTAGTGTTTTGCCTGCACCTATGCCTGCTTGCCAGAAGAGGGCACCAGATTTCATTCTAGATAGTTGTGAACCACGATGTGGTTGCTGGGAATTGAACTCAGGACCTTTGGAAGAACAGACAGTGCTTTTAACCTCTGAGCCATCTCTCCAGCCCCTACATTTTAGTTCTTTCTTTCCTTTTTTTTTTTTTTTATTAAGTTTTTTTTTGTTGTTGTTTTTGTTTTTTAGTTTTTTTCAAGACAGAGTTTCTCTGTGTAGCCTTGGCTGTCCTGGACTTGCTTTGTAGACCACACTGGCCTCGAACACAGAGCAGTCCACCTGCCTCTGCCTCCTGAGTGCTGGGATTAAAGGCGTGCGCCACCACCACCCGGCTCGAATTTTAGTTCTTACTCTTTACTTCTAATTGACTTATAGATATTTGGCACGTTCCTGCAGCCTGTGTTTTGTCATTCTAATATGGCTCTGTGGGGCTAACAGATAAATGACACAAAGGATATTTTTTATAGAAAGTTATAAAAACAACTTCTTTCATAACATTATTGCATTATTGTAAAATTTTGGTTGTTTACAGACCAACTTTCTTCATTTGGAGCAGAAAAACTAGCCTTATTAAGGGGAGAGAAAAGATTAGGAGAATGAGGTAAGGAAGGCGTTAGATGAGGAGGAGGAGGCGGGAGCATGTGTGGCATGTGGCGATCATAGCCAACAGCAGCGTGCACCTGGGGATTGCAGCCTGCTCTCCTTTTGACTTCAACTCTTCACATTTGGAGAAATTATACTTAAGCAATAACCTGGTTCTTTGTAGAGCCTTCTCCTTCCATCTAACAGACTTTATCTTAGAACCTTCCCACCTTTCCCAGCAGGACAACAATTCACCAAAAAGGATTGTCTATTCTAAGGACTCACTTCAGTTTAGGAATACAAACACATGACAGGAAAAAAAAAAAAAAAAAAGAATTAGAAACCAGGTGAAGCTGGTGAGATAGGAGATTGGTAAAGGTACTTGCCAGCAAGTGTGATCATCTGAGTTTGATTATTCTACGTGGTAGAAAGACAATCAACCCCAGAATCTAATCTCTGCACACACCTGTAGAGAGAAAAACAAAAACACAACAAACACAAAAAAGCAGTAGAGGGGCTAGAGAGCACGGCCAGGCTCAGTTCCCAGCACCCACATGGCAGCCCACAACTGTAATTCCAGTTCCAGAGGATGTGGCACCTCTTTTGGCATTCACAGGCACCATACATGCATGTGGTGCGCAGGTATACATGGAGACAAACACTAATTTACATAAAACAAAAGTAAATCCGTTTTATTAAAGTGTATTTCTAGTGGCCTCTTACAAAAAAAGAAAACTAGTTGAAAAAAAGGTAGACAGAGAAGAAATGGCGCCTTCCCTTCTTCCCAGCCAAAATTAAAGCATTCTCTCAGCGTGCAACATCTGAGGATTGACCTGTTTTATCCCCAAGTCTTAACCTTCATCTCTTGGGTCTTTCTGTCAGTCTCGCAGGCCTTACGAGAGAACACCTATCCATTTCTGGCTATGATTATGTTGAAGGATCGCCGCATGACTGTGGTGGGACGGCTAGAAGGCCTCATCCAACCTGACGACCTCATCAACCAGCTGACATTTATTATGGATGCAAACCAGACTTACCTGGTGTCAGAACGCCTAGAAAGGTACTAGGGAGTTCCTTTCTTTTTCCTTTTTTTTCTAAGATGTATTTATTTATTATGCAGTATTCAGCCTGCATGTATGCCTACACGCCAGAAGAGGGCACCAGATCTCACTGTAGATGGTCATGAGCCACCATGTGGTTGCTGGGAATTGAACTCAGGACCCTTGGAAGAACAGACAGTGCTCTTAACCTCTGAGCCATCCCTCCAGCCCCTGGGAATGCCTTTCTGAAAAGAGACAAATGGTGTGCTTGGAGGACTGACTTGGGCTCCACAAACTTCTTTCCTTTCTCTTCGGCACTTCAAAAACCTTTGCTTCATGTTGAATAGCTTAGAATGCTGAACATCAGAGAAAGAACCTAATGTGAAAAAGATGGACTGGTTATAACTCCTCCCTATTACATGAACAATTATGTACAATAATTATAGAAAATTTGAAGTGGGAAAGTCACAGAAGAAATTTAAAAGCGGTTATGATTCTAGGGTACTTCTAATTTTGTAGACACTTAAAGCATGCATCTGCCTGCTTGCTCTGAAGACAGGAAAAGGAAACAAAAGGTCCGTTTCTCTTGTCATACTCAACACAGGCCACTTTTGGCACCAGGTGTGTAGATGGTTTTTCCACACACCAAGAAGCAGTTAGTTTTGCAGCAGTGGACAACAACTAGGTTTCTACTTACTTCAGTTCCGACCCTCTATCTGTTTTTTGTTTTTTTCTTTTCTTGGTTTTTTGAGACAGGGTTTCTCTGTGTAGCCTTGGCTGTCCTACACTCACTTTGTAGAGTGCTGGGGTTAAAGACATAAACCACCACACCCAGTGGTATCTGGAGATGGTATCAAATTACATAGGTTGAGAGCTGCAGCCCCAAGTCCCTCAGTGACCTTTTACCTTTTTCACATTAGGTGCCAATCGCAACCCTTGCATTATTTCTCTTTCTTTTCTTTTTGCATGTAGTTTTAGAGCCATAAATCAAGGCTCCCACAGCTTGTACTGTGATGATTTGGCTCAAGCAGTTTAGCAAACTTGAGGGAGCATTTAGCTTAGCTTGTTTCAACTCTAAGGAAGTTGTTTACATTACGTTTTTCCAGGATCTAGTGCAGACTTCATTGTTTGAGCCTGACGAAAGCATAAACAGCCTTCACAGGTGCTGAGATGACGACTGTCCAGACAGTTAGGACCTAAGTTCAGGTTCCTGCACCCACATAAAAGCCAGGTACAGCTGCATGCAGCTGTAATCCCTGCACAGAGGGGAAGCAGGAGGATCTAGCCAGTGAGCAAGCTTCCTGTTCACTGAGAGACCCTGTCTTAAAAAGTAATGTGAGGCTGGGTGATGGTGGCGCAGGCCTTTAATCCCAGCACTCAGGAGGCAGAGGCAGGCGGATCTCTGTGAGTTCAAGGACAGCCAATGCTACACAGAGAAAACCTGTCTCGAAAAACAGGAAAAAGTAATAATAGTAATGAAGAAGAAGAAACACTAAAGAGCAGCTGGAGCAACGGCTCATCAGTTAGACCATGTTCTTCTCTTACAGAGAGGCCAGGTCAGTTCCTAGCACTCAAGACGGGCAGTTCATAACTCCAGCTGTAGGAGACCCAACTCCTTCATCGGCACTTGTGTAGACACACATACACACACACAATTTAAAAAATAAGAATAAATCTTTTTTAAAAGATTGAGGGCCAGCTGGGCATGGTAGCGCACTCTTTTAGTCCCAGCACTCAGGAGGTAGAGGCAGGTAGATCACTGTGAGTTCCAGGACAGCCCAGGCTACACAGAGAAACCCTGTCTCAAAAAACCAGGAGAAAAAAAAAAAAGAAGAAGAAGAAAGAAAAAAAGATTAAGGGCCAACAAGATGTTACCTGTTTTCAAACCTGAATCCTTAGGACCCACATGGTGGAAGGAAAGTACTGACTCCCACAAGGTGTCCTCTGACCTCCAGGGTTATGTGCGGCAAACGGGCTCCTGCCCCAGCACCATATATGGATAAATAAAGGCTGAAGCCTATAACTGGCCAAAGTGTGGAGAATAAATGATGACGTGTTGGGCTCTAAGTGGAGCAGCTATAACTCTCTGTCCACTGCTCAGAGACTATCAGGGAAGTAGGAGCAGAAAGGGAATAAAGGCCAGAGGATGTCATCTCAACACAACATAGGCTCTGCACTCCTCAGCTCACTGCAGCTGTGTCATCCGCACAAGACCTGCCCAAGATTGGGCCTATCAGTGTTTCCCCGAGGGACTGTTGGCAGTCCGTGGTTGTTGGGGAAGCGGTTGGCATGTTACCCTCTGGCAAGAAGCTACACTCAGTGGCCACATACAGAGATAGTCAGAGGAGGACTTGTTGAGAAGGCTACAGTGGAAGGAGGGAAGTTTGTTGTGTAAATGCATGAAGTTGTCAGACAGTGGAGAGCGTGACAGCTCAGTGGCAAAGGCACTGTACAAAGTCTGACACCCAGATCTTAACCCGAAACCCCACATAAGCTTGCCCCTGCGGGAAGTAGCTCACACCTGTTCTGCTCTGCTTTTGAAATGCCTTCATGGACCAGCATTTCTACCCTGCCCCCGAATCTTCAGTATAAGAGAAAACAATCTGGGCATGTAGTTGAGTTCCTAATTTGGGAAGGGGGCCAGAAGTTCAGGGTCATCCTTGACTACATTGTGAGTTTTGAGAGCAGCCTGACATGGGTAAGATCCTGTGTCTTAGTTAGGGTTTCTGTTGCTGTGGTGAAACACCATGACCAAAAGCAATTTGGGGAGGAGAGGACTCACTTTGCTTATAGTTCCACATCACAGCTCATCCTTCAAGGAAGTCAGAGCAGGAACTCAGGACAGGAATCTGGAGCCGGGAGCTGATGCAGCAGATGCACTGCCTGTCTGCCTGCTCAGCCCAGGGGTGCCCCACCACAGTGGGCTCGGCCCTCCCACATCAACCACTAATTAAGAAAATGCCCTACAGGCTTGTCCACAGCTTGGTCTTATAGAAGCATGTATTTTCTAGTTGAGAGTCGTTCCTCTCAGAAGACTATGTTGTGGCAAGTTGACATAGAACAGCCACAGCAGTCCTGAGAGAAGTCAGGACGTGAACTAAATGGAGTTGAAGCCATGGAGCCTCCTCGTGCTTGGCTCAGCCTGTTTTTATACCATCCTGGACCACCTGTCTAGGGTGGCCCTGCCCACAGTAGACAGGGCTGTCTCACATCAATCACTGTTTAACAGAATGCCCGCACAGGCTTGCCTACCAGCCAGGCGTGCTCAGTTGTGGTTCTCTCTTAGGCAACTCTAGTTTGTTTCAGGTTGACAAATAAGTAAATAATAACAACCAGGACAGTCTCAGGGGGAAAAAATGTTTTTTTAGTAAACTAGAAGCCAGGAGCTGGGCATGGTGAGCATGTTGCTTATAGTTTGTGAGAGGCTGAAGCAGGAGCTCGGGCTAGGGGCTGACCCTCAAGACAAGGCGTGAAACACAGTCCAGACACGCATGCACCTGGCGTGAGGTCGGCGCTAGAGAGGGAGGCCTGAGAGGGAGGAGGAAGACAGCTAGGAAAGCAGTGTTGTCAAATCAGTCTTTCGTTTGTATGCTTTCGATCTGTTCACAGGGAAGAAAGGAACCAGACCCAAGTGCTGAGACAGCAGCAGGATGAAGCCTACCTGGCTTCGCTCAGGGCAGACCAGGAGAAAGAGAGGAAGAAAAGAGAGGAGCGGGAACAGAAACGCCGGAAGGAGGAGGAGGTGCAGCAGCAGAAGCTGGCAGAGGAAAGAAGGCGGCAGGTGAGCCACGCCTGCCTGTCCCGTGCTGTTCCCAGCGTGCTGACATCTTGTCACTCAAGGCTTTGTGTGTGAAGGCAGAGTGTGTTGGGATTGTGGATAGTTTGTGTCTTGCCTTACTTGTCCTTGATATCAGTGTTAGCAAGCTGGCATTTCACCCATGGTGGTGTTTTACTATGTATTGCTGCTTGCTTACAGCCAGGACATAGCCTTTACCACTCCTCAGTGCTTACACGTAGTCAGCAGTACATACAGTGCACGAGAACTTTTCATTGTTTCTTGCCCAGAGTGAGTTTTGTTTTGTTTTGGGGGTTTTGATGTTGTTTTTTGAGACAGGCTTTCTCTGTGTAACTCTAGTTGTCCTGGAACTTACCCTGTGGACCAGGCTGACCTTGGATGCATAGAGATCTGGCTGCCAAGAGAGTTTCTGTTTTCATTTTATGTGCACTGGTGTTTTGCCTGCATTTGGCTCTGTGAGGGTGTTGGATCTCCTGGAACTAGAGTTTACTGATAGTTGAGAGCTGCTTTGTGGGTGCTGAGAATTGAACTTAGGTCCTCTGGAAGAGCAGCCAGTGCTCTTAACCACTGAGCCATTTCTCCATTCCCAAGAAACTTTTGTTTTGTTTTTTTAGGGGTTACTTTTATAAAATTTTCATCCAGCCAGGTGTAGTGGTGCACGCCTTCAATCCCATCGCTCAGAAGGCAGAGACAGGTGGATCTCTGTCAGTTTGAAGCCAGCCTGACCTGCATGTCAAGTTCTAGGCCAGCCAAGGCTACATAGTGAGACCTTGCTTCAGCCAATCAATAGATGAGATTTTATCTATTCTCTGTGTATCTGATGTGTGAGTGCTGGCACCCCCCCCCCCCACACACACACAGTGCTTGTGTGAAGGTAAGAAGACAACTTCAGGGAGTTAGTTCTTCTCCCTCCACCCTTAATATGGTTTCTGAGGATAGAACTCAGAACTCAGGTCTTGGTTCAGCTTGTACCTTCAGGGGCCAAGCACCAATACCTGCTGATTGCTCATGACTCTTCCACACACCTACCTGGCCATTGTATTCTGGGTTTCTCATTTCCCTGCGTGAGCCATAGCTTTACCTCTGTTTTGTGTCTCTCTAGAACCTACAGGAGGAAAAGGAAAGGAAGTTGGAATGCCTGCCCCCGGAGCCATCCCCCGACGACCCTGAAAGTGTCAAGATAATTTTCAAGTTACCCAATGATTCCCGAGTAGAGCGGCGGTTCCATCCCTCCCAGTCTCTGACAGTAAGGGCTGCCTATGCCATGTGGCATTGGTAGATTTGGGCTGTGTGTGTGTGTGTGTGTGTGTGTGTGTGTGTGTGTGTGTGTGTGTGTGTGTGTGGTGTGTGGTGTGTTTTGTTTTTCAAGACACAGTTTCTCTGTGTAGCCTTGGTGTGTGTGTGTGTGTGTGTGTGTGTGTTTGTTTTTCAAGACACAGTTTCTCTGTGTAGCCTTAGTTGTCCTAGACTTTGTAGACCAAGTTGGCCTCGCACTCACATGATCCGCCTGCCTCTGCCTCCTGAGTGCTGGGATTAAAGGCACGCGCCACCACACTCCGGCCCAACCTGCCTAGACTTGAGCTCAGAGATCTGTCCACTTCTGCCTCCTGAGTGCTGAGACTATAGACTTGTGTCATCCTGCCTGGCTTTGCTGAGATTACAAGGGCTCACCACCATGCCCAGCACCCTTCCTTTATTAATTTATTTTTATTTGTTTTATTTATTATTTTATTTATATGGGTGTTTTGCCTGCATGTATGCCTGTGGACTACATGCTTGGTTGTGTGGTGGCACATGCATTCAGTTCTACCACTGGGGAGGCAGAGGCAGGTGGATCTCTGAGTTTGAGACCAGCCTGGTCTACAGAGCAAGTTCCAGTACATCCAGGACTACACAAAGAAACCCTGTCTTAAGAAAACAAAGAAGCTGGGCGTGGTGGCTTTAATCCCAGCACTCGGGAGGCAGAGGCAGGTGGATTCCTGTAAATTCAAGGCCAGCCTGGTCTACAAAGTGAGTCCAGGACAGCCAAGACTACACAGAGAAACCCTGTTTCAAAAAACAAAAAAAAGAAAACAAAGAAAATTAAAAACAAACAGTTATCTATGGAAATAGCTAATTCTGGGGCTGGATCAGTAGAAAGAAAACATTAGCTTAGGAAACCTAGAACAAACTGGGTGGTGGTAGCCCACGCCTTTAATCCCAGAACCTGGGAGGCAGAGGCAGGTGGATCTCTGTGAGTTTGAGGCCACCCTGGTCTACAAAGTGAGTCCAGGACAGCCAGGACCACAAGAGAAACCCTGTCTCGAAAAACCAAAAAGTAAATTAAAAAGAAAAAAGAAATTTAAAAGATTGAGGAACCACATATCTTCATACAAATACCACCACTCAGGAGAAACCTACACTGGGAAACCTGGCAGGTACCACCTGAGCTAAATGACATCACAGTGAGCATCATAAACAGATGTATACAGTGTTATCAGTTCATCAGGTATAAGCACTTTAAATGACTTACAAGGACACAGAAGAATGCATGGGTTATATCTGAATGCCTTGGGATTTGGGGAGGGATCCTGAAACCCTCATGGTATTGAAGGTTGAGTGTATAAATTTTTGTGATATATCACGTTTTCTGATTTTGAGGTCATTTAAGGTGTAACAAAATAAATAATGGCTTCTGGGGTAATAGAATAGCAGGTTGGCAGACAACTTAAAATTAACTCAAAGGGCAATGTTCTATTTTATTTTAATTTTTTGAGACAGGGCTTCTCTGTATAGCTCTAGCTGTCCTGGAACTCACTCTGTAGACCAGGCTGGCCTCAAACTCACAGAGATCCACCTGCCTCTGCCTCCCAAGTGCTGGGATTAAAGGTGTGTACCACCACGCCCAGCTGCCCTGGCTCTTCTGGAACTCACTATGTAGACCAGGCTGCCCTTGAAATCACCGGTTTCTGCCTCCAAAAGTGCTGGAATCATGCATTCTTCTGTGTCCTTAAAGCCATTTAAAGTGCTTACACCTGATGAACTGACAGTTCTATACACGTCTGTTTATGATGGCTTGCTGTGATGTCACTTACCTGAGAGGTAGTGCCTGCCAGCTCTCTCCTGAGTGGTGGCCGTTTGTAGGGAAATACTCTGAAACTATGAGGGTGTGTGGTTACTCAGTCTTTTAAATTTTTTTAAAAGGCATGCGCCACCACACTCTCCTTATGAATTCTTTAAAAGAGCAACCACAATATTTTCCCAGGGAACTAGAAATACTTGAAGTAGAATTTCATTGTAATATGACTGCTGTATACCTGGGTCATCCTGGGAAAGGTTGGGGACATCTGGCTTTACAGTGTATCTTTCCTCACTGCATTCTTTCTCTGTGTGGTATCTCCAGGTCATCCATGACTTCTTATTCTCCTTGAAGGAAAGCCCAGAAAAGTTTCAGATTGAAGCCAATTTTCCAAGGCGGGTACTGCCCTGTGTCCCTTCAGAGGAATGGCCCAACCCCCCCACTCTGCAGGAGGCGGGACTCGGCCACACAGAAGTTCTCTTTGTTCAGGACCTGACAGACGAATGACAGTTTTCTGCCTCCTCCCTCCCACCCCAATCCCTAAAAGAAATGGAAAAACAAAAACAGAGAACAAGAGAGAAATTCATATTATTATTATAATACAATATTTTTTTTAAAAACTGCTGCATCCTATGAAAGGATCAGAAACCATGCTGCCTGCAAGAGTCACGACCTGTGTGGTGTGCAAGGTCAGCAGTGAACATGCCTTCCCAGTGAAGAGGTTCTTCACCTCCAGCCCATCCATTGTCCGAGTGGGGAAGGAGACATTCCCACGGTTTCTCATTCATTCTTGCTTTTATAGAAAATAAAAATGAAACCCTCCATCAACCAGCTACAGCAGCATCTCCTGAGGACTCGCTTCTCCCACTTCTGGAAGAAGAGGCAAGAGTCCGGAACAGACTGCCCACAGTTTATGAATGACTTTGTTTCTGTTTGCTTTGTAAAGATAATGACAGAAGGAATGAGGCTGACTTAGGTGGGTTTTTTTTTCCTTAAATTTATTTGATAAAGAGCCAATGCCCTGGGCCCCTTAGTCCCAGGCAGTGTAATAAAGGTGCCCTGGGCTAATCTGCGCTTATTTCTGCCATTGTTCCTCTCATCCTCCCAGAGAGGTCATTTGTTGTGGTACAGTCCTGCCACTTGTGTATCTCATTTGAAACAATGAATGGAAGTCTGGAATTGTGAGCCACAAAGGCTGTGTGTACAGTTTACACCTGTGTGTGGAGTATGTGTGCTCCTTTTACACACTGCAGCTTTGCCTTGGCATCTGTACGAGGTGATGGTGAAGGGGCCTGAACCAAAGGATGGCACCTCCTGGCTCGCCTCGGAGCGCACGTGCTGCCCTTCCCAGCTTTCCTGACTTGCCACGCTTGGTGCCTTCCCAAAAGACGAGAGGGACCCGCAGCTCCACCTGTGGATAGTTGTCCTGTTCCAGTGCAAGTATGATAATGATGTTTTAAGGATAGAACCATACCAGGCATGGCGGAGCACACCTGTAGTCCCAGCACTGGGAGGCAGAGGCAGGCAGATCTCTTGAGTTCTAGGACAGCCTGGTCAACAGTGAGTTCCAGGCCAGACAGGGCTACATAGTGAGACCCTGTCTCAAAGAAAGGACTGAACCAGAACCTTTAAAAGGAAATTTGGGCTAGCAGCCTCTGCACGTTGTTGGCAGGCACATTGCACATTCCGGTGAGGCTGTGTAGCAGACAGTTTTCAGCCTTCCTCTTGACGTGCTGAAGCAGCAGGAGCTTTTCTCTTTTTTCTGACTGTCTCCTCTGTGGTTGAGTTTTGGTGTGGGTGCATGGTTGAGCCATGCCTTGACACACGCCAGTGTGCACTGATGAGTATTTCAGTGTGAACTAGCTAGGCTGCTACAGGCTTGACACACTGCAGCCCTTTGAAGTCACTGTAGTCTCTAGTACACCGTGAGGCGGGGCATTCCAGGCCAGAGAAGCATTGCTTGTGTTGGTCACCTCCAGAAGCGTCTCTTGACTAAAGCCACTGCACCCTAGTAGTCACGTGGTACTACTCTCTGCAGCTCTCCACCGTTACAGTGAGCACTGTGTGTGGCAGGCTTGTGGAGTCATTTGGAAAACCCAAGACTGGCCCTGTGGAAATGTTAGCTCTGCTAGCTGTCTGTCAGGGCGGGGGAGAGCCTACATCTTGATGCCAACAGTGCAGTGAAGGGATGAGATGGCCCTGTGATGAAGCTCTGCAGAGGGACTTCTCCACGGAGAGCCTCCCTCCCAGTTTGTTGGCCCTGATGGCTGCCTGGCGTATGGGCAGGTTACTGTGAAAGTATCTTGTTAACAGGTTCTGATTTCCCTTCCCTTCTTCCTCCCATTCTGTCATGTACACATTTTATACCTCTTGCCATTTGTTAACTGCAAAAAGATACTAGACGCTAGACTAATAAAACAAGAGCCCTCTGTGGCTACAACTCTTGAGGGCAGCCTGTTCATGTCCTGGAGGCTTCTGCTGAAGGACCTCCCCACCTCCTGTCATCTCTCCACTTTCCTTAGTGTTTTCTCTCAGCATTGGGTTTTGATGGCCCAAGCTGGCCTCAAATTCTCTCTATACTCAAGGCTGGCCTTGAATTCCTACCCTCTTACTTCCCACTCCTGTGGTAGGATTGTGGGTGCATGTCACCACACCAGGCTCTCCAGTAGGTGTGAAACAGTTCCATTTTCTTGCTGCCCCTAGTTTTGGGGTCCGGGTGCCATTTCCCTCCTTCCTAGGTGAACTGTGGACTTCATATTTTGTCCCTCATGCCAGTACAGTCTGTGACTCCCTAAGACCTGTGAGGTTGAAGAGACCTGTGAGTATTTGCTTCCATTTAAATTGCTTCCAAAATACCCCAGCAGCTATTCCAAAGGTCAAGTCATGGGTGATAGAAGCATTTGTTTCATGCTCTGTCCCTCACTTGCCACCAAAGTAGCCCAGCTGAATGACATGGGTATGACCAAGCAGCGAGAGAGTTGTTTTGTAGCCTCAATGGGTCCTGTCTGGTCTTTTTTTCCTCTGCGGGGTTGTTTGAGGCAGTAGGGTTTGGTTTGGTTTAGCTTCTCCTTGCTTGCTTCCACTGTGAGATGCAGAGAAGAGACAGCAAGAGAATTCCTGTCTCTTTAAAAGCTAAAAAACTAGGATCTCCAGCTGATGAGTTATGAAAATTGTTAATGGTGCCATGGCCAACAAGAGTGTCAGAAAGTGACTGAGCAGCACAGTAGCCCCCCCCAGACCACATGATCAGAGGGATTGCCTGGTGCTGAACAGGGACCTCTACCTTTCAGCTGATTGGCTTTTCTGTTTGTCTGGGGGGAGGTTATGACTTGTGAAGAACACAGCAACAGAAAATCCATCCACAGAAGATGCAGTGCGCCTGTGCTGCACCTGAGTGGTTAAAAATTCCCAGAAGAAATCTAGTGTACTTCAAATTTTTTTCATAAAGGTTTACATTGTATTGTAGGTTAACATTAAACGTTTTATAACAAAAAATTATACAACCAGCTGTGGGTCTTTCTGTCGAGAAACTTCCCCATGTGACGGGAAGGGTGAAAGGTAATGTGGGAAGGAGACAAGGGAGAATGTTCAGCAAGTTACAACAGACTTACTCAGATAGCACTGTGTCCCTGTGAGAAAGAGCTCCCCAGCTCCGTGTAGGAAGAGAAGCCTGATGTGCTATCAGGCTTCAGATGTCATGATCAGCTTTGTGAATTCAGCAGCTTCTGTTGCCCCAGTTGCATGTGAGGCTAACAACTGCCTTGCCTTTTAGAATTTTGGAGAGTAAATGAAGTGTATAAGGAACACCCAACACAAACAGCACACGTTTGCCCCCCTGTCCACGGGATTGTCTTTTGAAGGACCGTTGTCATGGAGGAGTAGTGTCTGTCCCTGTAAAGTGAGCTGTGCTCATGGGAATAACTATCAAGGAACTTGGGAGAACCCCTCAAGGGACAGCATTTTCTTTCTTCGGTTTTGTTCAAGCCTCAGCCTTTCTTTGCCCTTTCCTGGTACAGAGAACTCAGAGAATCCGTTGGAGCCTTGTCACTCAGCCCGCTCTGCTGCATCTCTAAAGGTGGTGGGGGCTCCTGGTTTGTTTTGTTTTTTGTTTTGTTGAGATGGGGTCTCTCTGTGTAGTCTTGGCTATCCTGGACTCACTTTGCCTCTGCCTTCCATGTGCTGGAGATTTGTTTGTTTGTTTATTGTATATACAGTGCTCTGCTTGCATGTACACCTACAGGCCAGAAGAGGGCACCAGATCTCATTATAGATGGTTGTGAGCCACTATGTCATTGGTGGGAATTGAACTCAGGACCTTTGGAAGAGCAGCCAGTGCTCTTAACTGCTGAACCATTTCTCCAGCCCCTTTATTTTATTTCTTGAGAGAGGGTCTGTGTAGCTCTGGCTGATCTGAAACTTGCTATGTAGGCCAGGCTGGCCTTGAACTTAGATCAACAAGTGCTGGTATTGAAGGTGTGCCCCACCTTGCCTGGCCTGGCTGCAGCAATTTAGCATTACTGAATTGCTGAGTGCTGTGCACAACAGGTGTTTGCTAAATACCCTTGATCATGTTTTCAGAAATGTATAGTTTGCTCAGTGAAGGTTTGCCTGGGTGGGCTGGAGGGTGTAGCTCAGTAGCAGAAGACTGGCCCAGTGTATGTGGAGGTCTGAGTTCTCTCCCCAGAATCATCAAAACAACAAAATGTCACCTAGGTGTGGGCTTTGGTGCCCCTACATAGTGAGTGCCCCCGACATACCTCATTTGTGGTACCTTTGGAACGCTAGTGTGCTTTAAAAATAGCTATATTATTTTCGAGCCGGGTATGATGCATGCCTTTATCTCAGCACTTAGGGGGCAGAGGCAGGTGGATTGCTATGAGTTCAAGGCCAGCCTGGTCTACAAAGTGAGTCCAGGCACATGCCTGGCTCCAAGTACTTCAGTCTCAAGGAAAACTAAGGCAAGAGTAACTCAAGTTTGAGGCCAGTGTGGCGTATATAGAACCTGTCTCAAAAAAAAAAAAAAAATTACCACACTGACCAAAGATGCCTATTATTAATATTCTATTTGATTTTATTGCACTTCATTTATTTTGTGTACAGGAAGGTGCATGCCACAGAATATGGCTTGTGGGAAGTGTTTATTGCTTGTAAAGACTTTTTCAGCCTGAAACTATATAGCTGAGTGGTGGAAGCTTTGGGTAGTGATGTGTACATGGTACTGGGTCCATCCCAAGTGCCAAAAACATACACATGAAACAGAACTTTAAAAATACATTTCTAGTTCCAGGACAGCCAGGGCTACACAAACAAACCCTGTCTCAAGAAACAGAACAAGCAAGCAAGCAAACAAAAAATTACATTTATCTTTTTAACTTTGAAAGATGTACTTAAGGCTGGGTGTGGTGGCGCATGCCGTTAATCCCAGCACACCAGGCAGAGATAGGCGGATCGCTGTGAATTCAAGGCCAGCCTGGTCTCCACAGTGAGTCCAGAACAGCCAAGGCTACACAGAGAAACCCTGTCTCGAAAAACCAAAAAAAGAAAAAAAGGGAAGATGTATTTAATATATTGTGTATGAGTGTTTTGCCCACATGTGTACATGTGCACTACACAGATGCCTGGTGCCTGTGAAGGTCAGAGGACGAGTCAGATCCCCTGGAACTGGAGAGATAGTGGTTGTAGGCTACTGTGTGGGTCATGGGAATGTGTAAGAGTATTAAGTGCTCTTCAGCACTGAGCCCCAGCTCCAGCAAGTATTGGTGTGTGTGTGTGTGTACATGTTTGTGCCAAAATGCACACACAGAAGGCAGAGAAGAACTTTCAGGACTTGGTTCTCTGTGGGCTCTATTTCTGTTGCTCCAAAATTTTTCTATGGAAATGATACAACCAATATATTATCTAGATTTCTTTCAAGACGGTTTCTCTGTGTAGCCCTGGCTGTCCTGGAACTCACTGTTTAGACCAGACTCACCTCAAATTCAAGCGATCCACCTGCCTTTGCCTCCAAGTGCTGGGATTAAAGATGCGCTTCAATCTTACACATTCTCTTCTTTTATATTTTCTTTTTTGAAACGGGGGTCTCACTATGTCGTCCTGGGTGTCCTTGAACTTGCAGAACATGCCTCTGCCTCCCTACTGCTAGGATTAAAGGTGTGTACCACCACACCTAGCTCCACCTCTCCATTTTAAAGATTTTTAATATGTGTGTGTTGTTCTTCTCTTTCTCTTACTCTGTCTCTTTCTCTCTTGTCTCTCTGGGGGGCCCCTTCCTTCAACAATAAATCTTATATCATTTTTTAAAAAGTGTGTGTGTGTGTGCGCGCGCGCTACATGAGTGCAGGTACACCCTCAGAGACCAAAAGCAGGCACTAGATGTCTCCCAGGGTGGGTGCTGGAGTCTAGGAACTGAATATGGGTCCTCTGGAAGAGCATCAAGTGCTTTTAACTACTGATACCTCTTTGATGCCTTTTTAGACAGCTACAGCTCTTCAGTAGGTATAAACTAATCAAAATATTTTATAAACTGGCTGTGGGTGGCACACACCTGTAATCCCAGCACTCAGGAGGCAGAGGCAGGCAGATCTCCCTGAGTTTGAGGCCAGCCTGGTCTACAAAGTGAGTCCAGCCAAGTTACACAGAGAAACCCTGTCTGGAAAACCAAGAGGAAAAAATAAATAAATAAAAATAAAATTGCTATCCAGAAAGTCGTGTTCCTACAGCAGTGCTGTGCCCTCAGTCTCTGGTCTGTCAGCATCATCTCTACATCCTTCTCTTTGCTGTAGTGTGATTGCTGTGATCACAAGCAGTTTAGGAACGTCAGGCATGGTGTCCAATGGATCTCTGAGTTCAAGGCCAGCCTGGTCTACAGTGCTAGTTCTAGGACAGCCTAGCTACACAGAGAAACCCTATCTCAAAAACAAAACAAAAGGGCAATTTGGGGAGGAAAAGGTTTATTTCTGTTTAGGCTTCCAAGTCACAAGCCTTTATTGAAGGAAGTCAGGGCAGGCACTCTGGGAGGAATCTGGAGGCAGGAGCTCAAGCAGAGACCTTGGAGGAATGCTGCTTACTGGCTAGCTTTCAGGCTCCTGTTCCACTATTCTTCCTTCTTCCTCCTCTTCTTTTCCTGAGGATATGCTGTCATTAAATATCACAGGAAACATTTATACACATGCAAAAGTAAGTATGTTTTTGCACAGCAGATGTAGCTAGCATGTAGCCAAGATGCATGTGGGTGCTGTTGTTATTGCCCTGAGTGCTGACTGGAACAAGCTCTCTTTTTGGGGCAGGGGATTTGAGACAAGGTTTCTCTGTGCAGCCTTGGTTGTCCTCTACTCACTCTGTAGACCAGCCTGGCCTTGAACCCAGAGATCCACCTGCCTTTGCTTCCCGAGTGCTGGGATTAAAGGCATGTGCCACCACACCTGGTGGGTCAGCTGTCCTTTGAGGGTCTTTCCCAGAATGCACTTCTCTATCAGGGCCTTTATCTGGGATAGAAACAGCAGAGACCAGAGATTTATCCCAGCTTGCCACATTATCATACCCCAAATAAAACAATTGCCAGTGGATTAACAACTGCTCATCTCAACTTGGGCCAGTGAGGAAAGAGGGCAGGTGGAGCCTATGTAAAGGTACTGGGGCACTGTCAACTTTTTACATGCTTTCTCTCTGGCAGTTTACTCATTTAAAACACTTGTTTATTCAATCCATATATTCTGAAAATGTCTACGTTGTCCTTTCCATTTTGCTAGAGGTCTGGTATTACGGTGAATGTGATGGCTCTAGGTGTAAACGTAGGTACCAGGGGCCAGCAGGAGCCATGGTGGAGAACCCTCTGCAGGTGTATTATGAGTAGGACTGGCTGGAGGGAGAGGCCATTGGAACTGACTTTGGAAGGTGCATGGGCACTAGGAAGAAGGGCATCAAAGTGGTAAGTTGGTGTTAGGGAAAGACCTTGGTGGAGTCTCTCCTAGGCCTCTGGTTGGCTGCAATCTTAGGCAAATTGAAAAGTCACCCCCCCCCCCCCGCCTCTTTTTATTTTTTTAGTTTTCTGAGACAGGGTTTCTCTGTGTTGTCTTGGCTGTCCTAGACTCACTTTGCAGACTGGCCTTGAACTCAACAGTGATCCACCTGCCTCTAACTTCCCCAGTGCTGAGATTAAAGGTGTGCGCCACCATGCCCCACTGAACGTCCTTTCTCTGTGCCAGGACTTAAGACAGGCTGGTTTCAGTCAAGAGAAGAGATGGACTCGGGGGCACATCTCTCTAATTCCAGCACTCGAAAGGCCCAGGCAGGGTTGCTGAGAATTGGAAGCCACCTTGGCAACACAGCATCAAGCTTGCCAGGAGTACACAGCAAGACTTAGTTTCAGAGAACAAAATAAAAACAGAAGGTCCCTCCCATGCCCACGGTGGGTACCCTGGCAGTGTTACAGGCACTCACAGGGGTGCAGCATCCTCAGCAGAACAGTTAGGATTTGTGAGTAGGGTAGGGATGGAGAGGCAGGGGCTAGGAAAGGAAGGGGGGGGGGTGGTCAGGGTGCTGGCCGTCCAGGGTCTGCACCATGCAGAGGCACTAGTTGCTGGAGAAGCACCAGGGTGCCACCACATTCTTCCCTCTCAGCCTTTCTCTGAAAAAGAGTTGAAATCATTGTCTCTTCTTCAGGAAGAGGCTGATGCACCCCAGGCTTTCCAAAATGCCAAGGCTTCCTTACTTCATGTGTGGAGGAGTCTGAAAAGAGGACGACCAAACCAGGGCCTCTGTTCATCAAGCCTGGGGTACAAGGCTGCCCTCATTCCTGGTCAGTCCTAGAACTGGCTATCTGGCAGGCAGTTTCTCCAGGTGGAAGTAATACACTTGTTAGGCTGTGGAGGAACAGAAGCCACAGGGAGGCTAACAGCCCCTGGCCCTGCAGCACCTCCTTGGCATCACTCAGGTGCCTACTTTCAAGGCCCTAGTGATCATTGGAAACAGCTGTTGCCTGGGTGTTTTAACCTCTGCTTCTGGAGGTGAGACTTATACCTGCTGGCCTGAAGCAGAAGCCAGCTAGTTTGGGGGAATAAACTTATTTGACACTCAGACTCCCCCAGGAGTCAGGACAATCACATTTCCCCTGTAGAATGCCTAGGCTTTTACATGGTCCTTATGGGCTGAGAACTCTGAATGTTCACTATGAGCCAGACGCAGCCGGAGTTGCTAGCAGGCAGGCAGAGCGTCTGTGAGGAAGCAACTGAAAGCCTTCCACTCCCACCCCACGTCATACCTCAAAGTGGTAACTCCAGCCCAGTCTGTCCTGTTGGAGTGGGCCTTCAGTTTTCTGTAGGCTCTTTGGTTTTGAGACCAAACCTATTACGATGCCCAGCCTGGCCTCAAGCCCACTGCAGGAGTGAACTACATGCCCAGCTTTCTTAAACTTTATATTTCAAAATAACTTTAGTTATAGAGATTGCAGAAACATTTCTGAAAGCTCTTGTGTATACCTCTCGCTCCTCTCCGATGGAATCTGAGAGGCTGAGAGGCTAGGGATGCCTCACAGCTTGTCGGGAGAGTATTTAAGTGCAAGAAACCAAAAGCAAACCACCCAGAAAACCTGACACGGGTACAGTCTGTGACTCTAAAGGTTTTACATGAGTCTTGTGTACATACACACATGCATGTTTTTATTCCCTCCCCTTTGCTACATTTAGATCTACCCAAACATGTTCTGCCACCATGAAAAACTTCATGTTGCCCTCATTTCCTATTCCTTAAAAATAAGATGTTCTATTAAGATTTATTTTTTATGTACATGAGCTTTGCCTACATGTTGTCCTCATTTCCTATTCCTTTTTAAAGCATGTTCTATTTTTTTTTTGTTTTTTGTATTTTGTTTTTGTTTTTTTGTTTTTTTTTCTATTGTTTTTTTGTTTCGTATGTATGTATGAGTGCTTTGTCTGCATGTCTGTCTGTTTGCTACATGCATGCCTAAGGAAGTAGTTGGTAAGCTTCCATGTAGGTGCTGGGAACCGAACCTGGTGGATCCTTCCCAACAGCAGCAAGTGCTCCTACCCACTGAGCCAACTCTCCAGACCCTTGTTCCTATTCCTTAACGCCACGTTTACACTACTTTGTAGTTTCTTCCATGCTATCATTTTGACAGGGTTAGATAGAGTGTCACTGGCTTCACTTGTCTGTGGAGACCAGTCTCTTTTTCCCACCCAGGTTCTTGTTTTGTTCTCTTCAAGAACAAAGTATAAGCAGGACACAGTATTAATGTGGGGTTACTGACCATCAACAGGAGAAACAGGAAAAGCTGGTCCACATAAGGGAATGACAACTCCAGTAGGACAGAGCTCCAGAATGCTGGCACAACTGTTGGGGTGTTACGGGGCTTGCAGGTTTCCAGAACGGCAGGTCTGTGAGTGCTGGATCCTGAAGGCTGCAAACACATTTCTGTCTACAGCTCAAGTGTTTCCCTGCTGCTGCCTGAGAGACAGAAGCCTTTAATTCTCATTGGTTTTGTAAACGTTAATATTTTAATTTGGAATTCCGTAATGGCTGATGGCATTGCACATTTTTTTCATAAGCAACAAAATGGCCTCTTTGTTGTGTATTGAACATTTGCTTTTATGTATCTGAGAAATGAGCCAGCTTCTTTCTAGGTCCTTGGTTATTTTTTATCTATTTCAGAAGAGGCTGAAAAATTTCCTGAAATGTTGGTAAGTTAATTCCAAGATACTTCCCATTTACCCAGATGTGGTCCTATTTTGTTTCAAGCTACACTTGCCTGTAAGGCAGCTTTTAGTTCTAGCGTGTTTCCTTTAAGATTAGAATTTTGTGTGTGTCTGTATATGACACATATAGGTGCTTGCATGGGGTCTTCTGAAGCTAGACTTGCAGGTGGCTTTGAGCCCTGACTTGGTGCTGGAAATCACTCTAGTCCTCTCAGCTGTTGAGTCATTTTTACAGGCCCAAATTTTTATTGTGACTCATTAGAAATAGTATGGTTTTAAACTGTATTTTCATGTGTCCAGGTTGGGAGTGTTGGCTCAGTTGAGTGCCCAAACATGATCCATGTTCAAAGAACAAGTGTAGTGGCATATGCCTATAACCTTAGCACTTGGGAGGCGGAGGCAGGAAGATACAAAATTCAAGGTCAACCTCTGCTATGCTATCTAGCAAGTTGGAGGCTGGCCCAGGATACATGCGATGCTGTCTTTTCAATTATTTATTGCTGGCTTCTAGGATCATTTTTTCCTCTCTCCTCCCTTTCTTTTTGCAGACATCTCTCAGCTTGCCCTCTAGTTGCTGGGCTCAAGGCATTATCACCGGTCCGTCTCTCCGGAGTGGCTGGAACTATGGGCACAAACTACCACTCAGGTTGCACAATTGTGCTGACCTTGTACCTGGGCTGCTGAATCCACTGTCAGGAAGTTTCCAGGCATGTCTTCTCCACCTTTCATTAGCTGAATTACAAGTCCAGGATATTTCCCTTTCTTGTCCACTTCCATGTGACTTCCTGCTGCTGCTCAGTGACAAGATTCTTGGGGCATCCAGGCTTTCATGAAGTGGAGTTTAGCTTACACTTCTAAACAAGCTGAAGCTACCTTCTCATCTCACTGACTTTTTTTGTGGGTGGTTAATTATTTTGATATAATCTGGGGTTTTCCTTTGGGCTTTTAAAAAAGATTATATATACAATGCTCTGCCTGCATGTACACTGCACACCAGAAGAGAGCATCAGATCACATTATAGATGGTTGTGAGCCACGATATAGTTGCTGGGAATTGAACTCGGGACTTCAGGAAGAGCAGTTAGTGCTCTTAACCTCTGAGCCATCTTTCCAGCCCCCTTTTGGGCTTTCTGTAGTCCCAAAGAGCTTACAAACTCCCCCACTTTGGAATTTCATTGCTCTAAGGCCTGGGAACTCAGTTGCTGCCAATATATAATTTACCACATCCCAGAATGCTGCAAGCAGTACACGGCTACAGCCAAAGCAAACACAGGACACACAACCTTAAGAATCAATTCTAGAGATTTACAGCACAGATCTGCACAAGGCCCAGTATAGGCACATCATGCAGACTCCTGACACCTTCAATGTGGACTCACTAAAATTGTATTATCAGAGTCCTTACTCCTGTATAAACCAGAATGCTCTCATGGATGTTTTCTCAAGTGGACTATGAGAACACATCAGTTATCTTAACCCCCAACTTGGAAAGGATCCAAAGACTATATGAGCTCTGGTCAGTGGCACCACACAAGCCACCGCAGGGCAGAGCGTGCTGTGTGACGTGCTCGCTCACTCCTGCACCCCATGCCCTCCATGGAGAGAAAAGAAGCCCCATCTGAGGGAGGGGACGAGGCGAGGAGTGCACAAATCCTCTTATTTGTGCCCTGGCCAATCATGCTGTTGAAGAACTGAGTGAAATAAATTGCTCAGGGTGAGTTCACAACCGGCGCTTGTTCAGTGAGTGACAGAAGCCCCAGAACAAGAGCAGCCCTCCCCTTTGGAGAAATGCCAGAACTGGACTGAGACCTGACCCAGTCTAATCTTCTTTCGACTTTGCTATGGATGAGGCCCTGGACTCGGCACACACTAGGGTAACACACGTCTCCGCTGAGCTACACACAGCCCACCACATCAGAATCTCAGGGTCAGGCCCATGTGATAGTACATGCCTGTAATCCCAGACTTGGGAGATGGAAGCAGGGAAGTCCAAAAGATTCAAGTTCATCGTCAGTTACCTAGCGAATCTAAGACCAGCCCCAGCTGCATGTAATCACCTCAAAAACGCAAAATGCAAGTTAGGACCACTGAAGGACATCTGTCCTCACACTAGTCAAGATTGCCAACAGAAGCCAAGCTCATATGAAACTACTGGTTCTGGTCAGTCCTGACTAACTTCACTGATCCAGAGCAAGGAACAGCCGACTTCTGCGACTACCTGAGCGCTGACTTCTCCAGCCCCGAGGCAGGCCCCACTTTTTACTTCTCATGAAAAGAACACAAACAGCCAGGGGCAGCTTGGGCAGCACTTGTATACATCATACATTTATTAGTGAATAGCCTTCTGAAATCAGCAACAATATTAAAAAAAATAATGATTGCACTACTTGGTCAAGCAGAACTAGCAACTTTCATTTTAAAAAAAGTACAAATCTGTTAAAAATTTCAATCAGTATACACATATATAATACAACATACTAGTTATGTTAAATGCTACAAACCAATGTGAGTCCAGTGGGATGGAAAAAACCACACATTTAAGCTTTAAGAACCATTTTTCTCTATATATTAGCATTTTCTCAAATACATACATGGGAAAAATGAGGTAACTGTAAGATGTGCAAGGAACAGGGCCCCCAAATCACATGTGTTTATATATATATATATGTGTGTAATTATATATATAAAAAACCCTTTCTAACACAAAACACAGGCGCTGGGCCCAGCAGTGCCGGGGGAAGGTGCCCACTGTCATGCCTAGGCCGGAAGTTGGTAAAGAAAGAGTGAACAATGCCAAGCCCCCAGCACAGGAAATCACAGGTAACATGGCATCTACAGCAAGGTCGGCAAATCACAAATATCCTAAGTAATTGTTTCATAAATCTTTTTAAAATGATTTAAAAAAAAAAAGGTGTATTTCCCCCCCAGTAGCTGCTTGTTGGAATCATCACTGCAGCTGACACAATCCATGAGCCAATCCTGATGCCCCAGGAACCACGAGGGTTTGCAAACCTTTTTGGGGTGAGGAAGGGAAGGGGGTTGGAGAAGGTGGTTCTCTGTGTAAAACACGTGGATTTTCAACACTGCTATAAATATAGAAACATCACCTGGAGTTATATACAGTAAGACTTTGGGTTCTTGTGGGATGGGACCAGGCCAATGGGGCCCCTGGCAGGCTGGGGTGGGAGACAGGAGCCAGGGCTGCTGTGTGAGAACGAGGGTGGTTGGAGCATCCCTGAGGCAGCAGGCGCCAAAGGCTGCCTGCTAGGATGTGCCGGCCCCACACGCAGTTCGTTCACTCAGGGCAGCAACCCCAGTCGTGGGTAGGAAAGGAAAAGAAAAGGACCTGAAAGGAAGGTAGGGAATCAGCCTCCTCCAGACCTTGGAGGGTAGGGATCAGGCCAGGAGGGGCCCCCTGAGGTGGAGGGTCACATCCTCCCTAATCCCTGTCCTCATGGGATTCCCAGGAGAAGACTCACCCAGGCAGGTGGGCAACAGGCCCTGGCTGGAGTGGAAATGCCCTGAAGAGCAAACGGTCCCGGCAGGCTCTAGGGACATGTGCAGTACAGTGCATGGCAGTTATCAGCTGAGCACAGACACCCTCCCACCCCTAACTGTGCCCTGGGACTTCCAGCCACCAAGCACGGTCCCAGCAGCACACTCATATGGAGGCCTGGTGCAGCACAACCTGACCCTACTCTGCCTCCTGGGCATTTGGTCCCGGTTGGTCCCTATGCCCCCACCCAATCCTATTAAACCAAAAGGAAAACAAAATAATAATTAAAAAAAAAACAAACAAAACTGAACACCTTTAAAATATCCACACCCCCTACACGCAATTTTGGGCCAAATGAATAAACAAAAACTGCTGTTCCTCACATTCATGCAAACGACAGGAAGGGAGACGATCGAGCATGGGTCTGACACTGTCACTGGTGGAGGGGCACCAGGAACACAAGGACATGCCCAGATCTTGGCTTGGTTCCTGCTCCAGCTTGGAGGCCCATCCCATTTGCTCGAGGAGCCTGGCTGGGACACTGTCCAGCCTGGGGGTGGGCTGGAATGCTGTGCCTGGGGTGAGGGTCCTGTGGAGTCAGACCCACACTGCACAGCAGCAGAGGCAGAGCTGACTGCCTAAGTCTGTCTGCAATCAACAGGAGGACTCAGACCAGGGACTTAGGAAATAGTCTCTGGTTGCTATCTGCCCACACAGCTGGCAGCACCACCTGGGCAAAGAAGGAACACTTCACTTCAGTACAAGATACCAGCTGACCCACGGTGGTTTCTCCTTTGCCCCTTTGGAGGGGGCGGTAATCACACCAGCCACCACACTTGGGGAGCCAGCAGGAAGAAAGACCCAGGGGCAAGTAGGAGGCAGACTGAGCTGGGGACACTCAGGCAGCCCCATGGCGGGCAGGCAGGCAGGCAGGCAGACTGGGGAAGAAGTCTTTGGAGCTTGGCAAATGCAGGGGCTTATTGCAGGGGCTTCTCCAGGGGTGACCCTGGCACCAGCTCTGGAGTTGCAGGTGGGAATGCTGCGACAGGCCTGGGCCCCTCCCTTAAAGTTCTCCCTGGGCCACTCCCTGCCTCCCCCCCCCCCACCCGTTTCCGGAGCTTTGGGCAGGGTTCTTGTGGGTGGCTGTGGAGCCTCACTCAGCCTCCCTGGGCACCTCGGAGGCATCGGCCCGGCAAATGGGACAGGTCCGGTTGGCCTGGGAGGAACAGCCACACATCAGACCCCATTCTTACCTGACCTCCCCGCCCCAGCCATTTGACCTGGATAAACTCTCTGTACCGCCCACGGAGATACCAGGGAGCTGGCTTAGGCCACCTTACCTTCAACCACTTGTCAACACACTTCGCATGGAACTCGTGGTTGCAGGGAAGGACTCGGAGGAGCTGCCGCACCTCAAAGTCACTGAAGCAGACCACACACCTGAAGAGGAGGATAGTGTCACCCCACACTGACAGCTGTGTACCCTCCCAGGGGGTCTCAATGGGACACTCACAGAGTCTGCTCAGACTGATGGCCGTCAGGGTTAAAGCGGTACGAGGGCAGCTGCTCTATGTCTGCTTTGCTGAGGCCTCTGGGCTTGGCATCTCCCAGCCGCTCAGCCAGGTTCAGGAGAGCCTAGAGCCAGGCAAGGAGTGTCAGCAGCACTTGAGACCCTCACCTCACCCCACCCCACCCCACCCCACCCCCCACGGGCTCTACACACCTCGTAGTTCTCCATCTCCACGTCATCCACATCCAGATCCAGGCTGATGGTGGGGCCCATGGTGGTTGGTGACATTGGCAGCATTGAACTAGAGGACAGGGAGGGGAGTCCCAACATGCAGGTCAGTAGAGGCAGGGGTACAAAGTAACCCTCTCTCTCCCTGGATGCTAAGTATAAGTGTCAACAGCTCAAACTCAGGGTCCTGGCATTTGCTGCAGGAGAGGCAATGATGACTGCTGGGTGTAGGTATGCTGAAGACACAAAATGACCGAAGCGCCTGGGCCCAGAACTGTGGAGGCCCTTAGAGAACAAGGCCAAATGGCACTTACAGGAAGTAGGGTAGGAAGCTTGGGTAATAAGATGGTGGCGGTGGTGGGGGTGGTGGAGGTGGCAGCGGCTGTTGCAGGCGGTATCTCTGCGTGCTCAGTCTTCGTGGCATCATGTGGGAATATGGCTGCAAACAAGCAAACAGGCACAGGTCAACAGGCAGGCCTGTCTGCTCGCTGCCCTAAGCCTGGCTGGGAGGACAGGGGTGGCACTTACCACACCGAAGGACAGTTCCTGGTGTAGTGGGTCGTGGGGTAGGTAGTGAAGGGGCACTGAGGGCGACAAGGCTGGGCCAGTGGCCGAGGTGGAGTAAGTGAAGCTCCCTAAGGGGTGCTGATCCCCTCGAAGGTCCAGATCACTATCCAGCCGCTGCAGGGGCTAGAGGAGGAAGGGATGGGTCAGCAGCTGATTCCAAGAAGTCCCACTCTGCACTCCCCCTCACCTTCCCAAACTCACCATCCGTGGGTGCTGGGTCTGCAGGGATACAAACTGCCCAAGCGGTGCCATGTGGGTGGGTTGGGGCGGTGGGGCCGGCGGTGGGGGGTGAAGAATGTAGTGGTCACTGGAGATGAGGTGGGGGTAGGTGGGATAGGGCACAGGGAGCTGCTGCATGGTACACGCCTGGATCAGCTGCTGAGAGAGAGCAAAGAAGCTGGGCCCTTGCTTGCCATGAAGGTCCTGCCGAAGGTGTTGAACACACACACAAACCCAGGAGCTACAGCAACTCTCTAAGTCCACCCTTGCTCTAGGCCACCTCGGCAGGATGCCCCACCACAGCCACCACTGCAGTGCCTCTGCCAATGTACGCAGCAGGCACTTGGTTACAGAAAGGTCCTCGAACTTACACCTGTGTGGGAACACAAACACGTTGCTCTGGGAAGGGCCATGGCCAGAAAGCCAAGTTAGTGCACTGGCCGCCTGCAAGCTCAGCTCCTAAGAATACTTGTGACCATGTCTGCTAGAACAGACAGTGTGGCATGCACCTGGGGCAGGAGAAGAAAGCTCACTCACTGGAGGTGGGAGGCAGCAGAGGGGGTAGTGCTGCCCACTGAACATCACGGAGCATGCTGGGAGCTGCTGGGTACTGCAGCCAGGGATGTGTTGGCTTGTAGGCAAGGGGAAGCCTTGGGTGGTCACTGTGGTGACTGTGTAGGACAGAGGGACAGGTCCCTGGTGCACCTGTGGAAAGACACCAGTGAAGTGTTGGGAGGGAATCTAGTTATGAGGGCAATCTTCAGAGAAAGAGTTCTGTGGGAGGCCAGGCAGATCTCTGGACCATGAGGCCAGCCTGATCTATATAGGGAGTTCCAGGCTAGCCAGGGCTACATAGTTAAGACACTATCTCAAAATACAAAACAGTCCCATTGGAAGAACTCCTGAATCCTTTACAGCAAGCATCCCAAGGAAAGCCCTCCCTCTTTCTGGGACCCAGCTTCCCCATCCGTATCATGGGACTAACATATGCTAAATACACCAAGATAGAATCAGCTTTGCTGCCTCTGCTTCTTAGACCAGTTTGAAAGAATGAAGCTGGGAGCAGGGGGTGGGGTAGGAGTTGTTCTACCTACTTGTTCGTGGAGATCAACCATGAACGGGCTCTGCTGGGTGGTTGAGTGCAGCATTCGGGGGCTCCTGCCGGCAGGAGCTGAGGCTCGGTGCTCCTCTACAGAGAAGTGTGATGGTTGGGGCAACAGCTGCTGGGAGGGTAAGTGCTCATCCTGGGCGGGTGGGCTGGCTAGGGGCCCCTCGTGGCCAAGGCTGTACCACACAGAGGAGCCCAAATAGGACAGAGGGGCACCACTCATTTATAATTCATGGAGGGAAACCAGGTTCATAACCCATACTAAGAAGATAGCTCAGGGTCTTGGGACCCACCCCTCTACCCCTGAACCCAAGCCAAGCTGGCTGCCCTTGAACTAGGGATGCAGACTTCTTCCTACCTTCTTCCCCAGAGCTGGCCTGGACTGCTGCTAGGTCTTGTAGCGAATTGCCAGTGACCCACAGAGGCAGAGGGTGGCCACTTAGTCACTGCCAGGGCCCATGGTCTCATCAGGGGGGCAGGGAGATAGAGGGGCTGGGCCAGGGTTCACACCCTAGGAGGCAAGTAGAGAAACATATGAGTGATAGAAAAATCCAGTTGCCGGTACAATTAGGAATTGGGAGACTGATGAAACCTAGTCAGGCCCTGCTCTGAAGCCTGGGGTCCAGTGTGACAGGCTAGCCTTAGCTTCTTGTTCTGTGAAATGAGATCACAGAATGTGGTAAACTCAGAGACCAGACCAGTGTGCTTCAGGGCCAGCTGGCTCCAGTGCGGCTCAGGCTGGAGGAAGCTCTTCCTCTGGTACATGCCAGGGGCTAAATCTTGGCCTCTAGGGAGCTGAGGCTCTTGGGGAGCTCCACGTTCCCCTTGCATGTGAGTGGTGGAAGAGGAACTCCAAAAAGGCCTGGGACTCAACTCTTCTCTAAGTGCTTGGTAAGACCATGTGACCTGCTTCCCACTCTTCGGGAAATTTTCAGTCTAAAGCTAGACACCATTCTCTCTCTGTAGCCCTTTCCCTTAGTGCCCACTCAGGTGTGACTCCATCTACTAAGGAACGCTTTTAGCAAGCCTATCTCTACATCCTGCTGTTCATAGAGGTCACCTCAAGACTTCATACGGACTAGGAAAAAAGCCTGCATCTGGCAGCATGCTAGACGCATGTCTTGTGGCCCCACACAGATCCTAAAGTGGGAGGTAGAGCCTTCTGAAAAAGGATGAATCTAGAGAGATGGCTCAGCGGGTAAGAGCATTGGCTGTTCTTCCAAGGGTCCTGAGTACAATTCCCAGAAACCACATGGTGGCTCACAACTACCTATAATGTGATCTGATGCCCTCTTCTGACCTGGAGGTGTACACGTAGGCAGAACGCTGCGCGCGCGCGCGCGCGCACACACACACACACACACACACACACGCTCTCTCGCTCTCTCTCTCTCTCACTGAATCAGAGGAAGCTGAGCAGGACATGGTCTCCTCTTTAGGGACCAGGTGGGAAAGCAGGGTATTCAACTCTGGGCATTCACCCCACTTACTCAGTCAGGATGACGATGACGCCTTATCAAATCAAGCAACACTCTGAAACCATCAGCACTGGACCAGCTGTCTACCATCACTGCCACAGGGTGATCTTTCCATTCTTTCTTAGCTGATAAACCTATGTGTGCTCGGTACCCAGTTCCAAATGCTGCCCCCTGCTGACACAGCAAGGGAGTGAGGCCAGTTAAGCACCTCAGCCATTCCTGCCAACATCAGAAGCAGAGTCCTCTGCCCAGGACTCTCTGCACAGGAGAATGTGTTCTCCACATCATCCAACCTGCGTGGCCTACCAGCTGGATTCACTTCTGTTACTGAAGGGTTCAGGCACATAGCAGGTGTGGGATTCACTGAAGACCATCACACAATTCATAAAGGCATAGTCTGGCAACGATGACAGGGTGTTGCCAGTGTGAAGACTGGGAGATTATAAATTAATTACACCCCCCCCCCACCAACTCTAGTCTCTGAAATAAGACTTTGCGAACGAGTGGGACTTGCCCTCCTCGTCCTGCACATGGGCTTTCTTCCCTATTACATATCCTGACACAGAGCTTCCCACTTCCTGATTCTACACCAGCCACAAATGAGGGCCAGGGAAGACTCAGAAACGCACCCCCAAATACCTTAAACAAGGTTCCTGGCTCACCCCAAACCAGCAGATAGAAGGGCATCTAGTGGTGGGCAATGGTGCCAAAAGTAACACATCACCCCAAACAAACAACACCCCCAACTTCTTGCCAGGGCCTCAGGCCCATGGCTTTCCAGCTCTGAACATCAAACTCTTAAGTAAAAATGGCAGCAACCTAACAATGGCCTCCCAGAGACCCATCAAAGGATGCTCTTGAGAGAAGGGGCAACCTTAAAGTGAATGCCAGCTGTAGTGTGAATGATCATTACTGTCCTGGGTGACACCAACCCTAGGTGGACACAAGGCACCACACTGAAGGATACAGAAGCACACTACCCTGGCTGTGCACCTCTGGAAGGAAAGGTGATTCTGTAACACCTACCAGAAATAAAAGTTGTAAAGAGGGGACACACCCATTTCAGATACTGCAGCCCCAAGAGGAGGTGTTCTAGACCACAGGGAACGGAGCTGGTCCTGGCCACTTCCCTAGGCCCATTGGCCAAAGCACCACACCTCTCGCTGACAGTGGTCTGAGGAAAAGCCAGACATTCCCTCAGGAGCCACATATAGGCGATGGCAAGTATCTCTAAGTACCTGTAAGTGGCCTTACAGGAGATGTGCATGAGAGACTGAGCTGGACCTAGCGACACACTCAAGGTCAACCAGAAACACCACTTTCCCACACCTTCTCCTCTGTACTCTCTATGAAGTTTGTGTAAACTCCCCTAACTCCGATCTTGCACCCTTGGGTCCACAACCCTGCCAGTCAAGTACAGGGTCCCAAGCAAGTATCTGACCCTGGCATTGGGTCTGTTTCCAGAAAAAGAACACTCCCTCTCACAAAGTTAGACTCCAGGACTTAGGCGGGAAGACAAGTTCTCCGTCCCTACTTGCTCACCCTGCCCCCACTCTAAAGAGGAGCTTCCGAACTCCCACTAAGACCGCGGAGCCGGTAGAGGGTGGGACCACCACACCTTGGCCAGCTTAGACTACCTGGGTGACCTTGGTTAAAGAACTCCTTTAGTTTCTGATAAGCTTCGGTTGCAACAAATTAAAGCCCGGATCGAAATCTCCCCAGGGCGCCTCTAAAAAACAGAGACAAGAAAGCGGGTGTTCACATTATAAGGGAGGAAACAAGTCCCCGAGGATCAGGCTCCTCCCTAAAGCAGGCCAGACGCAGGCAGTGGAGCTCCAGCAGCAATCTTCCAAAGCCACCCCTCCCTGGGGACGGGACCGAAGCTCGCACACCTGTCCCAGGAGAGCCTCCGTTGTCCCCTTACTCCGTATTGCCGCACTCGGAGGAACACTGAGGGAAGAGGCCAGGCAGCAGCGCTGGGCTAGAGCGCTGTGACTTTAAGAGCCGAGGATCCTGGACCATGTGCTCGGCGTGAGACAAAAGCAACAACAAAGGAAGTGGCGGCTGCAGGGGGAGGGGGTGGCTCCTTTCCCTCCACCGCAGCGCTCGGCCAGGCACAGCAGCAGCCCGGACTGGACCAGGAAGCCGCAGGCAGCATCTGGCCGGGGGACCCCCGTGGCCGGCCCGCCCGGCACACCAGGATCGACGCCTACGAAGCCCGCAAACCACGGAGTCCCTGAGGAAGCCGCAGTGCCGGACTGCGGGTCCGAAGTTAGGGGCCTGGCCTGACTCACCGGCAGCCGTCCAACCACACGCGGGCTCCTTTGTTCACGACGTGGGGTGCGGACGGTGGAGCGCTCGCTCCCTGCTGAGCCTGCTCAGTCTTCCGCCTCCCCGGCCCGGACCCGAGAAGAGGGCGGCGCAGGACGAAGCTGTGCTCCGGAAGGCTGGCCCTTTAAGAACTGTCCGCGGCGGCCGGATGGAACCAGCCCCACGTTTGATTCACAACATTCGGAGCGGCGGGGGCGCGCAGCGCGAAGGGCGGCTCGCGGGGGCGCGCCAGGACGCTCAAGCAAACAGTAGCGGCTGGAGCCAGCGTCAGCCCCGCCCCGCAGGCCCCGCCCCGCGGTGTCAACCAATCGCGGCCGGCCGGAGACACGTGACTAGCGGATCGCCATCTTGAAAGCCATGTCAAAAAAAAAGGCCTCCTCGTCCCTACCTCATACTTGAGAGCCCCCACGGCCAGCCCACAGCGAAGAGCAGGGCAGCCCGATGTGGGGTCACGGCACGTACTAAAATGTCATGGTTACCTTCTTATGGCCGCGGCCTTTGTGGGGCCCGCAGCCTCTCACGTAGCCAAGGTGAGAGGACCGCCCTCAGCCCGGCCCGCACGCTTCCCAAAGATGACGTCACTCCCAAGCCCTGCAGGCCAGCGATGACCTCATAGCCCACCTCGACTCTCCAGCTTTCTGTTCCGTTACGCGGCGCCTTTAAAAAGCTGGTACAGCCCAGACGGCCCAACAGACCAATGACTGACGACCCATGAAAACGATTTAACGTCTCCCGGGCAGGGGGATTGGCCCTGCGCGTGCTGACGTCACAGAAACATTTTTGCCACCCCGCCCCCAGCGCGGCCGGGAGAAAGGGGTGGGGAGGCGCCAGTTCAGCTAATGTCGAAAGAGCTGGCGTCTCCTGCAGCAAGCCCAGCGAAGTTTCTGCACCTAGTTTTCTATGCCCCCCCCAACACGTGTGAGTCTAAGGATAATGACAAGCAGCCCATTGTACCTGATAGGAGAATAACACACCCAGGGCTGGCGGGTCTCTGAGGTTGAGCCTTGTCTGGTCTACATAGTTGCAGAACAGCCAAAGCTACAGAGACCTTGTCTTCACACACCCAGGTAACACGACTGAGGCAGGGGAGGAAGCAGAGATATGAGCCCCAGCTGAAGCAGAGCCTCGGTCTCCTTAGGCTGTCTCCCAGGCAAACATACAAAGTGGGGTATAGTGTCTGTGCCGATCATGTGAGCAGGACCCCATTAGTGAAAGCACTGCTGTCCTCTCGGATGTTCTGTAGTAACTGGACTCCAGCGCCCACCAACCTAGAACAAGGCGTCAGTACAAAACGGCAACATTTGTTAAACCTCTGTGGTAGGCTACTGATGAGGGACACTGTACTTTGCTGTTATATCTCATTACCTTAAAAAAAAAAAAAAGCTGAACAAGATGTAACAGTATTGTCAATTTCAACTGGATATTGTATCTGCATACAGTATTTCTGAAATGATACAGGAATTGTCATTTAGGGTGCACCTGCTCAGGGAAGGTTTAAGTTTCTTTGTATTTGCTTATTGCTTTTGTTTGTTTATAAACAATCTGTATCTCGGGCTGGTCAAACTCCAGCGCCTCCTGCTTCCACCCCCACGTGCTGGGGCACAGGCATATACCACCACTCCTGGTTTATTTTTTAATTTGGTAGCTGTATATTTGCTTTTAAAAATTCTAGACAGAGCTGGGCATAGTGGTCCATGCCTCTGTATGATTAACCCCAGAAAAGTGAAGATCAGGGTCCCATCAGCCCCTTGTAAAAGCAGAGGTGGTAATGGAACCTCGAAAAGCAGAAAGAATTGACTTATAGAAAGGGAAAGTGGGTTACAGGAGCAGGTGGTCTCTGAGTTAGAGGCCAGCCTGTTCTACAGACTGAGTTCCAGGGTATTTAGGGCTACACAGACCCTGTCTTCAAATACAAATAAAATCTAGACAGTACAACCTACTGAAAAAAATTGCCAAAATCCATAAAAGAATTTATCTTAAGCCTATTTTTTAAAGATTTTTTTTACATGTATGTATGAGTGCATGATTGACTGTATGTTTGTGCAACATATGCATGCAGTGCCTGTAGGGGCCAGAGAGGTTGTTGGACCCCTTGGAACTGGAGTTACATGTAGTTGAGTCAATAGATGTTGGTACTGGGAATCGAACCCTGGTCCTTCCGAAGAGCAGCAAGTGCTCTTAACTGCTCAACTACCTCTCAGTCATTTTAGCACACTTTTAAGGCATTAGAAAGTTTCCCTTATAATGAAAATCTTTCCTCAGGAAAAGCAGCCAATGAAAAGAATCCAGAAAAAAACTGGGGAACAACCTTTGGCTTAGAATGTCCTTTAGACCAACTAGTTGCACTGTGGATGTACAGCCAGCGACATGATGATAAGGGGGTACCTGGGGGCAATTTGCAGACCTCTGAGCAACAAGAGTTCAAGTTAATGATGCAGTGGCACAGATGTTACTCGGAATGCCACTTTATTCACAAGTGTGTGTAAACTTACATGTGGACATGCACGGCAATGTTCTTCCTTGTCTCCTAAACCTCATCTTCACCAACTCTAAGCACCTAGAAATCCTGCCCACATTCAAAGGTACCCACACCAGAAACCCCGCCTTCAGCGGCTCCTTACTGCCACCGAGGTGCATTTAATATGCTCACCCTGTTAATCTTCTGGGCTTACTTCTAACCCTTTCCTGCACCACAAACGTGTTCCCTTTGGCCAGCTGTGCCTGGCCCCTTCTGTCAGAGGAGCCTTTCTTTTTCCGTAAGTCAGTTCCTTCTTCCTGCTGTTCAAGGTTCCACTCCCAGCTCCCCGTTTACAGGGGGCTGATAGGACCCTGACCTTCACTTTTTTCAAATTAATCACACAAAACATTGCCACAGTTGTAGTCTCCCTCAGTCCCTCCCCCCTCCCCAAGGAAGGGCTTCACCCTTTGAGTGCACTGAAATCCAGCATCCATGGCTAATGCACACTCAGTGTATGGGTGAGGGTCTGAGGGCCACAGAGGTGAAGTGACTTGCCCAAGCACAGATTACTAATTTCTTCTCTCAGAAAACCCAGGGAGATAGCGGCCAGTAAAATGCTTGCCATACAAGATTAAGGACCTGAGTTCAATCCCCACAACACACACAAAAATAGACATGGAGTCAGGTGGGTCCCTGGGGCTGGCCTGGGTAGCCAGCCAGCCTAGATGAGCTCCATACCCACCACCTTTAAAAAAAGATGGACACTGCCTAAGGAATGACACCCAGGGTTGACCTCCTGCCTCCACACATCAGTACACACGTGCGACCACAAAATTCAAACACACCACCCTCCACGGTCCAGTTATGAGCTTTTAAGTCCAAGTCTGGCCCATGTATCATTTTCTCTGTCTAATAAGGCTTCAACATCACCTACCTACCTTTGACAGATTCTTGGTCAAGCTCTTGGCTAAACCCGACATCTCCCTCGTGCTATCCCAGCCTGTTAGGTTTGCTCTGACTTCCCAGACCCCAAAGCACCATGATCATGATGAGCCTCAATAGGAGGGGCTGTCTCCATGTGGTCACCCTGCAGCTCCTAAGCAGGGGCCAGACTCATCTAGGACCTGGGTTCCACTGGACCACAAATGCCCAAAGACTCTCTGGGTTGTACCTACTTGGCCAGGCAATCCTTTCTCCATCTTTTCTCATACATGGCCCCCTTGTTGGTCTCCCCAGTCTGGGCTGGGCCTTGGAAGCCCTCAGTCTCCCTCTCCAAGAGCAGATGCCAAAACCACCTCCAAACCTGAAGATCTTTCCTGGCCACAAGCGAAGTTTTCTGGGCAGAAGGGAGGAGAATTTTACCAGGTTTTCCCAATTTTTGTTTTGTTTTTCAAGACAAGGTTTCTCTATGTGTAGGCCTGGCTGTCTTGGAACTCACTTTGTACACCAGGCTGGCCTTAAGCTCAGAGATCCACCTGCTTCTGCCTCCCAAGGTGTGGACTCACATGCCTGGCTAAGTTTCCTCAATTTTCAACAGAAGCCAGAAATCTGGACTGTTCTTTAAAGTCCTATTCTTTGGAATCCCAGTGTGGCCCTCGGTGTGCCTCTTCCTCATCGCAGCTCATCCCCTGTACCCACTGTGTGCTTCTTATAGTACTGTTTACTCTCAAAGAGAGGAAGTAACAGCCTTCGCCACAGAACCCAGCAGGGTAGCCCAGTGGGTTGCAGAAAGCACAGCTGGGGTTGCTGCCTTGGTTCCAGCAAGTGCAAAGGTTTGCACAAGGTCCTCAGGTTGCTTGCCCTTATTATCTCAGGGTGAGCTAAGAGCAAGATGCTGGTGTTTACCCCACCTCACAGAAGAGGCAACTGAGGTGAAAGATAACCCGTGTACATCTCTGAGACTGTACAAGGATCAAAAAGCACAGATGTTCATTCCTGGGGGAAGAGAAGACTGCAGAGAGAGGCTCAGGACCTGGCAGGTGGCTTGAGATCACGTGGGCAGAGCAGAGCTGGAGAGGCCAGCAGGAGCCAAGTGCAAAGCACTCGGTGCTGCATTCCAGCTTGCTCCTCCCGGCCTCATCCGCACACGAGCAGGGCTCTGGCAAGCTGGGGCAGGAAGAAGGTGCCAGCAAGCTTTCCCAATGGGGCCCTGCCCAGCCAGGGTTCGCACCTACCATCAGAGCCTGAAAACTGGCTGCCTCCCTTCTCTGAGTCCAAGAGTATTCCATTCCTTTCTTCCTTGGCCCCTCAAATCTTCCTCCATACAGTAGCAACTGGAACCTCAGGACACACAGCACACCTTGGCCAGCTTAGGGCTCAGACCTCTCAAAATACTACCAAGCATCCGACGAGTCCAGAGACTCATATACCAGGCAGAGTATCAACAGGCCTTGTCCGTTCTACATCCTCTCTGCTTTGGGCAAGGATGAACCACAAGTTTCACCCCTCCAAATAACTGACCATTTGTGCAGATGGGCAAGGAGCAGAGAATGTGGGTGGGTATGTGCAGATGTGTGCGGGGGTGGGGTGGGGTGGTCTTATACTCGTGAGAGCACCAATCTGGGTCCAGCTGAGACTGGAGAGGTTATCTTCTCTTCACCTTAGGCTCTCATCTGTAAAACGGGGTCAGTGGCAACACTAATAATCGAGGCACTGTTCACCCGCTGAATGCCACTAACACAGAAATACACTAACGGTTAGATGCAAGATGCTTTGGCTCTCAGGAGCTCGGTGACCTTGAGGGCTTCCCTAACCTCCCTGAGGCTGTTTATCCAGGGCTATGAGAGTACCTGTCCCCTACCTCCTTAGGTGGCTTTCAATGGATAGGCAGATGGCAGTGTATAGGTGTGATTCCAGCTCTGTGTCTGCCATGGGATGTGTGAACCTTGTGTGTATGCTGAGGGTTTTTTGCTGTTGTTGCTGTTTTGGGGGGGTTCCTCATTCACCCCCTACACTGCATACACCTCACCACTGGAATCGCTCAGTTTGCAGTGGGATAGGCGAAGCACTATACCACCGAGAAGAAAACTAGGGGGCTACAAGAGCGCAGTGCCTGTAAGGATGAATACCCCTCTTCCTTTATTTTACCTACCCCCTCCCCTCCCCACCCCCCCCCAGTTCCTTTCCTTCCTGGCCCCCAGCACCAAGTCCACTCAAGCCTAGTGTGGCTCAGACAGCAAAAGCTTTGATGCAAACCCACTCGATCCCCTCGGGGTTCAGACGTCGCGAATGCAGTGATGGCCCTGTATTAGTGCCGTTCCCTGGACCTCCAGCCACTCTGGCTTGCCAGAGGGGTGAAATGTGCGAGACCCACAGGATCCTCGCTGGAGCCCCACCAGCCGAGCGCAGAGCTCTCAGGAACCCGTCCAGCCCGGCGCCCGAGCGGACCGGCCGAAGCGACGACTGAGGCCGGCGAGGCCTCACCGAAGCTCCCGCACCTCCCGCCGCGTCCTCAGCGGCCCGCGCCCGGGCATTACCTGGGGCCACGGCTGGGCTCCACCCCCACTAGGCGGCGGCGCGTTGTTCCCGGGGCAGCCCGGTCCGGCTCCGGCAGCGGCTCGCAAGCCGCCGGCCGCGGGCCTCCCCCTGCGCCCGCTGTGGAACGTCCCAGGGGCGCCGACTCCGCTCGTAGCCTCCCCCTCCCTGGTGCGCGCGTTGGGCTTGTCGGGCCGCACCAACATGGAGAGGGGGTGATAGGGGGCGGAGCGTCAGGGCCCGCTTCCTTCCTGGGACCGCAGGGGCCACGCGCCCGAGCTGACTGTCATCCCGTCTCACTGCTCGCAATGGGCCCGTCGGGACGTACCATCGTGGTTAGGGGGAAGACATGGGCGGGGCTTCCGGACACGCCCCCTCAGAGATTTCCCCCCTCCTCTTGATGTGAGCAATGGGCTGGCCCCGGCTTCTCCAACGCGGAACCCGGGATGACTAGGGCTGCGGAATCTGGACACGCCCCCTCAGCGCGGGCGAAACTCACGGGCTGCACGTCGGCTCCCCCTGCGGTGCACAATGGGCCTATCGGACCGCGCCATCGCGGATACGGGAAGGGTAGGGCGGGGCGTCCGGACTCTTCCCCTTCGGCGCCGCCCAAGAGCTGCGGACGAAGCGCCTGGGGGCGGGTGGGGTCTTCTCGCGCTCTCAGTGCCTCTGTGACCCGGCATGAGTGCGGGCTCCATTTCTTCTTCTGTAAAATAAGTTAAATACAACTCTGTGGCCCTTCAAGGACAACTCAGAGGACACAGGCCCCAGATTCGTGAGGACAGGGTAAATACTCCTTAGCCGCGCGGGAAGCGGATTGCTGAGGACTACAACTCCCAGCGGCCCGCGCAGCCGAGCCTGCCGGAAGTTGTAGTTCCTACAGACCATAGCCTGAGCCCCCGACGGGTTCCGAGATCTCAGCCGAATACTTACTTGGCTGACTCCTCTGTGGCTTCTCCTCTGCGTTAACTGGAGCTTTAAAGCCTTCTTTTGTTGCCTTCCTCCTGACAAGAGTGCTTTAAAGGGAATATGTTCCTTGGAAGGGGCCCAGGGTCTGAGGCCAGGAGCCGGTTGGAAAGTTAATTCTCCTCGGGGTGACCTGTTTCCAGGCTGGTACCCTAACAATACAGGCACCTAAGGGACTTTGTACCTGCAAAGTGCAACGGTCTGGGAGGATAGGGAATGAAGGCGTGAACACATTCCACCGTCAGCGGTGACTCTACGGCTCACTCCTGAGGCAGTAATGAAAGGAAGAATGGCTACAGCCAGTGACATAGAGGCAAGTTGCCACTAGATTTCACCTTGACCAGTTTCTGGGCGCAGAGGGTGTACAGAACAGAGACAGACCACAGAGAGCCTCTCTGATTCTGTTTTGAGACGGTCTCTATAAAGCCTTGTCTGTCCTTGAACTCGTGTAGACCACGTTGGCCACAGACTCGCATACGCCTCTGCACCACCTGGCCAAAGATTTTCAAAGCACGTACTAACACCTTGGTGTGTATGCTTGTTGTTACCCATGCGAACTGTGCTCTATGGCTTGCCGTATTTGGTGCTCTCGAACATTGTAAGATTAGTCCCTGCTACCTTTCTATGAAAGAGAGCCTGTCCTTATGTGCAGTTTACAGGCCAGGACTTGAGGTGACCTTAGAAACCTAAGGTGGTAAGTTGTGGGAAGGCCTTTAGACCTGGTCATCCTCGGCTCTTAGTCCCACTTCCTACTCCCTAGTCCCTGAAACTGACATTGGACACGAATTGGTGACTCAGACCTGGATCGACACAGCCCAGACCCCCAGTGAAATTCTCAGGCTGCCTTTGTGGCAGATTGGCAGGATGCCGTGGGCAGTTATGCGAGCTATATCAGGTCTATGCAGATGTTGTGCAGTGGTCCAGCCTTTGTCCACCTTCTGGCAGCCTCCGTAGTGACTCAGAGCTGTTGATCCTGCCATGGAGCAAGGGAGTAGTGCTGGGTCCACCTGCTCTGCTGGGCTGGACCTAGACACCAGTCTAGTGTACTTGGACCCAAGGTCTAAGGCTGGAGCCTCTGGTGAGGCCACCTGCCTTTCCTCCCACCCCCTGTGCCACAGCCCAGGACTGGTCCCTTTCATTCCCAGAGCAGAATTCCCAGCTGTGGACAGAGAATCAGGCAAGAACAGTTGCCCAGATAGACTTACCATGCATGTGTGACCACGGACTGATAGTCTGGCCTTGGGTATGTTTTTCCATCTATAATAAAAGAAAGGGTTGTCCCAGAGTTGTTGGGAAGAGATTGCATTTGTAACAATATCACAACAACCGGCTGAGCCCCGCAACAAAAGCCAGTGTTCACTGTGACCTTGACATGGATACACTACACTCAGGACAGTTGTCACATGTGACGTTACTGTCATCCTTTCTGCCTACGTGGGTAGGTGTCATACATTTTCCACAGTTCAGACCAGATTGTTTAGCTTTCCTCACCCAAACGGACCCCTGGCGCCTGAGCCTGATCTCTAGCTCTTACACGGAGTGATCCTGTTAGGCATGTGCAGCCCTGCACAGTCCTCAGGAGTACTTCAGAGAGGAAACCCCAGCAAAGCTCCAGAGCTCATCCATAGATTCTCCCTATGTGGAGCAGACAATAGTCAGGGCTAACCTTGAACTCCAGATGCTCCTGCCTCTGTCTGCTGAGTCCTAGGACTGCGCCACTACTGCCTTAGACATGTTTTTGTTTATTTGAGATGGTCTCACAGTGTAGCCTTGGTTGGCCTGGAACTCCTTATGTAGACCAGGCTGACCTGGGACTCACAGAGATTTACCTGCCTCTGCTCCCATCTCTCAATGTTGGAATTAAAGGCATATGCCACCATGCCTGGCCTTAGATATGTGTTCAAGTAGATGGATCTTGTTTCTTTTCTTTTTTTTCTTTTTTTGTCTTGCCTAGCAGAACTCTCAGAAATCTCATAAGTTACTTTCTTTACCCAAAACACCAGGACATGTTTTGTGGATATGACTCAATTATAGATCCCCCTCCTCTCGTGTGTGTGTGTGTGTGTGTGTGTGTGTGTGTGTGTGTGTGTGTGTGTGTGTGTGTCTTTTTCTTCATTTGATTTTTGAGACTGGCTTTCTCCATGTCAATCTGGCTATCCTGGAACTCACTCTGTAGACCATGCTAGCCTTGAACTCAGAGATCCAAGTGCTTGGATTAAAGGTTGTGTGCCAGCATAAGTAGTTCTATCTATCTTAAGAATTTGTTTTAAATTTGAGAGGGTTTGGGGCTCAAACTATCCTGTCAAAATGTCCATCTATATTGAATCTATGACACATACCCATTGAGTGTGAACCAGACATGGCTCTGCCCATGAGCAGCAGGCTACCTGATAATAGGAACAAGACAGAATGTGGACCAGAGGGAGCTCTGGGTCAGTCTGGGGGAGCCCAGTGAGTGGTAGCAGGCGGGGGTATGTGTTGTCCTCCAGGCCCCCCTCCAGGAGTGCTGTCTTAGTTCATTGGTCTTTTAAACATTGTTTGTTTGTTTGTTTCAAGACAGGGTTTCTCTGTGTAGCCTTGGCTGTCCTGGGCTCACTTTATAGACCAGGCTGGCCCCAAACTCATGAAGATCCGCCTACCTCTGCCTCCCAAGTGCTGGCATCAAAGGCATGCACCACCATGCCCGGCCCTAAACATTCTTATTTACATCCGAGGGGGACACACATGTGCCACAGCTCATATGTGGAGGACAGAGGACAAATGATGGTGGGTGGTCTTCTTCATGTGGGTCCTAGGGATTGGATTCAAGTCGTCAGGCTTGGCGGCAGACTCCTTTACCTGGCTTCCCTTTTTCAGTGCTGTCTTCATAAGAATGCTATATAGTGCTGGTCATTGGCAACACACGTGTTTTATCTCAGCACCCAGGAGGCAGAGGCAGGTAGATCTCTGAGTTAGAGGCCAGCCTGGTCTACAAAGTGAGTTCAGGACAGCCAGGGTTACACAGATAAACCCTGTTTGGAAAAACTAGGGGAAAAAAAAAAAGATTTCTTTCCCAGTTTCATGTAGGCTATGCTGAGGGGGCTCAGGAGGCACAGGTGTCCCTGAGGCTTAGCAGCTGGGAGATGGCGAGGCACAGTCAAGTTCTGGTGGAATGTTGGAAGGGCAAGGGACTCTAACCTCTAAGGGGAATGCAGTCAGTCAAAGCAGGAATGAAATCAACAAAATCAAGAGGAAACGTCATATATTGGTGTAGGTAAAGAATCTTAGGGTGGCTTCAAGCATGGTTGTTCACGAGCTAGATTAAAGGCTTCTGCCACCACACCTGTGTTTCCGTTTCTTAGCTCCATTTTACTTAGTCTTGGGTTGTCTCAGTTATTTGCCTTCATGGCATTAGAACAGCCGTGAGATGTCCCACTCACTTTCTTACAGTTTAGACTGCAAGCAGGGAGGAAGAAATCCCTGCTTTCAACCACCTAAAATAAAGCCTTTTATATGAGACTACCATAGTTCTTCAAAGTCCCAGTGAAAGCTGCCCTCATGTCTCAGGGGAAGAGCTAGAATCTGCATTTATTGAGCACCTACTGTATGCTCTACATTGTGCTTTGGCTGTCCTGTACTCACTTTGTAGACCAGGCTGGCCTCCAACTCACAGAGATCTGCCTGCCTCTGCCTCCGGAGTGCTGGGATTAAAGGCTTGCACCACCACGCCTGGCTGGCTGTCTCTTTTTTTAAAGACACCATGTAGCAAAAAATCCGGGAGCAGTAGGGGTGGGGTGGGGGCACAGCAGGGAGGGCGCACACCTGTAATCCCAGCACTTGGGAGGCAGAGGCCGGCAGATCTCTGTGAGTTGGAGGCCAGCCTGGTCTACAAAGTGAGTCCAGGACAACCAGGAGTATAAGAGAAACCCTGTCTCAAAAGAATTAAAAAACAAACAAACAAACCAACAAAATGATACCATGGAGCCCAGGCTGACCTTAAACCCATCATTCTCCTGCCTGTCCCTTCTTTGTGCTGGGATTATAAGCACAGGCCACATGCCTGCCCTCTCATTCTTATAACCCAACCTGTCTATTTGCCATAGCCCTAAGTCTGACTGGCTAGGCCTCAGCCACACGCCCAGCATGAACTGGAAAAGCCACGCATCTGAGTTTCCTAGAATAACCTAAAGGACCATTACCTGGAGAAGGGCTCCTGGGCCATCCGCACGTTGGTACCGATGATAGAGACGGAGAATGCTTTGTGGTGAGGGAGAAGCATGGAGGACGGCCCCCAAGGGAAGTAATGAGGAAGGACAGGGCAGCACTTTCTGTCCTCTCAATCAGGTGGCCTTCCCTCAGCCACCAGCTGTCAAGGGAGGTGGGTGTGGGCTCAGGATCCATTCTGGGGGCATGGGTACCTCAAGCATGGTCCTTAATTCTGGTGGAATCCAGCATCAGTGAGGCACAATGTAGAGCATACAGTAGGTGCTCAATAAATGCAGATTCTAGCTCCTCCCCCGAGACATGAGGGCAGCTTTCACGGGGACTTTGGAGAACCCTGAGCTCTTTTGGTGGATCTGGTATTCCCTGAGAACTTGCCCCGGCACACCAGAACCTCAAAGGGCTGCGTCAGTACACAGAGGGTGCAGCAGCTTCCCCCAAGCCACTCAGCCAGAAGAGGCACACCGGCTGGTGATCTCTGCTGCTTGGGCCCCCTTCCACTGTGAGGTAGGATAAGATCAATCTGGGGACCTGTCCCCCGCTGGGAGGCCACGCTATGAGTGTGTAGAGTCCCTGGAGGAGCGACCCTGCCTTTTGATTTTCTGTTCTTTGTTTTTGTTTCTTGGAGATGGCATCTTACCATGTCTAGTCTGGAACCTGTTATATGGTCCAGGGATGGCCTGGAACTCACAGGGACCCACTTGCCTCTGTCTTCTGAGTGCTGGGATTAAGGGTAGATGCCACCACGCATGGTGTTAGCCTTGCCTTTTGAAGGCCTGCTTAGAGGGGGCAGCAGGCTGGGAGGGCCTTGTTTGAATTGCAGGGTACTCCCTTCATGCCAGGCTCAGGGGTTTGGCCTGGAGGCTCAGTGCTTGATAGCTGCCCTCATCCCACCCCATCTCCCCACCCCACCTCCTCCACAGGTCCCCGCCACTGAAGATGAGCAGCCAGGAAAGGATAGCAGGTCCGGATGTGCCATCTCACCGTCACCATCTCCATCACCAGTTTGCAGCAGGACCCTGGGCTGGGTATCTAGGCTCTTCCTTGGCTATGGTCCTGCCTGTCTTCCAGTACCGGGGCCTTGCCTACTCCAGCTGCAGCCTGTGTCTTCTGAGGAGGTGTGGTCTCTCCATGGTTAATGATTGCTCAGAGGAGGCGGAGATGGTGCCAAAGTCTGCTGCCGTGTTCTGCCGGCCCCAGACGGTGCCCACCTGTGCCTGGTGCACATCACTGCCTCTGTGCCCCTTCCAGGGGCTGTCCAGCTCAGCTGCCTTGGAGGCTCTTAGCCTGGGGTAAGCTGGGGTCCTTGGGATTGAAGCAAGCTTTGAGATCTTTCCGACTCTGGCATCTGGGGTGGGGTGGAGGGGACACCAGTTGGCAGAGCTAGCTGTGGCACTAGCTAGTGGCTACTGGGTCAGGCAGAGCTGGGCTTGAATTGGTGAGGCTACCTATGAAGCAAACTTTTTCTAGAGTGTAGGCTAAGACCTCCTCTCCAGGCAGTGGCGGCCCCCTGCTCTGCCTTCCCAAGTCTGGGGGGGCACGGGGGGAATTTCAAGAGTGAAGGGGAGGAGGGTCCCCCTAGGAAGTGAATTAAACACCTCCTCTGCTATCCAGGAGATGAGGACGATGGGTGAGTCTGGCCGTGAGCCTGCCGGGGAAAGGCTGGTTCCACTCTGCTGGGCTCAGGTCTTCCTTCCACTCCCGGCAGACTTTCAGTGGGCTGCTCACGGCTTTGGGGCCTCAGTGTCTGCATCTATAGAGTGGGCGGTGCTAGTAGCCCCTGGAAAACTCGTGAAGCAGGCAGGGTGAGGTATGGAGGCTGACCCTCACAGACTCAGAAATCAAGTGCTGGGTCCCCCTCAGGGAGGACTAGGTGTGCTGGTCCCAAGCCTAGCTCAGTCCTTGTCCTGGTCGTGGGGTGGAGACTCAGCCAGGCCAGCCCTTGTTCAGACAGGACTTACTGCTTGGCTCGAGGCAGCATTTCAGAGAACACTGATTTTTCTGATCAGCATAGGCCCTAGCCTGATCCTCACCTTATTCTTCAGAGGAAAACCGAAGCTGAAGGAGAAGGCTTGCCTAGTGCTGGACAGCCAGTACGTGAATCCAAACCCGGGCCCAATGCATACCTAGCTCCCAAAAGCAGCAGCCTTGGCAGGGGGCAGTGAGCACCATCTCTGGCTACAGGAAGCTTGGTATCCCTTAAATGTCTGTGGGTCCCTGTCTTTGCAGCTGGACCACTTGGCTGGACTGCTGGGATAAGGAGCGATCCCTGTGGGATCAGCAGAGTGGCACCTGGCTCCAGCCTTGCCTGCAGCTGTTTTTTGTTTGTTTGTTTGTTTTCACTCTCTATCCTTTGTTTGTGGATGTCCCCCTGAACTGCCATTTTCTTCCAGTGATGAGCAACAGGCGCTTCCTGGGAGGCAGCTGTGGGAAGGAGTGAGAGAAAGCGGAAGTGAAAGAAAGGGCTTAGGGAACTGTGAGGCGGGGTGGGGTGGCTGTGGAGTCGGGGAGCCCAGGGCTGGGCTGTTAGCAGAGGAGGAATCCCCTCTTGTGTGGCCCTCCCAAAAGTCCTGGGGTCCTCACTCCCAGTGGATTGAACTCTAGAGGCTTTTGGTTTCCTGGAGTCTTGTGAGCTGTAGGCAAAGCTTCCTTGGAGCAGAGAGGAAGGAGCCTTTGCTGTGTCAGAAGATGGCCTGGTCTGGGGGGGTTTGTAGAGTGATCTAGAGCCCCTGAGGCCCCTGACCTTTTCTCAGATACTTAATAGCATGAATAGCTATATATTTTGTGTGTGTGTGTGTGTGTTTGCATAATATATATATTTTTAAACTAACACAAAGTAACCGAGCATATTGATGAAGTACAGCATAGCATTTCCACACTCCATGGCTTGCCCCTCGCAGTTACCCTGCTGTGGTATGGAGCCTCCTGTCCAGCCCCAGACAAGTGGGGTGGAAGCTTGGGAGCAAGGGTCTGGGGTACCTAGGGTCTAGATGTGTTCTGTTTATTCCTCTCCTCTATCTCCATAGTCTCCATCCCCTTCTCCCCTCCTCCCTGCGTCTCTCTCTTTTTACAGGTCTTTCTATATAACTCAGGCTAGTGTAGAACTAGAGAGCCTCCTGCCTCCTGAGTACTGGGATACTGGCTATGCTCCAGGCCCAGCTACCCATCTCCCAGAAAAGCAAACTGTGCCAGGTACAGACTCAGAGGCTGGCATCAGTTGTGTCTCACTTGATTTGTGGTCCTCCGAAGGAGAAAAGGGCACCTGGGGGAATTTCCCTAGCCGTAGTCTATGGGCACCTCTCTCTCTTCTCCCTTATGTCCTGACTGGGGACATATGGGAGCATTTGCACACAGGCAAGGGACACAAGAGGGCCTTTGGGGCAGTAGAGACACATGCAAATCTAGAGTAAGGAGAATGCAGGGTGTGGACTTTGGACAGGATGCCACAAGAGGAGGAAAGAGAGCCACTTGTGGCCCGTGAGACCCAGGGCCCATAAAGACTTGGCTTGCCAAGGGTGGGGAGCGTGTCCCAAAGCCAGGATGAGCCTTTGACAGGCCTGGTCTTGGGAGTGTCTATGGCCATTGAGGTGAGGCGGATTGCCCAGTACTTTGCTATCTCACAGCACATTTTTCTTAAGTGATGGAAACTGGGAGATGACGGTGCCGCCTGCAGAACTTTGGCCTCATTATGATCAATAAGTATGTTTGTGAAAAGCCATGGTGACAAAGGGGACAAGACCGTGAAACTTAGGATCAACGTATGCAGTTTGGGGAAGGAGGATCAAAAGGAGTGTGGGTATGAGTCAGGAATGGCCTCTGTGACCGCTGTAGACTGCTGAGCAGAAGACCTAGCTTCCCAGGGCTTAAGGGCCCCAATATGCAAAAAGGAGCATCTAAGCAATCTCTCCCTTCCAGGTGCTAGTGACTCAACAGGGGAGATGGCACATGAGCGTGAGTCTATAGGTGTGCGTCACCATGCCATGAGAACGGGAGGGGGAGTGGGAAGGGACAGTGAACAGGAATGGGGCTGTGAGCGGAGGCCTTGGAGGCCATGGGGAACGAAGGTCCCAGTTTGGATTCTTTGTCCTCAGCCTCATCTCTCTGGGGCTACTGGGTGACCTGGTGGGGGGGGGGGAATGTGGCACATCAGAGAGAAAGAAAGAGACTGTGGGGGGGGGGGGGGTGGGAAGAATAAGGAAGAGGAGGAAGAAGAGAGGAGAAGGCCCTGAAAAGATTTGTCCTATGCTGAGGATGGAACCCAGGGCCCTGAGCATGCCAGGCCAGTGTTCTACCCCTGACATATGCCCCCAAGCCTTCTGAATTTTACTTTGAGCTGGGCAGTGCTGGAACACACTTTTAATCCTAGCACTCAGGAAGCAGAGGTAGGTGGATCTCTGAGTTCAAGGCCAACCTGATTTACAGAGAGTTCCAGGACAGCCAGTGTTACACAGAGAAACCTTGTCTTGAAAACCCAAAATAGGCTGGGCAGTGGTGGCACACACCTTTAAGGCCAGCACTTGGAAGGCAGAGGCAGGTGGATCTCTGTGAGTTTGAGACCAGCCTGGATTAGAGTGAGTTCCAGGACAGCCAGAGCTGTTACACAGAGAAACCCTGTCTTAAAAAACAAACAAACAAACAAACACAACAACAAAGAACAAAAACAAAAAGAAAAAAAAAGAAAACCCAAAATATAGCCAGGTGTGGTGGCACACGCCTTTAAGCACTTGGGAGGCAGAGGCAGGTGGATCTTTGTGAGTTCTAGGGCAGCCTGGTCTACAAGTGAGTCCAGGACAGCCAAGGATACACAGAGGAACCCTGTCTTGGAAAAAAAAAAAAAGAAAGAAAGAAAGAAAGAAAGAAAGAAAAGAAGAAAACCCAAAATATATGTGTACACACACACACACAAACACACACATACACATTGGTTTTTTTCAAGACAGGATTTCTCTGTGTAGCCTTGCTGTCCTGGACTCGCTTTATAGACCAGGTTGGCCTCGAACTCACAGTGATCCACCTGCCCCTGCCTCCCAAATGCTGGGATCAAAGGCGTGCGCCATCACTGTCCGGCTTACACATATATTTTGAGGTGTAGTCATTTCAAGTTTCCAGGCTAGCTTTGAACTCTAAACTTTCCTGCCTTACCCTCCAGGTAGCCAGGATTACAGGCACACGCCACCATAATCCTCTGAAGCCATGACAGGCTGCCAGCCTTTGGACTGGAGTCCCATTAGTGACTGTGATGGGTTCCTTCCAAGCTTCTTTGCTAATAACGTGATAAGGCATGCAAAGGCCCAGCCCTTCACCATCAGCTCCCTCTCCCAATGTGAGCTGAGTAGAGAAACTTCCTTCCTGGGAGGTCGGCCGAGACAAACTTTGTGATGGGGACGAATTGCATGCACACCATCGGCTGGCCAACCTGCAACTGTTGCTTTACTCCCAGTAGGAGGAAAGGGATTGAAGAAAAGAGACATGCGAGTTAGGCTCAAACCTACAGCCCCCTGGAGCTGTCAGGTCATCATATGCCAGCCCAGCCAGCAAGAAAGCCCCAGGACCTCCCTCACACGGCACACGGCAGCACTCTGCTCCCCACTACTTTCATGCACCTGCCACCACCAGCTCCACTTCCACTAGCTCCACCCTGACTTACCCTCGTTCACTCAGTACCGTCTCCACCCCGCACCATCACCCCAAACACAGACCTTGACTTCACTTGTGGCGTGCCTTGCCCCTCCCTGCTTGGTATACTATGACCTCTCCATTCAGCTTCAGAGCGAGCGAGGGTGATGGAATCCCAGGGAACAGGCAGGCTCTGTGGTGACTCCAGTGAGAGTGCAAAGGTGAGGTGAGGGTGCAGGCTCTGGCACATAAGGGAGGGATTCAAATCTGTGGAGCACCTGAGAGCTACAGGCATGTGGGCTGGTGGCATGCCATCTGCAGAGCAGAGCAGACCACAGGCTCACTGAAGGGCTGCGAGTCACCCACCAGGGCGGATCTCCGCTCCCGCTTTCATTGGTTTCGTTTGCTTGGTTTTTTGCTTAGTGTCACCAGAGATGCAAGCCTCCCACAGGATGCGGGAGCCCCTAGTCATCAGGGTCCCCTGATGATCAGCTACCTCTCCACTTCTCTTTCCTGTCTTGGGCTTACTCCTATGGTGGCTTCCCAAGGAAATATTCATGAGAGGTAAAAATTTGGGCTCGGTCCGTCTAAGACTGTGTGACCAATAGTTGTAGTGAGTATAGACAGAATTCTAGGTTGGAAATCATTTGTTTTCAGTATTTTGCAGAAATAGTGTTCTGTTCGCTCACTGCTGCATAATAAAATATTCCAGAGCACAGCGGCCTAATTGAAAATCTCTTATTATTTAAAATTTTTATTTTCCTTTATTTTATGTTCAGTGGTGTTTTGCCTGCTTGTATGTCTGTGTGAGAGTGTCATATCTTGGAGTTGCAGACAGTTGTGAGCTGCCGTGTGGGTGCTGGGATTTGAACCCAGGTCCCCTGAAAGAGCAGTCAGTGCCCTTAACCACTGATCCATCTCTCCAGCCCCAACAACCTATTATTATTAATGTTCATGGTTCTGTAGGAATGTAGATTACATATAGCAAGAGATACTCAACTCTACTCATAGTGTGGGGGGCTTCAGCTAGGATTTAGTGATGGACTGAACAGGTACCTCTGTAAGCTCAGTTTTCCTAACGAATATATTTTATTATGAACTTATTAACCGAGAAAACCTCACTTATAACCTGGCTAATTAAATCTATTTACTATTATAGGCCAAGACTTAGGCAACAGGGAAGGTAAAGGAATCCCAGGCTGTAAGTGACCCATTGGTTGGGTCATCTTATTTACTGCTCTCAAATCTGCTATCGTCCTCCAGCTGCCTGACGTCTTTACCACAAACACAGGGGAGTTTTGAGGGCTGGTAGACTCTTCTATATGCTTAGGCTCCAGTTGTTCTTGTACTAAATGATGAAGCGCCTGCATTTTTTTGTTTGTTTGTTTTGTTTTTGTTTTTGTTTTTCAAGACAGGTTTCTCTGCGTAGCCTTGGCTGTCCTGGATTCACTTTGTAGACCAGGCTGGCTTCGAACTCACAGCGATCTGCCTGCCTCTGTCTCTGGAGTGCTGGGATTAAAGGCGTGCGCCACCACTCCTGGCTCGGCAATTTTTCTTTTGTTAAGGGCCGCTGCTCTTGTCACACAGGGCTGTTTGAAATCCATTTTAGGGCCAAGGTTGTTGGTACATGAGCACATCTCTCTCACAGCTTGGCAGCCATGGGGCCTCATAGCCCCAGCACTGCTGACTATCCTTGGGAGAAGGCCTGCATGGCAATCTCTAACCTCTAGGTACTAAACGCTGGTAGCAACCTCCACATTTTGAGACGTTTCTGTTCTTGGATGTTGGTATTCATAGAGCCACTTGTACTGCTCTGGGGGTGTCCGATATTATAAATTTCTGGGTCTCTTGCGTTTTGTGTTTCTTCAGAGTTGGTCTCTCTACACTCTTGGCAGCTTGAGTTTGCAGCTCTGCCTGTGGCTGCGGAGTCTGGGGAGGAAAGGTGCTCTGCTGTGCTCTCCCACTGCCCTACTACTGCGACCATGGCTAAATCTAGCTAAGTCTGGAACTTCCAGCTTTGCTGGGGTTTAAGTCTTCTTCCTGCAGCGGACTCCGCTGCTACCTCTGCTCTGTTTTCACGTGTTACCAGCTTGATAAGGTGACACCGTGCCAGCAGCTCACTAGCTTCCTACTGCCATTCCATTGGGGTTCCCAACGGGTGGCAGAAGAGTGGCAGCCAAAGCAGGACCACCCCAGGAAGCAGGAGGCTCTTCTGCTCCCCACACAGGCCTCCCCTTGCCCCTCAGAAAGGAGAGCTCCCTTTTCTGTTCTGGTTAGCCATGGCTGCAAGACTTATCACCGCAAAGAGCAATAGCGGTAAGACCACTTGTTATGACCCATGCCTGTGACCTCAGCACTTGGAAGGTTGAGGCTGGAGGATCACTCAAGCTTGGGAGTTTGAGTCCCAGCCTGGGAAGCATAGTGAGACTCCCGTTAAACACACACACACACACACACACACACACACACACACACACACACACACGAGCCAGCAGGGCGTCAAGGCCTGGACTACATAGAGAGTTCTAGAACCATCAGAGCTACATAGAGAGACCCTGTGTCAACAACAACAAAACCCAAAACCAAACAAAACATACAAAAAAACCAACTTTCAGTCTCAGCACTTGTGGGGCAAAGGCCTGTAGATCTGAGTTCGAGGCTAGCTTGGTCCAAATAGAGGATTCCAAGTCATCCAGAGCTAGAGACAGAGCCTATCAAAACAAAGAACAAAATAACAAAACCCCAACCACCATCATGCTGTCTAAAAAGCCTGAGTCTGGGCAGGCACATCCCCAGGCACATGCTTCGCTTCAGGTGGCTTCCTCATGCCTCTGACCACTGAGTATTGACTATCAAACAGGAGCCCTGAGTGGTCAGTCCCTCCCTGTCCCACAGAGCCTTGTCCACTCTGTGACGACCCATTCAGAGGCAGCTCAGGCTTTCTTCCAGCACAGCCCTGTATTCCTGGCTCAAAAGACAAGAAGGGGAATCCACCAGTCTTGTAGCCTTGGCAGAAGGCATCTTTGGTGCCACGTTCTGATGATCACTCTTGTCTGATGTCATCACTGTTCTCACGGGATGTGTCCTAGTCAGAGTTGCTGCTGTTGCTGTGATAAAACACTGTGACCAAAATCAAGCTGGGTTCACACTTCCACATTACTCCTCATCATTGAAGGAAGTCAGGACAGGAACTCAAACAGGGCAGGAGGGCCCTCAGGGGTGCTACTTACTGGCTTGCTCCCCATGGCCTGCTCAGCCTGTTTTCTTAATAGAACCCAGGACCACCAGCTCAGGGATAGCCCCACCCACAATGGGCTGGGCCCTCCCCTGTCAATCACTAATTAAGGAAATGTGCTACAGCTCAATCTTATGGAGGCATTTTCTCTATTGAGGTTCCCTCCTCTCTGATGACTTTAGCCTGTGTCAAGTTGACATAAAACTAGGCAGTACGGAGCCGGGCGTGGTGGCGCACGCCTTTAATCCCAGCACTCGGGAGGCAGAGGCAGGCGGATCGCTGTGAGTTCGAGGCCAGCCTGGTCTACAAAGTGAGTCCAGGATGGTCAAGGCTACACAGAGAAACCCTGTCTCGAAAAAAACCAAAAAAAAAAAAAAAAAAAAAACAAACAAAAAAAAACTAGGCAGTATGGGATGTGAATGGCTCAGTAAAGAGAGGACTGAGTGACAACACAGACACTAAAAGTGTTGAGAGCAAACATGGGCCACTCTCTGTTTCAAGAGGGAGGAGTCTGCCACGTGAGGAAGTCCAGGTGGGCCAGAAAGCAGAGGGAAGGAGGGAGGCCATGATAGGGGGCTTTCTTGTGCTTTCATGGAAAGAAAGGTGGGAAAGAAGCCAGAGCATGTGGCTAATCTCTGAGTGCTCTGGCTGCAGATGTAATCACCCAGCTATATAGTACGTGACCCTGAATTTGGTGTGAGAGTGAGACTTGGAAGGGTGGCTACACTCTGGCTCTGAGTTGTTTGGTTTGTACAGGGAAGGTGTGTCTGGAGGTCTTGTTTGCTATCTCTGGAAATAGCTCCACTAGTTCTCCAGCCAGCCACACCCAAAACACATCAGAGCATCATAAAATACAGGAAATAAAAAGCCACAATGGAAGGCGCACTCCTTTAATCCCTGCACTTGTGAGGCAGAGGCAAGCAGATCTCTGTGAGTTCGAGGCCAGCCTGGTCTACAAAGTGAGTACAGGACAGCCAAGGCTACAAAGAGAAACCTTGTCTTTAAAAAAAAAAAAAAAAAGCCACAATGACTCAGGATGCAGAGGCAAGAGGATTGCTGCAGATTTGTAGCCAGCTTGTTCTGCAGGCCAAATTCCAGGCTAGCCGGGGTGACAGGGAAGCCAATGTTGTCTCTATTTCTTACGGAAGGAAATGTCAAAAAAAAAAACGAAACTACTTCTTCTGTGATACCACCTAAAATAATTTCTCTTCTTTATGTTCCTGATTGGAGACCCCACCCTCTCCCACCCTCCCCCACCCCATTTTCTCTTCCTTCATAATGGGTAAGCAGCAAACGTTTAGCAGCCACCAGCTGGCCAAGGCTAGCCCCTGCTTGTCTGCTCACTGTGTACTACCAGGGCCGGAAATAGGTCTGGCATATGGTAGATGGTAGCCAGTACTTGTTGGGAGAGTAAGTCCGGGCCCTCACCATGTAGCAGGCACCCAGGACATGGCAGCAGGCATTTAAAATGACCAGCCCCTCCCCCCCCAGCTCCTGACACTTCAGTGTCTTCTATCAGGTTGTGGAAAACTGAGTGTCTCAGTCAGTCAGTGTTTCGTTGCTGTGAAAGGACACCACTACCCTGGAAAAATCTTATAAAAGGCTTGCTTTCTGTTTCAGAGGTTTTAGTCCATTATCATCATGGTGGGGAGCATGGTGGCACGCAGGGAGACGTGGTGCTGGAGTAGTAGCTGAGAGTCCTACATCCTGATCCACAGTCAGCAGAAAAAGAAAGACACTGGCCCTGGCTTGGGTTTTTGAAACCTCAAAGCCCACTTTGTCAACAAGGCCACACCCACTCCAACAAGGCCACACCTCCTAATCCTTGTAATCCTTTCAAACATTTTCATTCCCTAGTAACTAAGCATGCAAATATCTGAAACTATGGTGTCTAAACCAATCTCAATCAAAGCAGAAGGCTTATACTGGGGCTTCAGAGAAGGTGGACAACAAAGAGGTAGGAACCAGACTTGACTGTTGAGGGGACATCGAGTGCAAGGGAGCCAGCCAGCCATGGCAGAATTCAGGGAAGTGAGGGACCAGGAGTGGAGAGACCCAGTTGCGAAGGACCAAGACATGAGTTTCTTTCCATAGTAGTAATCAGTAATCTTTATTCTATGCTTACTGGGAGCTGGCACTGCAGTGTAGAGGCCAGTGTGCCTTTCCCCGCAGGGGAGCCAGGGTCAGAGGGTTTGCACAGACAGCCCTGCTGAGTCTCTAGGTGTCCTGTGTTAGCCGTAGGTAGCTTGGGATTAGTGGTATCATTCATTCACTTCAGTAAGGACAGGAGGAGGACTCAGATCCTTTTGGAAAGCACTGAGGTGTGTGCACAGAAGGTGGCCCAGGAGATTAGCAGGAGAGGGGCTGGGAAGGCAGGTGCTTTGTATGCAGAGGACAGAGTGGCACGCAGGAGCAATACAGACATTGCTGGGAAGAACGGCACGGGGATGTTAGCTGTGAGACTGGGGAGGCCACTGGGGGGTCTCAGCAAGCTCTGTTTTGCATTTGTCCTCTGACAACCAGGAGACATCACAGGGATTTAAGCAAGGGACGAGGGGTCATGATGAGATTGCTGGAGAGTGGGGTTTGAGCTAGAGGGAGTCTCTGGAGACACTGACAACATTGAACAGAGAGGGGAAGGTGGCCAGTGTGGCACAGTGGAGTCGAACGGCGGAGGAACAAATTGGATGTGACAGTTCTAGAGCAGAGAGATGAAGGGGTGAGTCCCTGAGTGTGTGATAGAGGACATCAGTGACATGCTTCACGGCCATGAAGGTCCCCTCCCCTGCCTCACTCTCTCTCCCCCACCCTTGATTCTGACTGGTGCCATTTCTGTGTGTGAGACAGGGGAGGTAGAGTGGCGGGAAAGGATGTGAAGTCTGGAGTCAAAAGACCTGCTTTCAAAGCACATCTTGTCCCACTGTTATCTATGTGGCCTCAGGCATGCTACTGACTCAGCCCAGTGCTTAACAGCTGCCCTGCACTTACAGAAACAAGGTAATCACACACTCAGGGTACTTTGAACAGCACTCAGCACTCAGTAGGTGCTAAGGTTAAGGGTAGGCTCAAGTATCTTTCCTACCCCCCAGACTTCCCTGTGGAAAATGGACAAAGGGTGGCAGAGGCTCTGGCAGAGCTAGAGAATGAAGGCCATTGATAGTGTGCGGTCAGATCTAGGCAAGTGGGCTTTGCTAGGAGGGAGGGCTGTGCCCAAGCACCTTTGCCTGACACCTCTTCTCTTAGGTACCTTCAAGATGGCTTGGCTGTGGCTCCTCTGTGCAATACTTCCTGCCTTCATGGTCTCTGGTGAGTACCTCTCTCCCCTACAAGAGTGGTATTAAACTGGGGACCCCCCAGCGGAACGTTGTGGGACCCAGTCCTCACTAGCTAATGCCAAGATTGAATGGCCCTGAGAGGACTATAGAGGAATCTTGGGTGACTGGCCTGAAGGCTGGCTATAGGGGTTAGAATGGGCATCCGAAGGACCCGCTGGTGTGGGGATGCAGTGTGTACAGCTTTTCTTTGCTGTGTGTCCCTACAGTGACAGCCAATGTACCACCAGTATTTGGGAGCAATATGTCAGTAGTGACTCTGGCAGAGGACTTACCAGTGGGTGAGTAATGGTCCCTGTGCTGGGACAGAGGTGAGTGTTTATCTGAAGGTTGTCACATAGGCTCAGGCTCCCCCACCCATGTCTGAGGAGCAGCCCCTGGATGACCACATGCGAGGTCAGCCCTCTGCATTGGCAGTTTCACATCTCACATTCAGCCTCCAAGGGGGAGGGTTTGGGGATTTGTGATAACGTTTGTTCTTGTCCTCACTTCATAAACCAACTTTTTCCACCAAGTTCCGTGTTACAGCCATCTAGAGGGGATTTGAGGCCAGGGAAGACAGGCTTGGGCTCCGCACAAAATGCTCCATCACTTTCCACGAGGGTCCCTTGCACCGATCGATTTCAGCATCTCAGGAAACCAGTGTCTCTGGATGTTGAATCTTTTTGCTAACCCACTTGTGACTGGTTGATTGCAAGGCTGTGGAGGAGGGGACAGAGGACCTCAGTCAGGACTCCTGTTCACAGCTTGAGGACAGAGCACCTCAGACAAGATCGCCACTCACTGGCTTTATCTCCCGTGTTTCCTTGGGCGTGAGAAACATGTCTTCACGCATCTTAGCGTCTTTTTTTGTTTTGTTTGTTTTTGTTTTTCGAGACAGGGTTTCTCTGTGTAGCCTTGGCTGTCCTGGACTCGCATTGTAGACCAGGCTGCCTTTGAATTCACAGCAATCTGCCTGCCTCTGCTGGGATTAAAGGCGTGTGCCACCATGCCCGGCATCTTAGTATCTTCGAATCAAAAGTGTCCTCTCTTATCATGGGGAAGTCGTTTAACATTGGTCTGTCTTACTCCAGAAAGAAATAAAGTTTAAAAGCAGTCATTAAATGGGCAGTGTACCTTCCAGCCAAGGGCTGTCCTGGACTCCCTTTGCAGACCAGGCTGGCCTCGAACTCACAGCGATCTGCCTGCCTCTGTCTCCTGAGTGCTGGGATTAAAGGTGTGCACCACCACGCCTGCCTCTGTGCAGCCTTTTCTAGTCTCACCAAAACCCAGAGGCAGGAAAGGAGGCTGGGTGGTAGTTGAAGGATCAGAATCCCAGATTTCAAGTCACATCTGCATCTTTGCCCTGTGGGCAGCTGGGTCAGACCATCCTAACAGAGGTGGCCATGAACCTGGGTCATCCCTGTTCATCTGCAGGTGCTGTGGCCTTCTGGATAGTGGCTACAGACCGTGATAATGACCAGCTGACCTACGGGATTAGTGGCCCCAATGCCTACTTCTTCTCTGTCACCACAAACACTGGGGAGGTGAAGCTGAACAGATCTTTGGACTATGAGGTAAAGAGTGGTGGGGTAGGGAAAGCCTGGAGAGAGGGGACAGGCAGGGGTGTCCTTTGGAGCCCCTGGGACTCCTGGGAGCATGGCTGGGATCTCACACTGAACAGGACCTCCTTCTCCCTGCTGCTACAGACACTCAGTCACTTCCAGGTCAGCGTCTCCGTGAGTGACGGTCACTACCATCCAGTGAGTTGAAAGAAGGGAGGGAGGGTGACCAGGGGTGGGACAAGCAGGGTGCCAAGTGACCACTCCTGATCATGTGTCTATTTTAGGTAAGCAGAGGATACCCCAGTTGATAATACTTGAGTGTTGATTTTAGGTGCTCACCTTGTCATACAATATGACAAAGAGTTTGATATTTATTGACTATATACATATTTTGTTTATAAAATTACAGTGTTGGTTTATATTAATATAAATACTGATTTTAAAATGATTTTATTTATTTATTTATCTTTGGCTTTCTGAGATGAGGTTTCTCTGTGTAGCCTTGGCTGTCCTGGACTCCCTTTGTAGACCAGGCTGGCCTTGAACTCACAGAGACCCGCCCGCCTCTTGCCTCCCTGAGTGCTGGAATTACAGGCGTGCCACCACCACACCTGGCAAAATGATTCATGTGCTTTGCTGCACATATGCATACTTGTATATATCATGTGCATGCCTGATGCCTGCAGAGGGCAGAAGAGGGGGTGTTGGATCCTCTGGGACTGGAGTCGCAGTCAGTCATTAGCCACTGTGTGCATGGCACACTGATCCCTGGCCCTCTAGAAGAGCAGCAGAGTGGGCGTAACTGCCCAGCTGTCTCTCTCGCCCGTGCCTATTGTCTCAAAGTCACTCTGTCTGTGCGATGACTAGCGTGATGTTCTTTCCAGATCTCTATACCTGCCCCTATTTTTCTTTCTTTCTTTCACTGAGTGGCACCCCAGCCCCTTCTTCCTCTTGTCCTTCAAGTCATGATGGCCCATGTCTGTAATCTCAGTGTTTGGGAGGTGAAAGTAGGAGGATCCATAGTACAAGTCCGTCTTTGGCCACATAGTATGTTAGGCTAGCCTAGGATAGGTGAGGCTCTGTCTAAATAAAGAAAGAAAACTGGGCATCATGGTGCACGCCTTTAGTCCCAGCACTTGAGAGGCAGAGGCAGGTGGATTCCTGTGAGTTCGAGGCCAGCCTGGTCTACAAAGTGAGTCCAGGACAGCCAAGGCTGCACAGAGAGACCCTGTCTCGAAAAACAACAACAACAAAAACAAAAACAAAATCCACAAACAAAAAACTTGCAAAGGACTTCCTGCTGGCAATCACAAGGTTGAGTAGAACATCACGTGCACAAGACAGAGACCCCTGTTCATCTTTGTAATGTCTGTTTCCCACATGGGAACACCTTAGGATACTTTAGCTGATCCCCTCTAATGGACACTCAGGCTGTTCATAGTTTATGCTGGGTGAGGGGTGGGGGTGGGGGTGGGGGTGGGGGTGGGGGTGGGGACACAGAGAAGCTAAATGGTGTGCCTCTGTTATGAAGCAAGCACATTTTAGGTTTTAAAAAATGAATTCCTGCAATTTCACATTTAGCTAACCTAGAACACACACACACACACACACACACACACACACACACACACACACACACGCTAGTGCAGATGTATGCATATTCATGAAGGAGGGAGAGGGAGGGGGAAAAGGGGACTACAGCTAGAGGAAAAGTAGAGTCCCCAGAACTCTTTTGGCATCTTAAATCACCTTTTCTGTCCTTACCTGGGCTTTCTCGTCTGCAGGTGCAGAAGGACCTGCGCGTGATTGTGCAGGACAGAAATGACAACGCACCTGTTTTCCTGAACACGGAATTCACCGCCACCATCAGCGAGGTATCCCCAGCCTTTGTGGGACAGGGCCTGGGGAGGGCACCTGAGAGCATCACTCAGCAACATGGGATCAGGAAGCCCTTGGGAGGTGCAAAGCCATGAACGATAGGGCCACTTTTTTTTTTTTTTAAACAAGCAACCACCTCAGATTAGGATTCTTTCAGTTGTGGTAGGAAAAGTAATCTGAGGAACTTGGTTTCCTCGTGTTTCTGAAAAGTTGGAGGAACGCTGATTTAGACATAGTGATCAGACTGTCACCTGTGCCTGTCATCTCTGCTTCACTTGCTGCCTCCGTCCTGAGGTGTGGAGCCCAGCAGCCATGACTCTGAGCTAGCATCTCACCCCTCTGCAACTTCAAGCAGAAAGACTGGTCATTTCTCTGTGGTTTCAGCATGCACAGACCTGCTTGCGTCCGCTCACTTTGGGCCATGTGTTCGTCCCAGAGACAGTTCAGAGGTCTGGAGTGGCTGGTCTGTGCTCTGGCCCTTTCCTCAGTCTGAGGGAACCTCCACTCTAACTCCTGTAACCAAGTGGGAGGAGGTTCCCCAGTGCTGTGTTTGAGTAACAAATAGGGCGTTGTCCCTAAGTCCCCCAAGACCATGTGGTTGTGTGGGGTCAGGTATAAGATCCACCTGACAGGCCCCACCCAGCACCCATGTTTTAGGCACAGTCCTGGGTCCTCACATGACCTGATGAGCAAGACTCCCTGGGTGTGATGCTGTAGGTCTCATGGTCTCGCCCTCAGATGGTAACCAGAAAAACCAACTGTGAGGCATGGTTCAGAGATGTGACACTCTATAAAGATGACAAGACAGGGAAGAACGGAAGAAAACACCCGTGAAAGGGGCTGTTTCTGGCTTCTCTGAAGGGGTGACATCAGAAAAGAGACCTGAATAGCAAGAAGCCTGCCAGGAAATCGCCAAGGGAAGGGATGGTCCAGGTTGGGGGGGTAGCATGTGCAAAGGTCCTCAGGCAGTGATGAGACTGGCCTCAGAGGCTGGAAGGGAGAGAGTGAAGAGAGGTAGAGGCAGGCATCAGGCTGGAGAGATGGCTTGGCAGTTAAGAGCACCACTGTCTGCTCTTCCAGAGGTCATGAGTTCAATTCTCAGCAACCACAAGGTGCCTCACATCCATCTATAATGTGATCTGATGCCCTCTTCTGGCCTGCAGGTATACATGCAGGCAGAGCCCTGTATACATAATGAAATAAAATAGAGGTGGGGGGGAACAGGCATCAGACTGACTTCTGAGGACCGCTGAAGCTGTTTTGGACCATGTTCTGGGAAGAATGAGAAGTCTCAGAAGCCAAGAGTGAGGAAGTCCTACTCAGGCTGTGGGCTATAAGGATCCCTCAGGAGTATCTGAGCAGAGGCATGGCACAGCCAGGCTGGCTTCTAGAATGTTCTTATAGTCTTGAGAGACTGTACAAATCAGCTCTGGGGTATGAAGCTGTGTTTGCAAAGTTTTCCAGAGCATGCTCACTGTGGGAAGGGGTTCATGCTGCCTGCCCCATTGTGACCATCTGATGCCTCCTCTGAAGGCCCAGCCCATGGTTGGGGTGGGAAGGACACACAGATGGAAAATCCCTTCTTACAGACCCTGCCGGTCGGCTCTGTGGTGTTCTCTGTGCTGGCTGAGGACAAGGACACCGGGACAGGCGGTGTAGTGCAGTACTTCATAGATAATGTGAGTATGAGAGTTCCTGAGACCCCAGGTGGGAGCTGGCCTTACCGTGTCTTATGTCCACCAGGGGGCAGCATCCCCACAGATAACCATAGTCCTCTTTCCTCAGCCTTTCTCTGATCACCCCTTCTCCACGTCCCCCTTCCGTGGTTCCCCCCCCCCCCGGAAGTCTCTTTGCCCAGTTTCTGGATCTCACCCCTTTCACCAGCACTGTCAAGGCCTCCTGCAAACTCACAGCTCCTAGGAGCGATCAAGGCTCCAGAGAGGGCCTGGGTCTTGCCCAAGTTCATCCAGACATGTTGTGTCTGTGTTGAGACATGTGTATGTGTTGTGAAGGCAGCTTTGCTAGTGACCCCACCACTTTTGGAACATCAACTAAAAACTTACTTTCAACTCACAGAGGCATTTATACCAGCCAAGAGGAGAAGCCAAGGCTCGGAGAGATTACATGGCTCGGAAACATTTGCGTTTCTGGCCAATGGTGGAGCCAGGATTTGACCCTATGTCTCTCAGAGTAGGGTTCATGAAGAGTGAAGGGCAGTGGTGTCACTCAGGCCTCACCCAAGTGTTCCCTGGCACAGGTCATCCCCAGCACAGACAACAGCAAGACTCTCTTCCACATCCTGGAAAACGGCTCCATCGTGTTAAACGGCAGTCTGAGCTATAACAACAAGAGCGCCTTCTACCAGTTGCAGCTGAAGGCCTGTGTGAGTAGGGGTGTAGGCAGAGCTAGGGGGCTCAGAGTTGTGGTGCTGGCTCACCGAACGCCTTCTCTCCCTGCAGGACTCAGGAGGACTTTTAAATAACAGCTACATCATCCAGTGCTCCCAGCCAGTCTTCCTGTCCATCTCAGTGATTGACATGCCAGATCTGGACCCCCAGTTTGTCAGGGAGTTTTACTCAGCCTCTGTGGCTGAGGACGCTGCTGTGGTATGTGCCGGGGATGAGGGTGCTGGGTAGCGGTGACTGCCTGAGCAAAGGGTCAAACGCATGCTCACCAAACTTCCTCCCAGGGAACCTCGGTGCTGAAGGTGGAGGCGGTGGATGGCGACAAAGGCATCAATGACAATGTGACCTACAGCATCTCCAGTGAGAACTCGGGTGTCCCCTGAAGAGGGCTTAGGTAAGGGTGGGGTGGGGTGGTCAGAACCCCTGGAAACAGCTGCTGCAAGTGCCTCCCTGTCAGATTCCACGAAGCCTACGTGGTTCAACATTATGGAAAATGGAGTCATCATTGTCGACGCCCCTCTGGACAGAGAGCAGCTGCCTAAGGATAATGAGGAAGTACAGATACAGGTCACGGTGAGTGCCACTCCCTTTCTCTAACCCTTGGCCTTGGCTCTTACTCTCTCTGAGCACTGGTCTCTGCCCTCTGGCTTCTGCTTTGTACCTCAGGCCACTGAGGAGAGTCTCAACATCTACGGTCAGCAGGCCAATGTGAGCATATGGGTCACAATAAGGGTGACTGATGTCAATGACAACAAGCCAGAATTCTACAACTGCACCCTCCCAGGATGTTCCTTTAGCCCCCAAGAGGCCCAGGTCAACTTCACAGGCTATGTGGATGAGCATGCTTCAGCCCGAATCTCCATTGACAACCTGACCATGGTGGCCTATGACCCAGATCAGGCAGGTGCACGGCAGGGGAAAAGGGCAGTGATGGAGGAGGGCTGGGGAGGGGCGGGGGAGGCCACAGATGGGAGAAGGGAGCAGTGAAGTGGGAAGGAAGGCAGGGAGAGAGAGTGGTGGTCATTGAGGTCGAGCTGGGCGACGGATTGTAGGGTACATGGCAGGATGGTGAGTCAGGGTCCACGGGGAACGAAGGCAGCGATGGCGGCGCCAGTATGTGAGTCGTGCAAAATGGAGGTTGTTGTGAACTGTTTGGCAATCTTGGGGGAGGGGGTTTACTGGGTGGTGCTGAGTAGAAGCCTTGTGGGATGGAGGCTGGCGCTAGGTGCTAGGCAACAGTAAGTGGTTGTTGGCCCTGGGTAGTCTGTGGTTGGGGGAAGTAGAAAACATCAGGGAAAAGTGGCCAGTATTGTGTTTAAAGCACTCTGAGTTAAGTCAACTGGGAAGGAACCGCCGTAGAGGATGGTACTAAGTGGTGGGTAAGGCCACAGTTCGATGAGAGGGTACTCAATGGCGACACGTGTGCTAAGCTGGTAGTGTGGAAGAGCAGCTTTGAGGGAACAGACTGAGGGTGGCATGAGTCCAGAGTGGCAGTCGCTAAGGAAGGTACTGGGAATATTTTAAGGAAATGAGGTAAGTGTGGCTCTGCCTTTCCTAGACCTGGCGACCCATCATGTTGAGAGATGCTCTTGACTGTCTAGGCTGCCGTTGCAGAGCTGAGCAGCCAGCCTAACTTCCTAGGGCCTGCGCTATTGTCTCAGTCTTCTCTGACTCCCTCTGTGGGTCTCACTGGCCAGGGCTTCTGCAGAAGGCCTGAGCTTGGAGATGGGGCAGGGGGGATGCAGGGAGGCAGTTGCAGGCAGCATCCACCCTTACTTACTATACCACTCTCTTTTACAGGGCGACAATAGTATCTTCCTGCTGGCCCTGGATGGCCCAGATGCTGCAGCCTTCAGTGTGTCCCCAGAGCGAGCGGCAGGGTCGGTCAATGTGCAGGTGGTGGTGAGAAACTCAGAGACGGTGGACTATGAGAAGGCAAAGGTGATGTCAGTGCAGGTACGGTGTGCCAGGATGCTGATGATACAGAGGGTGTGGACAGCCAGGCTCCTGGACTGCCACACGTTTTCTGTCCTCAGGTTGTGGCCACGGACTCAGTCAGCGGGAACAACTCTGTTGCCTTAGTGACTATCCATCTTAGAAACATTAATGACCACAGGCCCATGTTCTCTCAGAGCTTGTATGAACTCACTGTGCCAGAACACTGTCCAGCAGGTTATCTGGTCACGGACAGCATCCATGTAAGTGATGTAGGGTGGACCATGCTGGGAAAGAGGTGTTGAAAAGGGCCAATGGAAGGCTGTTTCAGAGTTTGTTTCATTTGAGGTCGCTGGGTCGCTGCCAGTGTGCATACATGTATGGATATAACTGGGTGTGTGGAGCATCTCTGTGTGAATCCAAAAGTGTGGTGAGCTTTGCAGTCACGACTTCCCAACCTTGTCGAATGACTTGTGTGATGCCACCGATGGCTCTGTTTCTAGTGTTCTGCTATCTTTGCCTCATAGGCTACAGACCTAGATGAGGGTGAATGGGGTCGTATCACCTATAGTCTGCTTCCCGGAAATGGGTAAGCTCTGAAGGTGTGTGTGGGTGGGGGGTGGGGGGGGATGCGGGTGCGTGTGCTTCTCTGCCTTGCCATGGGGCTGGGGGTAGAGAAGAGCAGCCTGCAAAGGGGCAAAGTGTTCAGTTGTGTATCCATTCCAGAGGAAAAAAAATTTTTTTTAATTAGCTTTTCTGTAACTATAATAAAATACCTGAGGCAGGGTATTCTATAAAAAGAAAGGTTTATTTACTTTTGGAGGCTCAGAGGCAAGGGGTGCTATTCACTGTGCCCTGTGAGGACTTCTAGTATATTGAATCACATGGTAGGGCCATGTATGAGATGGAGAGATCACATGACAAGATAGGAAACTAGAGACAACTTCCCCAAAGGCTCCATCTCTCAGAGGTCCCTGCACCTCTTGACATCATCACACACTTTGGCTCAAGTGTCCAACACCTAGAGGCTTGAGAGTGCTCACAACACGACCAGTCCATGTTTACAAGTATGCTGGAAATACTGCACACAATTCACTCAAGTCTGTGCTATCATTTGTCTGAAATTCAAACATAAGTGTACATCCTGTCGTTTTATTGACTAAATCTGGCCACCCCGAGCAGAGAAGGCCTGTTTGAGGTGGATCCAAACTCAGGGAACGTGACAGTGAAAAATGGCACACTGCTGGACCGGGAGAAGCAGGCTATGTACTACCTCACGCTGCAGGCCACTGACGGTGGGAACCAGTCGACCACCACTACACTGCAGATCACTCTACAGGATATTAATGACAACCCACCCGTGGTCCGAGGCTCCTACAACATCTTTGTGCCAGAAGAGGATGGCAATGTCTCTGTGACCATCCAGGTGAGAGCCACCCTGGACTTAACAGGAGGTGGGGGAGGGGGACCATGCTAACCCCTGTACGAAGTCTGAGCTCTACAGCGTGGATCTGAGGGAGTTGCTCAGTCTCTCTGGACGTCTGTTTCCTCTTAGAAATGATGAGTCATAGTCCTTACTCACAGGGTCCCCAGGGGGTAATGAGATAAAGGACCCATGGCACTCTGCACAGGCCTGGTGTGGAACAGGCCTTCCCAAACAAATCGCTCTTTAATACGCACACTCCCAACTCATTCCAAAAAGATCTGACATGGCTTTCATAAAGAGTAAGATGCCACACCTTTAATTCCAGCACTCGGGAGACAGAGGCAGAGGTAGAGGGATCTCTGAGTTTAAGTCTAGCCCAGTCTACAGAGATAGTTCTGACATAGTCAGGGCTATACAGAGAGGACTTGTTTTGAGAAAAAGAAAAAAAAAAAAAAAAAAAAAAAAAAAAAAAAAAGAAGAAGAGCCAAACAGAGAACAAATAACATTACTAGGCGTTATTAAAGGGGCCAGCGTAGCCTTAAAATCCAGTATGCGCTGGGCATGGTGGCTCACGCCTGCAGTCCCAGCACTCAGGAGTCAGAGGCAGGCGGATCATTGTGAGTTCGAGGCCAGCCTGGTCTACAATGCAAGTCCAGGACATCCAAAACAACACAGAGATACCCTGTCTCAAAAATAAATAAATAAATAAAATAAAATAAAAATAAATAAAAAAAGAAAAGAAAAGAAAAGAAAAAGAAAAAAAATCCAGAATGTACAGTTAGAACATGAAGCTGAGAACCTCTCCTTTTGGCTTGACCCAGAGGAACACCTTGCGAGAAAGGGCCTGCAGGTCCTCAGAAGGCTGTCACTCATTCCTCAGGGCCTGAGGCTCCCTGCAGATGTTCCAAGCTCAAGCTTTTCTAGCAGTGGTGGAGCTGTGCTCCAGATCTCACTGGGTTTGCTCCTTCTGGGTGTGTGTGTGTGTGCGTGTGCGTGCGCACATGCGCGCGCACATGCATATGTTGCTGTTTTGCCTGCATGTGTCCACGTGAGGGTGTCAGATTCCTTAGAACTAGAGCTATACACGTGCGGGTGCTGGGAATTGAACTCAGGTCCTCTGGCAGAGCAGCCAGTGCTTTTAACTTCTGAGCCATCTCTTCAGTGGTCTGGCGCTGGTCTTTAACATCCTCATAGGAGGAACATTTCTGATTTGTCAGAACTGTGGCACTCTTACGGATGCAGGGAAGTGCTTGGCGAAATAATTGGGTAAATGCAGAGCACCTTTGTGGGTGGACGTTGCCTTTGGAAGAGCCTTCTCTGGCTGCTTATGAAGGATGCCTTTAAGGAGCGAGACCCAGCAGGACTGAAGTGAAGGCAAAGATGGTGGGGTGAGCAGGGAGGACAGACAGAAGAGCTTCGGCCACAGCACCTAGCTGAGCACCAGCTTCCCACCATGTCCTCTGCTGAACCCCGGTGCTCAGAGGTGAAGGCCACTCTGACTCCTGTTCCTGGGGGCTCCCACTAAAGCAAGTCACAGACCTTTAGTGATGGTGTCACCTGTGCTATCAAAGGCAGTATGGCTGTAGGGAGCTCCAGGGGTAACAGCATGGCTAGGAGGCGGGCAGAAGGCCCCAGGTGGAGGCTAGGGGCGTGGAAGAACATGCACTCCTTGTGCTGGTTCATTCCAACACAGACTAGCATGTGTGGGGCCCTGACAAGACAAGAATGCATTTGTACACACGTACACACTTCGTGTGAAGAATGAGCTGTTTAAAAGTATAGCATGGCCTGGAGGGATGGCTCAGAGGTTAAGAGCACTGTCTGCTCTTCCAGAGGTCCTGAGTTCAATTCCCAGCAACCACATGGTGGCTCCCAACCATCTATAATAAGATCTGGTGTCCTCTTCTAGCTGGCAGGCACACATACAGGCAGAACATTGTATACATAATAAATAAATCTTAAAAAAAAAAGTATACCACTACAGCTGGATGTGGTGATGCACACCTTTGATTTTACCTTTTAAAGGCAGAGAGGCAGGCAAATCTCTATGAATTCCAGGCCATCCAGGGCTACATAATGAGACCTTGTTTAAAAAAAAAAACTTGGGGTGGGGGCTGGGGTGGGGTGGAGGGGTGTCCTAGAAATTTAGAGAATTGTCTGCTCTTGTAGAGGACCCAGATTTGATTTCTAGAGCCTCACATGGTGGCTCACAACTGTCTCTAACTCCAGGGGACAGTGCCCTCTTCTGGCTTCTGGTGGGCACTACACACACACACACACACACACACACACACACACACACACACACATGCACGCGCTTACATGCATCAAAACACTCAAGCATATAAAATAAAAAAATCCTTAAAATTTTAAAGTGGTCCTGGGAGAGGAGTGTAATTTAGTTGATAGAGTGCTTGCCTAGCATGCACAAAACACTGTGTTCTCCTCCCAACACCACATAAACAGGGTGCATTGGTGGGTGCCCGTGATCCTAGCCCTCTGGAGGTGGAGGCAGGAGGATCAGAAGTTTGAAGTCATCCTTGGCTACATAGTGAATTTGAGGCTAGTTTGGGCTACATAAGACCATGTCTCTAAATAAATAAATAGCCTACCATGCCTGCCTTTCTCTCTCTCTCTCTCTCTCTCTCTCTCTCTCTCTCTCTCTCTCTCTCTCTCTCTCTGTGTGTGTGTGTGTGTGTGTGTGTGTGTGTGTGTATAGAAAAAGACAGAAACAGAGAGCATGCTGGCTGTAGCAATTGTGGGAAAATCAGTCTTTTTTTTCACACCTTTACATTAAAAAACAAACAAAAGAACCTGTTGAGTCTCTGTCTATCCTCTCCCACACCCTTTTCTGTAGTATCAGCTTTATGGGAACCCCCAGTCAGGTCTCTCCTTAGGGTCTAGCTCAGGTCCAGATTTGCATGATGCTCCCAGCAGTTATCTGGAGCTCCTGCTGGCTGTGTCCCACATCTCAGCAGGAAGCCATGGCCTGCCTCCCCCGCTACTCCCACCCCCTACATCCCCCCTATTCCAGCCAATGGCCATTTAGACCAATATGGGAGGGAGGGGATGGGCCTGAGGCCTATATACCTGACTGGAGGCCAACTCTGTCCACAGGCCCATGATGATGACCAGCCAGAAACTAACAATAGCCGCCTGCTCTTCAGCCTGCTGCCTGGGCCCTACAGCCAGAACTTCTCCTTAGACCCCGACACAGGGCTCCTCAGGAATCTGAAACCCCTGGACCGAGAGGCCATTGACCCTGCTCTAGAGGGCCGCATCGTACTAACTGTGTGTGTGGCCGACTGCGGTGTGCCTTCCCTCAGCACTGAAGTCAATGTCACCATCACTGTGGAGGTAAGGCAGGGTACTCTCGCACAGCCTAGCTCCCTGGCTCTAGCACGTTACACTTCCTACCTTGTAATGCGTGGTAGAGGAGAGGCTGAGAACTCAGCTGGGCAGCCCTTGGCAATCCTAGCCCTTAAGTCAGAAAGACTGGGGGTGAAATCAGCATGAATGAGTAGAAAAGTTCTGTACAGAGTGTCACCCAGGGGGGTGGGGCGCACGATGCCTTAGCTCTGATGGCCGTGCACTAAGTCTTGTCTGGAGCCATCCTGACTGCTGGCAAGCAAAGGCCAAGGGCAGGCGAAGCTCTCCAGTTGTGTTTCCTGCACACCAAGAGATGGAACTCTGGGGCCAAGCATGGTGGTGCACACCTCTAAACTCAACACTTGGGAGACTGAGACAGGGTGATTGAGAGTTTTAAGCCATCCTGGGCTACATAGAAAACTTTGTGACCTCACGGGATAATCGAGACATTGAAGGAGATTTAGGACTTGTTGGCATCCTGGAAACAAGGTATGATACGAAAGGAGAAATGAAGATGTATACTTACTGTATTAGAGGGGTCCCTTTGCCCCTGTGACTTTCACACTCTTGCTGTAAGTGTTGGGGACTACCCTATTTCCAAATAAGGGGACTGAAGCCCAAATAGGACAGAGCCATAGGAGAGGAGGGCAGGAACGGACTTAGAGCTGGTGTCTCATCCACTCTCTTGGGAGTCAGGATGACGATGAGAATTCAGCAGCCTTGTGCGAGGCGAGGGGGGTGGGGGTGGGGAGGGATCCAGTGATGCCTGTCTTGAGGAGTCACTGTCACACCATGCACCGCAGCGAGCAGAGGCTCCCTCTGCAGTTCAAGAAGGATTTCCTGAGCTCGGGAGATGGGTGACACGATGAGATACCTCAGAAAAAGGCAAAGGAGAAGGAAGGATGGATGGATGGACGGACAGACAGAAGGAAAGAGGGAAGGAAGGAAGAATAGGGAAGACACACCTTACTGAGGGGCTAGAGTTCTGTTCCCAGGTCTCCATTCTATGGTTACATAGAGAAATCTGAGCACCAGATAGGGAGGGGCTAGGGCATTCAAGGCACCCCCCAGGCACATCTCAGCACTGTGGAGAGTGTGAAAGACGGGGCTTCAGCTTTTCATCGTGGGCAAGAGCAGAAAACGTCAGGGGTCCAATGGCATCAGAATCCAGTGCAGACTGATCAGAGCCAGTGTCACAGGCTTGAGAAATGGGACCTCAGGATAAGCCATATGGGGACACAGACAGGGACCTGGAACAATTCTAGAAAGCGGAACTAGAGTAGTTCCAGGCTGAGGACAGACAAACAGAAATCCCAGCCTTCTTTGGAAGGCTGTCTGCACCTCTGGAAACCGGACAGTGCAGTCTGAGGGACACAGAGTCGATGGCTCTATCTGTGTAGAGATATTACTGGCTTCTATGATGGCTCCAGGGAGGGTAAACCTGGGGCTGCTCGGGTCCCTAGGACTCAGACCTGCCTCTTTCTTTAGGACATCAATGACAACCTGCCTGTATTCAACCAGTCCTCCTACGAATTCCAAGTGAAGGAGATGGATCCAGGTTTGTGCCCTCTTGTCTGGTCGGGCCCTCTACCTAGGCTGGCTGTGCAGATGGGTGGGGGTGTCTGGAAATATGTATCCTAGCACCTCAGGTACATGAGGATGCCCCTGCTGGTGTCATCCTTTGGTAAGGCAGCACTTGGGGAAGGATACACTGAAGCAGAGGCATGTCTACATCCCATCTCTGACACCAAATAGTAAGGTCCATGCTAAGGGCCCCATTGTAGGACCAGCCTTGAGTGCCTCGGGCCTGCATAGGTATCCTTCCAAGTTCTGTCTCTTGTCCACAGGAGCATTGGTGGGCACAGTGAAGGCCTGGGATGCTGACCAGACAGAAACCAACAACCGGATCAGCTTCAGCCTGTCTGGGACTGGCGTCAACAACTTCATGCTCCGAGGCGATGTGCTGGACCAGGGGTGGGCAGAGGGTCACCTCTGGCTGCTCCCTGATGTGAGCCTCGATTATGAGACCCAGAGGTTCCTCAATCTGGTAGTGAGTGCTGAGAACCCAGGCCCCCAGGGCCTCAGCTCCACAGCAAACATCACTGTGGTTGTGATGGACGTGAATGATGAACCGCCTACACTAGATGCAGACTCGCTCCAGCGCATCTCTGTGGCCGAGAATGGCTCCCAGCAAGGCCAGGTGGCTCAGGTGATAGCCCACGACGTGGATACTAAAGCCTTGCTGAAGATAGAGCTAGTGAGCGTCATCTGCACCAAGGATGGTGTTGATGTGGGCAGCGTGTGCCACGGCTGGTTCTCTGTGGTTGCCAACGGCTCTGTGTACATCAATCAGAGTGAGGCCATCGACTATGAGGCTTGTCACCTGGTCACTCTGGTGGTGCGGGCAGAAGACCTCACCACAGATCCTGGCTTTGAGGCTTACAGCAGCAACGGTGAGAGGGCCACCAAGGCCTGCAGCTTAGGGTCCAGGGACACACACATCAGCCCTTGTCAGCTATGTCACTGGCCATGTCCCCTTGAGGCTTCTGTTCTCCACCTGTCTAGTGGGGACTGGCCAGGGGGTAGGCTGCGGAGAGTGTGAGCGCATGCGTACACGGTGTTTTAGTGGGATGCCTGGAAGCATCCACTGCATCCTCATCCCCGCTCCGCACAGGCACCAGTGCCGTGTTAACAGCGAACAGAGCATAGCACTGGGCCGGCCACCTTAAAGCATTTGCTCATTTTATTCCTGCACAATTCATAAGCTAGTGCCGGCCACCCAACTTAAAGACGAGGAAGCCCAGGCACAGAGTGGGTAGGAGTTTTTGATTTTGTTTTCTTGAAACAGGGTCTCACTCTGTGGCCCAAGTGAGCCTCAAATTTATAATCCTTCTGCCTCAGTTTCCCAAGTACTGAGATTTACAGTTGTCTGTTACTACTACTGGCTCAGGGTGAGTGTTTAAATGACCAACTGACATAAAAAGTATACATCATTCTTATATATGAATATAGACAGACATTCATATTATTTATTTACACACACACACACACACACACACTTTCAGGTGTGTTGAGAATAGAGCCCTGGATCTTGCTTGTGCCAGCCAAGTGTGGTGCCTCTGAAAGACACTCGTCCATGTATAGAATGCTCTGGGCAGCTGGGGCAGACTCAGGCCTCTCTTGCATGGCTCTGAGTAGCCATTTGCCTTCTGGGAGGGTGGGAACAACACTAAGAGCCAAGAACTCTGGAGGACACTGAGGACTCAGGGCTGAGGAGCAGGGATGAACACATGGCAGGCATAGCAGGGACGGACACGGGATGGGGAGGGCAGGGGAGGAGGCTCCAGAAAGTCTGGTGAGAACAGGCTCTTTGGGAGAGGACTTTGCTCAGAGCTTTGACCCACACGACCTATATTACCCAGGAAACCTCCTCATCAACATTGAGGACAAGAATGACAATGCTCCGTATTTTCTGCCTGACAACCAGACTTTTGGTGAGTGAGCATAGCAACCTGCCTTCATCCTGTTGTGTCCACGTACACACCTCATAACATGGGAATACCCTCAGACACCCTCCCACTCCCACTCCTGTGAACCCTCTCTGTGCCACAGAGAGATCCAGCCCACCTCTACCCCAGGTTGCAGCTATAGGGGACACCTGAGTGTTCATTGCAGCTCCATATGAGCTGATGGCTGGCTCGGAGGCAAGCCTTTCCTCCATTACTGCATCTGTACAATGAGAGATGGATGCCTTGCCAACTGTAGCTTCAGGAACAGCTGCAACGGGGTTGCCTTTGCAGAGGGATTAGGGATGGGCTTGTGGAGTGGACTCAGTGTACGGGCAGCGGTGGGCCAGGTGGGTGCCACTGCTGTCCCAGCTGTACTGACCTCTTCCTGCTTGCATTTGTAGTGATCATCCCAGAGCTTGTGTTGCCCCGCCAGCAGGTGGCCTCTGTCCGGGTGAGTCCCCTAGGCGCCAGCTGTTATCCAGCCCAGCGAATCCCAGGGGAAAGAACGAAGGGCTTCAGGCTTTTCAACTGCCCCTGAGACGTTTTAATGCAGAGCCTGGGCTGTAGTGGCCCTTGCCCAATCAATTTGCTCCCATTCTGCTAATTGTTCAATTTACTATTCATAAAAATTTCATGACCAGAAACACCACTTGTAGGCTACATTCTCCAGAAATTTTGAGTGTAATCGAGAACCCATAGCCAATTGTAAATTAAAAGGGTTTCTTTTACTGAAATAGCTTCCTGAGCATAATTATAGCAATGCTTTCAATTTGTTATGGTGATGGATGTTGGTGTGTGACTAGAAAGTGGCTAGGCCATGTGGGGCGGGGTCCTGGGGCTGGAGCCACCATGTTTCTCTGGGATTAAGTCCATCCCCCTAAGCCCCCCGTGTGCGTGTGTGTGTGTGTGTGTGTGTGTGTGTGTGTGTGTGTGTGTGTGTGTGTTAAGACAGGGTCTAAATATGTAGCCTTGGCTATTCTGGAACTCACTACGTAGACTAGGCTTGCCTCAGATCCCCTTGCAGTGCTGACATTAAAGGCGTGAGCACAGCTCACTTTCCCTCTTTGACAAGAGGCTGGTGGCTCCTGGCTGGTATTACATGAGCGGTATGCACTCGGCTTGGAGGCCTGGCCTTCCCTATGTCCTCAGGACAGGACTTCTCCTGGGGTTAATTTCCAATCCTCAACTAACTGTGTATGAATGTCTTGATTTAGCCATGGCTTTGAATTTTTTTTTTAAATTGTACACGGGTACACATGTGTGTGTGGGCTCGTGTGTGTGTGTGTGTGTGTGTGTGTGTGTGTGTGTGTGTGTGTGTGTGTGTGTGTGCACAGGCGCGCGCACGTGCATGATAAAAGCAATGTAGGGTATTGTTCCTTAGGAGCTACCTCTCACCCTCTCTTTTTAAAATGGAGACAGGATCTCTCAGGAGCCTGGAGCTTGCCTACTAGGCTGACAAGCACCAGGACCTGCTTGTCCCCACATCCTCAGCGCTGGGGATTACAAGTGCTTCCCACTGTACCATGTCTTCTTATGTGGGTTCTGGGACCCAGATGCAGGTCAGAGCCTTGTGCCTGCATGACAAGCACTTTATTGAATAAGAGCTCTTCGTGGCTAAACAGGGGCTTGTTTGTTTGGTTGGTTGGTTGGTTGGTTGGTATGGTGTTTTCTTTTTTCAAGACAGGGTTGTTTTATGTAATAGCCCTGGCTGTCCTGGAACTCATTTTATACTCCAGGCCGGCTTCAAACTCACAGAGATCTGCCTGCCTCTGCCTCCCAAGTGCTGGGGTCAAAGGTGTGCACCACCACCACCCAAGTTCCGAACTGGTGCTCTTTAAACTTAACTCCTTTTTACAACCTGAAACCTAACCATTCACCCTGAGCATGCAGCCCTGTGGACCTGTTAAATTCTTACTAAAGGCACTGGAATGGACCAAGATGTTTGTTCCTACTCCTTGCTATTCCTGATTTGTTAGGGAACATAGGCTCACATCAGTCAACCCTGAAATGAGGGCTTTAAAGGCAGGGTGCACAGTATAGATACACTTAAGCTGAGTGTTGCTGTGTTTGTGAGTGGGTATGTATGTGCTTGCAACTGGGTAGGAAGTGAGGCAGGGTTCAGTGTAGGAGGACTTTGAGTGGTGATCTGTTATATTGGGGTACATGAGAAAGGACTTAGGCAAATGTGGATGTACAGTGAACCTCTTCTTTAAAAAGCCCGAGTGAAGTGTGATGGACATTTCTGTAGTCCTAGCACTTCTGAGATAGAGGCATGAGGATCCCAGAACAGCCAGGACTAAATAGTGAGACTGTGTGTGTGTGTGTGTGTGTGTGTGTGTGTGTGTGTGTGTGTGTGTGTATTCTTATATATGCCTTGAAATATATATATGCCCTGATATATATATAAAAGCACATACGTATTTGGAGTGGCCATTGTAGCTTTTGATCATGGTGGGAATGAATGGAGAGGCCTTTCCTGGTCTCACCTCAGACATCCATTGTTGCTCCCAGGCCAGAGATGAAGACTCAGGAAAAAATGGGAACATCAAATTCTCCATCCTGAAAGCAGATTTTGTCTCCAACGATGGGGCTATCAACCCTGTTCAGGCCTTCCAGATTACGTCCTCAATGGAAGCTGACTTGTTCATTGGCAGCATCTAGTAATGTGGCGATGGATGTCTGGAAGGGTTGGGTGGGGCATGGATGACAAACCTCAGGCAGGGTCTCCATGCTGGAAGGGGTGTAGGTGGGTTTCCAGAGGGTTATAAGGACCCAGACTGAGTTGCAGAATAAAGCTGTCTCTTTCCTTCTCTTATAGTCTGGTGACCAACCTTGATTCCACTATCCAAGGCACATACCAGGTGACAGTCCAGGCCCAGGACCAGCCTGCTGCAGATCCTGCACTGGAAGCACAGACCACCCTGAATGTGAGTTCCATTCCTGTCTCCAGCCCTGCACTCTAGGCTAAGCCCATGCTTTCCTTTTCTTTTTATATTTTGTTGTTGTTGGAATACAGACTCTCACAATGTAGTTCTGGTTGGCCTGGAGCTCCTATATAGACAAGGCTCTTGAGCTTGAACTCACAGAAATCCACCTGCCTCTGGCTCCTGAGTGCTGAGATTAACGGAGTGTTTTACTGAATGTTTATCCAGAATACTTGTCACTGTCAGATGGACCTGTAATCACATCACTTGGGAACAAAAGCAGGAGGAGCTTGAATTTAAGGCCAGCCTGGACTATATAGCAAGACCTGGACTCAAAACATCATAAACCACACACACACACACACACACACACACACACACACACACACACACACACACTTTTAAATCATGGGGACTTGGTTGTTCTCACACATCAGAGTCAAGAATGACTGGCGTGCACATAGGAAGTAAAGTCCCAGTACTTAATACTTGTGTGAAAGACTGAACGGCCTTTTGACATCTAGTGATGATACTCCTAGACCCAGGCTCTCCTTATTCTTGTTGGGAAACTACATCACTTGCAATCTTTTAGGAAGGGTATTGGTCAATCTCTACATATGTTTACAAGACACATGGTGTTTTAGCCAAGAAGTCCCCTTCCAGGGATGTTCCTGCAGACACACTGATGACACCAGGGTACATGGGAGCACCTGTGGTGAGAACATCAGGAAGAGGTGAGGGCATGTGAGACATCCACACGGACCACCACACAGGCACCGGAACATGCAGAGTGATGAGGAGAGATGCCCGAGATAGACAGAGCGAGCAGACACACAGCACAACCACCAGGATTCTAGCATGTGGCCTAGGAAAACCACACACAAGCTCATGGGATTGTGTATAGGCAGAAAACTCCAAGATAAAATCTCATGAAACTTTCAGTGTGATGTCCTCTTTAAAGTGCGACCAGGGGTCTGAGGCTGGAAGAGCCTTTTCTTTGTATGCCCCTTTGTGGTGTCTGAATGTGGGTTGCAGGTGAACATAGCACGTGTGCTGTGACAGTGGATGCACATCCTGAGAAGTGTGCTGTTGATCCTGTAGTTGCCCTATGTTTCTGACATCTCCTCTGCCCATCCCTTCTACCCTAGCTCTTCACTGTGGACCAGAGCTATCGCGTCAGGCTGCAGTTCTCCACCGACAAAGTGGATGTGGGTGCCAACGTGGAGGAGATTAAGGCGTAGGTCTGGGAAGTACAAGAAGGAGCTCTGGGAAAAACAGGGCCTAAGGGGCTGGTCCTGGAGAAGAACCAGATGAAATACCTCTCTACCCTGTCCTTGACCCATACTTGAACTTATCCCCATCTTTGATACTCCCAGAAGCCCATGCTCAGTCAAAGGTAGAATGAGGAGTGAACAGCATTATCATGTACAGCTGTGAAAGCCATGCCCTGGAGAGAAACGAGGGGCCCAGAAGAAAGGATTTCCATTTCTAGTGTGTGCAGAGGTGTCAGCCACTTAGTGAGGACACCCTTTCCACCCAGACAACTCCTGATTCCACTGCAATGCCCCCCTGGCCACAGTCCTCAGCTAATATCTGTGATACCTACATTCTTTGTAGGGCTCTTATCCAGGCGACCAGGACATCTGTCTATGTTGTGACGATCCAGAACATAGACTCTATGGCTCGGTGAGTGTCCCCAGGCCCGGTGGCTGGGCTGAGGTAAACAGCAGAGGTTAGAGAAGTTTATGGCATTCCTGGGCTGCTATTTGTCTATTCCAGGGCCCAAGTCCACTCTTACATGGATGCCTACTTTGTCTTCTCCAATGGGTCAGCCCTGACACTTAACGAACTGAATATGTGAGTGGGGCTGCCTGTAAGGGTGGGCAGGGGGAAATCAGAACAAGAAGCCCCCTAGGGAGGTCAGTGACCCTTGGGTCTAAGCAGGGCTCTGTGGCAGGATGATCCGGAAAGACCAGGATGCACTGAAGCAGCTGCTGCAACAAGGGCTGGTGGTGGTGGTGAGTGTGGGGGGGGGGGGACAGAGATTACAGGTGGGGGAGGGACACAGCTCCCACAGCCTCCTCACCCTCCCTCTTCCCCAGAGCTCCCAGGAGAGCCAGGAGTCTGATCAGCCGAAACTGCTCACCAGTGTCATCATAGGACTGGTAGTGGCTTTGGTGCTGGTCCTCGTGATTATGGCCACGGCCCTCCTGTGTGTGCGGAAGAGGTATGGTTTGCATTTCTCCCTGGGTCTCCGGCTCTCTTCTGGCCCTGCTGCCCGATGTGTGTGGGGTGGGCAGAAAGAACTTGGGGTCAGGCATCGGGTACATGTGCAAGGTTGTGGGTGAGTTACCTTCCCTTCCCGACCTGGTCTCCTTAACTGAAGAATGGGCTTGGCACTAGATCTCTTCTTCATGAATTTAGGGTGGAAATGCTGAACCCTTCCAACAGTTGCTGTTTCCCTTTCCCAGAACACAGTTGGTAGCCTCCCCTGAGTTTTATTCTAAGTATTACTGCTGGCTGTCTATGCGGCCTTTGGAAACACATTCGCTTTACTGGAGTTCCATTGCCCACAAAATGCAGTTAAGATGATCACTAGCCAGGATCCTTGTAAAAGCTACAGTTGAAAGGCCCCCTTAGGCACTGGTTGAATATAGTTTTAAAAATGTGACTTCCTCCTGGTTCAACAGCTATCACCGGAAGCTTCAAGCTATGAAGGCTGGCAAGGAGGCCCGGAAGACACCAACAGAGGCAACAACTTCAACTGCTGCTATCCCTGGAACTAACATGTACAACACTGAGCGGTGAGCAGGAGTCAAAAGGGAGCAAGAAACTTTGTAAGGGGCTGGACAGATGGCTCAGAGGTTAAGAGCACGGGCTGTTCTTCCAATGGTTCAATTCCCAGCAAACACAGAGTGGCTCAAAACCATCTATAATGAGATCTGCTGCCCTCTTCTGGCATACAGGCACATATACAGACAGAATACTGTATAAATAATAAATCTTTTTTTTTTTTTTCCCCGAGACAGGGTTTCTCTGTGTAGCCTTGGCCATCCTGGACTCACTTTGTAGACCAGGCTGGCCTCGAACTCACAGCGATCCACCTGCCTCTGCCTCCCGAGTGCTGGGATTAAAGGCGTGCGCCACCACGCCCGGCTCTAATAAATCTTTTTTAAAAAAGAGAAAAGAAAAGAAAGAAACCTTGTAAAAATGACTGAGAGCTATGATGCTTGACCACATTTTCTTTCCAGGGCCAACCCTGTACTGGACCTCTCCACCAAGGATCTTGGATTGGAGTACCTCTCCTCCAGTGACTTGGACTCTAACAGGTGAAGATCTCTAACTACTGGACTAGTCGTTGGTAGAGGGGACAGAAGTGATGATGATAATGGTGGTGGCAGTGATGACACTTGTGATGGTGGTAGTCACAGTGATAACGGCAATGGTGATAGTGCTGATGTTGGTGACGGCAAAGGTAGGGATGGCAGTGGTAACGGTGCTGATGCTGGTGACAGCAGCAGTGGTGTGGGTGGTGATGCTGATGAGAGTGACAGTGATGCTAATGATGTCGGTGGTAATAGTGTTGGTGATGATGGTTGTGGCAGTGCCACAGACTGGGAAGGCTGGGTCAGCCTGCTAACAACCTAAGCTGTGTCACTTTCCTCATAGCCTCAATTCCCTAGACGAAAACTCCGTGGACTTGGACAAGGACAGTAAGGAATTGAAGGCAAGATGTGGGATGAGTTGGTCCTTGGGGGTCCTGACTTGAGACTCTTCTCTGAGGGGGTGGAACTCAGGATGAATGAGACCCAACGCTGTGACCCTGATGTGACCTTTGGTGAACTACTCCCTGCTTTTGGCTCTCAGTTTTTTTCATCTGAAAGTGGTGATAAGGCTGTTGTGGGGCAAGTCAGAACAAGCACGTAGCATAATGGTAGAGTGCTTGCTGGGGCTCTGGGGCCAGTCTCCAGCACCACCAACAAAACCCAAAACAACAAGAAAGAGCAAAGAAAAAATCCTGGACCAAAACATAGAGTCAGAAACTGGTTCTGGGTTTTTTGTTTTGTTTTGTTTTGTTTTTGTTTTCCCCTCTGAGATGAGGTTTCTCTGTGTAGCCTTGGCTGTCCTGGACTCACTTTGTAGACCAGGCTGGCCTTGAACTCACAGAGATCTACCTGCCTCTGCCTCCCGAGAGCTGGGATTAAAGGCGTGGTTCTGTCCTGTTTTGACCTTTACCTAAATGCTAGTAGTTGAGGAAGAAATCTGCATATGAGCGAAGGGAGCAAAGGGAGAGAGGAAGCTCAATACACGGCAGCGCCATTGTTTAACTAGGTTGCTTGGGCAGATGAGATTGAGAGCTCCCAGCATGGGTTCCTTTTTCAGAATTGCCCGAGGAGCTGATCTTGACGGCCCAGGGTATTCCAGCTTCTCCACTGGGCTTCTTCTGATTTAGCTTTGGTTCTGTTTTGTGATGGGGTCTTACTATGTAGCCTAGACCAACCTCAAATTTTTATTCTCCTGCTTCAGTCTCTTAAGTGGTGGGATTGCACGTACATGTTGCCTTGCCTGACTCTCAGGCAATTCCAATGTCCAGGTAGAATGAAGGATCATCAGTACTGAGTGAAGTGAGGATGGTCACTCTAGAGACCCTCCCCCTCCTCCCACGGGAGAAGATCTTTGGGGTCCATTAGCTGCAATAATTCCTTTCTTGTAAAGAAGTGGTGTTTGCACTGTCACACCACCCAGTTCTTTGGACCCTTCCCCGACAGGACCCAGCTTGCCCTCATGTAGGCGTCCTTATTTTTCTCTTGAGGACTCTTTTCTTTTCTCTTTTTAAATTTCACATGCATTGGTATTTTGCCTGCATGTGTATGTGTGAGACTGTTGCAGACAGTTGTGAGCTGTCATGTGGGTGCTGGCAACTGAACTCGGGTTCTCTGGAAGAGCAGTGTTCTCAACTGTTGAGTCATCTCTCCAGCCCTTCCCTCTCTCATTCTCTCTCTCTCTCTTCAAAATTTTTTTCAAGGCAGGGTTTATCTGTGTAGCCCTGGCTGTCCTGAAACTCTCTCTGTATAACAAGCTGGCCTTGAATTCAGAGATCTGCCTGCCTCTGCCTCATGAGTGCTGGGATTAAAGGTGTGCACCACCACCAAGTAGAAGACTTATTTCTCGGATAGATCAGGTCAATCAAAGCTTTTCTTGGGCTTGTAGAAGGGCCCAGATGTATCATGATGCAAAGTCTCACAGAGATGGACTCTCAATGTGGCGCCCTCCCTCCAAGAATGGAGTTAGGGCTCCCGACTGCCTTGTGGGCTGGGAAAGAACAGGACTTCTGAGAAAAGGGTCTAGAGAAAGGATGTAATGCTCTGGCTGGGGGACATAGGGAGGTTTTCCCAGCAATCTCTGACTGACATGACCCATAAGGGCTCTTAAACACCGCATATAAAGTGTGAGCAATAGTGAGGAGGAATGTGTGAGTGGTGGGCTGTGTGTGTGATGTCACATGGGGGCGGGGAGAAGAAGTTCAACAGAGATGTGTGTGATAAGGTACACGTATAATGCTGGGTGACATTCTGAAAGAGACAGGAGATGACAAACTCAAGCAGAATGTAGTGTTGCACTGTAGATACCCACAAGAAAGGTTGACCAACTCCTGCTCCACCTCTTCCTGCTAGGATGGTCCCAGGCTTCCACCTCCCTCAGCAGGGGTTCTACCGCTATGTCAGGGAACTGAGGACCTTGCCCAACACATGCCGGGCACTGCTCTCTTGGGGTTAGGGAAGAGCCAGAGATGACTCTCTAGGGCCACCCCACCTGGACCACCCTGGGCCATGGCTGCCTCTGGGATACAGCAAGGTGACAGAGGCCTCACCAAGCCTCAGGAGTGAGGACGAGAAGCTCCATCTGGCGATGAGTCTGAAGGCTTGTTGGCTGTCCTAGGGTGTGGGGAGAGAACCCCATCTTCACCCTTCCCTCCTGTTCCTCCAGAAGACGCTTCCACACAACCCGTCTGAACCGGACCCAGAGCCCCTGAGTGCAGTGCTCTCAGGAAGGCCGGCGGGCGGGAGCGGACAGCAGCTGTCCTTCACCAACCATGGCCTGGACACCACAGATCTGTGATAGCGACCTTTATGCTTCAAGCTCAAACTGCACTGCCTGCCCTTCCCTAAATATAACATATGGCCTTGCTTGACCCCTGACTTGCATTCATGGACAAGAGTTGGGGAAAGGTTTTATTACCAATGTATACTGTGACAGTTAGTAGCCAAAAACTGAGGCTAGTTGGATAGGGACCAGGGCACTGAGTGGTTACAAGGAACTTGTTGGGGCTCACAGCATTGTGGTAGGGGGAGAGGAAGAAGAGGGGGACCTTTAAAAGACAACTGTGGATGTCAGGTGGGCCCTCCACCCTGTTCCCAATATCCAAGAGCAGCTGTCGCCCAGCTGGCCTGAGACCTTCTAGAAACCTTACTATCACCTACAATCCTGTCTGAGAGCCTCTGACCTTCCCATGAGTCTCCGTTCTCAGCTGAGCCCCAGTGCACTCCTAGCATTGTGACTGGGTAGGAGAGGAAATAGGGCTAGGGCACTGGGCTAGGCGGGGAGAGGCAGGAATGGGGGTAGGACTACCAACAGCATGCAACAGATGCCCTGGCCATGGGGCCAGCACCAGGAGGAGACCCCTCTCTGCTCAGAGACTCACTGCCCCCCACCCCACCTCCCTCCCAGCCTGCCTTTCTGGTGGCCTTACATCAATTCTGGCACACATGAAAGAACACTTAAAAATTTGCATGCAGTCTTTCCCAGTTCTAGGGACCTGGCCCACTGCAGGCCTCAAAGCACCAGTCTGGCTATGTCTGGAGCCCGCCTCAGCTCTAGGGTGGAGGGGTGGGAACAGGCCCTTGTGCTCTCCTAGTATTACCCGAGGGAGCAGAGCGAAAGGCTGTGAGGGTACCAGGGTGGGGTTATCAGGGCTGAGTGTGTGGGTTCATGGCCACAATGGGGCCGGATAAGGGGGGTTCATCAGTGTTAGGGAAGGAAGGGACTGGAAAGAAGCCCCTGAAGGCTGGCTGCTCCTCAGAGGCCTGGCGCACATGGGGGTGGCGGGGTGGGGCGTAGCTTCCAAGAGCCTGACATCAAGTAGGGAGCCTGAGAAGGTTGGAAACCGGGGCCTACAAAATGGGAATAGATCACTCCGCAGTGGGTCCAGCCCGCGAGCAGCACCGCGGCCGGCGCACACTCTGAAGCAGCGCGCGGAAGAGGCCGGGCGGGCGCTTGGCGGCGCCCTCGGCAGGCGCAGTGCGCACGGAGCCTGCACGGCCTGGGCCCGCGCGAATGGCGGCGGGCGGCGGCGCCGGCGCCCCTTGGCGGCCGTGCTCCTCTATCTGGCGCTCCAAATGCTTCTGGATGGCCATGCCCAGCACCTCCACTTCCATGGAGGCGCCGTACACTTCCCATGTCATGCCCTTCTCGTCCCAGCTCACGTCGCGTACCGGCTCGGCCGCTTCCTGGGGCGCTATGGCAGCCGCCAACACCGAGCCGGGCCGCACCCGCACCTCGGGGAAGACCGGCGGCGCTGCGGTCTGCGGAGTCATGGGTCCGGTGGCCACCGAGCGCGTCTCGGCGGCACCCAGAGACACCTGCAGGCCTGCGTCCCGGCGCGATGGCGGCCTGGGCGCGGGGCTGGGGGCGCGGGGCGCCGCCTGGAAGCTGAAGGCCGGGCCGCCCGCGCCGTCCTGCGGAGACATGGGGCTCACCGCCACCGAGACGCAGGCCTGGGCGCCAGCCTGCGTGCCGGCGTCCTCGCGCGGCGGTGGCGCTCCCGCGTCCCACGACGGCGCCTTGGTGAAGTTGTCGCGAGTCCGTGGCCCTGGCGGGGGTGCTGTACCCTCCGCGCGGGGGCTCTTCTGAGCCGCCGCTGCCGCTAGGTCTTTCTGGCTGGTGCTGGCAGAGGGCTCTGGCTCTGGCAGGGCTCCTACGCTCCTGCCATCTCCCCGAAGCTGGGCTGAGCTGCAGGGTGTACCATCTGGTTGCCTGAAAGAGGACACGACCTTCTCCGGAGCCAGAGGGGCAGTCTTTACTGAGGTCTGAGGCTCTGCTTTTCTAGAAGATGGAGATGCAGAGTCTGCCTTCCCCAGGGACACTGGCTCCACAGCCGCGGTGGGGTCGGCTTTTCCTGAGGGATCCATCTTCCCAGACAACTGTGGCTGCTCTTTTTGCAAAGACGGAGCCTCCACCTTTCCCGGGGATGTGGCACTGGGAAGCTGTGGCACCTTGACCTCAGATGTGGGCTCAGCACTGCCTGAGGCTCTGGTGTCCACTCTTGTTGAGTTCCCAGGATTCCTTTTCTCTGGAGCCTTCGGCTCTGGAATGCCTTCTGCTCTTTCCAAGGCCATGAAATCCACCTTCCCCGGGCACACCAAAGCTGTTTTTCCTGAACTTATTGGGACCACTTTTCCAGTTTCTGCCTTTCCCTGGCTTGCACAGACCGCCTGGCTGACAGTGAGAGGATCAGCTTTCTCTGAAGGGGATGTAGGACTCTTCTCCAAGGACTGTGGGTCTCCTTTCCCTTCGGTCACTGCCTCAGCTTTTGCCGCAGACAGGGACCCCCAAGTCCCTAGAGGCCTGGCATCTCCTGAACTTGAAGACACGGGGTCTGTCTTTCCTGAAGACTCGGGATTCCCTTTTGGGGATGTTTTTATGTTTCCTGTGACAGTAGTGTGATCCGCCCTTTTAGAGGACCTTGGGTCCTCTTTTCCTGAGGATAGGGTTTCTGTTTTTACCAAGGACACACGTTCTGCCTGCCCAGAAGACAAGTGTTCTGGTTTCACTGGGGATACAAGTTCTACATTTTTTAAGGAAGCTGGGTCCACATTGCCTGAAGGCTCTGTACTATTCACAGATGTGGGATTCATCTTTTCTGGAAACACACCTTCATGCTGCTCAGAAGATACTGTTTCCGTCTTTTTCACAGACACAGAACCACCCTCTCCTGAGGAGGCAGGGTCTATCTTTCCAGGGAACCGAGGGCCCTCTTTTGCTGAGGACAAAGCCTCTGTTTCCCCCACAGCTACAGGATCTGCCCTCCCAGAGTACACAGGATTCACCTTTTTGGAGGTCCCGGGAGCCACTGTTCCTGAGGATAGAAGCTCTGTCTTGCTTAGTGATCCTGGACTTAGCTTTCCCGAGGCCCCAGGATCTGCCTTTTTTGTGGATATAGGATCTGCCTTTTCTGGGGGTTCCTTATCTTTTTTCCCCAAAGGCACATGATCTCTTTCACCTGTCGATCCAGGTTGCTCTCTTCTGGAATACATGGGGTCCTCCTTTCTTGGGTCCACTTTGCCTGAGGATATAGGCTCTACATTTCTTAAAGACCCAGGACCTTCCACTCCTGGGGACACTGTATCCACTTTGCCAGAGCACACTGCATCTTCTCTTCCCAAGGACCCAGTGTCTTCCTTCTTTGGAGCTATGCAATCCATTCTTCCCATAGTCCCAGGCTCCCTCTTTCCACAGGTCACAGGGTCTGCCTCTCCCATCAACACAGACCCTTCCTTCCTCGAGGACCCAGCCTCTTCCTTTCCCACAGAAGTAGAATCTGTCTGCTTCAAGGAGTTGGAATCCATCTTCTCTAAGAACACGGGGTTTCTGTCCTCTGAGGTTGTGAGGGCAGCTTCTGCTGAGGACATAGGCTCCGACTTCCCAACCAATGTCATTTCAGAGGCCTCCGAGGTCAAGGCTCCATGTGCCTTCACTGTCTCTGGGAGTGGGCTGCAGGTAGCAGAGGGGTAGGCCAAACTTGAGGCAGGGCTTTCAGAGCAGGAGGCCCCAGCCCCAGCCCCACTGGGACTGCTGTGTCTGGAGTCCATGTCTAGGCTTTGGTCAAGAGTATGCCTTGGGGGTGCAGGGTTGGCCTTTGGGGAGGAGCAGCAGTCCCTCATGACCAGGTCCCCAGTGCCCGGGCTCCCATCCTGTGGGGAGCAGAGGAGTCTTGAGGGTGCTGGAGATCTCCTGAAGCAGCTGGAGCCAGGCTAGGTCTTCAGGACTGACCATCTACCCTCATAGCCATGTTTGAACTCAAGACAGCTGTCTGGATCTGAAACATAGACAACAGACTCAGGCTTAGGAGACACTTCAGGGGGGAATGACTCAGCTCTGTCAGGCCCCTCATGGATTCTCTGTCCCTGTCTAGTCCTCTGGTCAAGAAGGCCTTTCCTGGCTGGGTGTGGTGGCGCATTCCTTTAATCCCAGCACTCGGGAGGCAGAGGCAGGCGGATGGCTGTGAGTTCGAGGCCAGCCTGGTCTACAAAGCTAGTCCAGGACAGCCAAGGCTAACACAGAGAGACCCTGTCTCAAACAAGAACAAGCAAACAAACAAAAAGCCTCACCTGAAAACATAAATCCAACCTCTTCCTGCTGTGCTTCATCACATGCAGCAGTGTCCAAGGAGCCAGCACTCCCAGCACTGGGATACTGAGGCAGGAGAATTTCCAGTATGAGGCCAAGCTGGGCCACACAGTAAGACCAAACTTCGACAGACAGGCAGGCAGACAGACAGACTGACAGAATGACCCTTCACAGCTTGACTACACTCTGACTTATTAACTGCACTGCCATTTCTCCACCTTTGTCAGCCTTACCTCATGCTCCCAAAAGTGATGCATTTGTTTTCAAGGCCAGTGGCTGCAAACTTTTGATCTCACTGTGCCAGATGGGTCATTGAAGTGAGAGAAGCAGGTTGCATATAAAACAAGAGGGTGTAGTGTAGTGTAACTGTGACAAATTCTAGGGGATGTGGCATTTCATGCTGTCCTGGAGAAATGAAACCTGGGAACTGTAGCTCTTCCAGTGTCTTAGGTAAAGTGAGAAGCCCAGGCTTTGATGTAAAATATGCTAACTAATTCTAGATTTAAATAAAACCCCCAAACACGACGTGGGCCAGAGAAAACATGTCTGAAGGCCACCAGTTTGTGTCTGTGTAGGCCCTGGGGAACTGTGAGTGATCTCTCAAGGAAAGGACATCGTAATGTGCTTTCAAAGACTGCTCTGAGATAGCCTGGCAATTGGGCCGGAAAAAAAAGAGAGAGGAGCTGGCCAAGGCCCAGAAGGAGGCCAGCCAGCCTCTCATTCAAGAGATCGTTTGTTCTCACTGTCCCCTCCTATGCAATGGGCCCTGGCCAGCTACAGCGAGTGATTTGGGTGGGAGACACCCTCAAGGCCCTTCAGGCAGAAATGAGATCTGAAGAGGTGCTGGCAGATAACGCTCGCTGTAGTGAGCGATGGTGGGAACAGTCTGCAGAATACTGGGTAGGGTGGGGATTGCTGGGCAGGAGTGCTGGGCTGGAGAGCTGGGGAGAGGGGCAACTCTGTCTGGGATGAGCTGAACTTGTGATGCCTGGGAAACATTTGGGAAGAGAGTGCAGCAGGTAGACGGACCTTGGAGACACTGTCATTGACTGGTGATTGCCCTAACCTGTCCCCAGACCACTGTGCTCACCCAGAACTGCTAGAGCAGCAGGTCCCAATCTGTGGGTCAAAAACCCCTTTAGGGGAGGTCAAATGACCCTTTCACAGGGGTCACACATCAGCTATCCTGCATGTCAGATATTTACATTACAGTTCATAACAGTAGCAACATTACAGCTATGAAGTAGCAACAAAAATAATGTTATGGCGGGGGGAGGTGTCACCACAACAGGAGGGACTGTGTTAAAAGGTCGTAGGGTTAGGAAGGTTCAGAACCCCTGCTCTAGAATCTTGCTTGGCTTTCATATGCCATGAATCACCTATCAGCAAAATAAAATGAATCTGTCTTCAAAATACATCCAGTATCTGGCTCTGAGACCCATGTTGGCTGGTTCTGTTGCCTCCTTTGATCCTTCCTCCTTCTTCCCTTCTCTGTGTGCTACTATTGCCTCAGTGGGCTACCTCCTGGTTCCTCCACTACACACAGTGCCCTCTAGGCATTTCACTCTAGGCACCTCCACGGTCTATTCTCTGAGGTTCTTCCTGGTCCATCCAGTATAAAATAGCCATCTCCAATTCTGCCTGTCACCCTCCATCTACCTTCTCTAATGTTTTTTTGAAACAGCGTGTCATTGTGTAGACTGTGTGTGGTTGGCTTTGAACTCAATATGTAGACCAGGATAGCCTCAAATTCTCAGAGATTTGACTGCCTCTCCCCCAGTTCTGGGATTAAGGGCACCACACCCAGCTTTGTTTTATTGGATTTTTAAAATCTAGAATACTTCTCACTGCCTGATGTGTCATAGATATGTGTTCACTGAATGCTGGCTCCGTGGTGGGGGCACACCTGTTACCCCAGTGTTTGGCAACAAAAGCAGGAGCTTGGGCTCCATAGTAAGACCTCAAAATAAATCATAAACCACACACACACTTCTAAGCGATGGCGATTTTGTTGTTCTCATGCACATATCAGAGTCAAGAATGACTGGCGTGCACACAGGAAGTAAAGTCCCAGTACTTAATACTTGTGTGAAAGACTGAACGGCCTTTTGACATCTAGTGATGATACTCCTAGACCCAGGCTCTCCTTATTCTTGTTGGGAAACTACATCACTTGCAATCTTTTAGGAAGGGTATTGGTCAATCTCTACATATGTTTACAAGACACATGGTGTTTTAGCCAAGAAGTCCCCTTCCAGGGATGTTCCTGCAGACACACTGATGACACCAGGGTACATGGGAGCACCTGTGGTGAGAACATCAGGAAGAGGTGAGGGCATGTGAGACATCCACACGGACCACCACACAGGCACCGGAACATGCAGAGTGATGAGGAGAGATGCCCGAGATAGACAGAGCGAGCAGACACACAGCACAACCACCAGGGTTCTAGCATGTGGCCTAGGAAAACCACACACAAGCTCATGGGATTGTGTATAGGCAGAAAACTCCAAGATAAAATCTCATGAAACTTTCAGTGTGATGTCCTCTTTAAAGTGCGACCAGGGGTCTGAGGCTGGAAGAGCCTTTTCTTTGTATGCCCCTTTGTGGTGTCTGAATGTGGGTTGCAGGTGAACATAGCACGTGTGCTGTGACAGTGGATGCACATCCTGAGAAGTGTGCTGTTGATGATCTTGTGGTTGCCTGAATATCATGTGGTGTGCTTAGTACAATGCTAAGCAGTATTGGTCAGCAACTCCCCGGTGGCCTCTTGATATAATCAGGAAGGGGACGCAGTGAACTTGAGATGCTGCAGGTGTTATCATCAATTCAAAATGCTTACTTTAAGCCAGTGTGGTGGCATGTGCCTATGATCCCAGCACTCAGGGAGGCCGAGGCACGTGGACCTCTGTGAGTTTGAGGCCAGCCTGGTTTACAAAGCAAGACCAGGACAGAGAAACCATGTCTCAAGAAAAACAGCTTATTTTAAATTACATGTAGGTATTTTTCTGCATAAAGGTGTGTGCACATATGTGCAGTTTCCAGAAGCATCAGATCTCCCTGAGGCTGGAATTGCAGGTGATCATAACATGGGTGCTGAGCAGGAGTCTTTTGCAAGAGCAGTAAGTGTTCTTAACTGCTGAGCCATCTCTCTAGCTCTATATGTACTTTTTTATAAAAAAAAAAAAAAAAAGAGTTCATTTGTGAAATAGCAATAAAGAGCTGTGGATGTGGCTCAGGGGTAGAGCCCTGGGTTCCATCTCAGCTCCACAAGAGAACAACAAAACACCACCATCATACTATAGACCCCTAAACCAGTAACCTGGACAGTTGGCACTGTCAGGTGTCATCCCAGGGCATTGTCCTGTGTCTCAGGTTGGCAGCACCATGGGTTGCTTAATTCCAGCGTCACCACAACAGGTGAGGAGAGGCTTGTGCTGAGGCTTTAGGAGGTGGTGGGACTCACATTCTAGTTTGCGTGGCTGCACCTTTTTGAAAACTAGGAGAGTGAAATGGTTCTATGTGAAGGCCAGTCCATCGCCTCAATGCAGTTCTCAGCCCTACATATGCATTCTTTCTTTGTTGGTTACCTACTCCTATACCACACACCACACACACACACACACACACACACACACACACACACAGACACATCCTTATACACATATATACACACATGGATACACACTCATACACACACATCCACACCCAGACACATACAACACACACACACACAAACTCATACACACATCCACACCCAGACACATACACACACAGAACACAGATACACACATACACACACAGAACACAGATACACACATACACACACAGAACACAGATACACACATCCACACACAGAACACAGATACACACATACACACACAGAACACAGATACACACATACACACACAGAACACAGATACACACACACACACAGATACACACATACACACACAGAACACAGATACACACATACACACACAGAACACAGATACACACATCCACACCCAGACACATACACACACTCACATATATATACATGCACATACACACACAGAACACAGATACACACATACACACACAGAACACAGATACACACATACACACACACACACAGAACACAGATACACACACAGAACACAGATACACACACACACACAGAGAACACAGATACATACATACACACACAGAACACAGATACACACATACACACACAGAACACAGATACACACATACACACACAGAACACAGATACACACATACACACACAGAACACAGATACACACATACACACACAGAACACAGATACACACATACACACACAGAACACAGATACACACACACACAGAACACAGATACACACATACACACACAGAACACAGATACACACATACACACACACACACACAGATACACACACACACACAGATACACACACACACACACACAGATACACACATACACACACAGAACACAGATACACACATACACACACAGAACACAGATACACACATACACACACACACAGATACACACACACACACAGATACACACATACACACACACACAGATACACACATACACACACACAGATACACACATACACACACAGAACACAGATACACACATACACACACAGATACACACATACACACACACACAGATACACACACACACACAGATACACACATACACACACACAGATACACACATACACACACACACAGATACACACATACACACACAGAACACAGATACACACATACACACACAGAACACAGATACACACATACACACACAGAACACAGATACACACACACACACAGAACACAGATACACACATACACACACAGAACACAGATACACACATACACACACACACAGATACACACACACACACAGATACACACATACACACACACAGATACACACATACACACACACACAGATACACACATACACACACACACAGATACACACATACACACACACACAGATACACACATACACACACACACAGATACACACATACACACACAGAACACAGATACACACATACACACACAGAACACAGATACACACATACACACACACACACAGATACACACACACACACAGATACACACATACACACACACAGATACACACATACACACACACACAGATACACACATACACACACCACATAAATGCACATACTCATATACATATATTGACAGCACCTACATACAAACACACACACACAGAAACAGATACACACTCATATATACACACACAGACACATACAAACACACATACAAACTCATACACACACATATACACCCAGACACATATACTCACTTACATATATACTACATACACGCACACACAGACACATACTCAGATACACACATACACACACCACATAAATGTACACACATACATACATACACACACTCACAAACATATATTGACAATACCTACATACAAACACACACACACACACACACACACACACACACACACACACACACACACACAAAGTTTTCTCCTGTCTCAGTCACCACACACCGTCTCCTATGGGAATCTTTAGCTCCTAGACTGACTGTGTGTTATTAAAGTTTTAGTTCTCAGCTTAACTGTTCCCTCCTCCAGGAAGCCTTTGCCTTCCAGCTTCCTCGGGGGTTCTATGGCCTCTTCCTATGCCTCAGCCAGGTTCCTGTCACTCTGCACATGTCCGTTTAACGTAATGATGTCCATTAAGTTTGTGAATAGACATCAGGCTCCTGATAGGTCTCTGTTGGCACTGCTCATCCCTGGATGCCCCATAACTCAAGTCTGAGGCTTGGGAGGATGGACACACAGAAGGGCCGTCCTGCTGAGGACTTTAGGGCTCAGGTTTTAGAGAGCTGCACTGGGTACCTCTGTGATTTAGCCAGGGAGTGCACAATGTCAAGTGGAACACAGGTCTACAGCATAGGAGCAGTCTGGTTGAATTCTTGGATCTGGTTTTCATCAGCATAGAAATGGGGGTGTGGAAGGTCACCAGCCTGCAGGGATCAGACAGGCGTAGGCATGCATGGCATGGATGGTTCTGTCTTCATTTCTCTTGTCCATTGATAGTGATATTGGAATACAGCAAGGGATCCGACTAAAGATCTCGAAGCAAGAGAGATCCCAACACCCCCAAGTAAGGGAGACTGGAAGGAGTCATGGTGGGGACTGTGACAAGACTAGAAACGAGGTAAGAGCACCCGGTGCTTGCCACTGTGGCAAATGAGAATGCATGCAACACTTGCTGGACACCTATGCACATCCCATGTGTTGGGGACAAGCAATGCAGAACGTGTGGTCCCTGGCCTCCAGATACAGATAAGAATGAGAGAAGAGCTGGGCGTGGTGGCGCACGCCTGTAATCCCAGCACTTGGGAGGCAGAGGCAGGCAGATCTCTGTGAGTTCGAGGCCAGTCTGGTCTACAAAGTGAATCCAGAACAGCCAAGGCTACACAGAGAAACCCTCCCCAGCCCCAAAAAAAGAATGAGGGGAGCACAATAAGCCAGTAGCAAATAAATGATGTCATTTCTGATATGAGATGCTGTGAGGACACGTGAGAAGTGGGCAGCTGGTCTGGATACCTGGTCAAGAAAGGCCCCTAACATCTGAGCCAGCCATGAAAAGGTAGAGAGGCTGGAATCAGAGAGGGAGTGGATGGTGGGGAGAGGCAGTGGCAGTCAACCATGTTGGGAGTGGTGAGGGACTTATCCTAAGGGTACTAAGCAAACACTGCTGTGTTTTAAGCAGGAAGTGTGTGTGTGTGTGTGTGTGTGTGTGTGTGTGTGTGTGTGTGTATGTGACTATTCTGTGGCCAGGTCCCTTAATTCCCAGAGCAAAGTCACAAATACAGATTTAAAAAAAAATATTTTAAATAGTGGCTCTTTTTTCCCCCATACAATGAAGACCAAACAAAACAATTGTATAGGTTGATTTTTGTGACTTATCATGTCCTTGGGACAGGACAGACAGGCAAGAGAAAGTATCCAAGTTCCACTGAAGACTAAGGCCTGTTTCCTCTGTTGGAACACGGGAATTTAACAACTGCCCAGCAATTACACAAGTAGTGAAGAGCAGCCTGCAAGGGTCAGAAAAGGCTAAAGGGGGGTTTCTTGGGCCCCCACCACTTCTCACCTCATACTGGTAACCCAGCCAGCCCCAGGGGCCTCCCTACAGCAGCTCCTGCCTCCTGTGTGTGGCCTGGGCAGATTGTGCAGAACACCTCACCATTCAGCAACCGGGACCTCAGGCAGGGTCCTTCTCACTAACCCCACCCCCCAAACCGGCTCAGTTCCTCCTTCCCCATCAGGCTTGTTGTGAGAATTAGAGAAGATGAGGGGTGTGCATGGTTCTGCTCGCGTTAGGGCCAGGCTGTGTACATGGAAAGCCTGTTTTTATCTACTCAGCCTGTCAGAGCCCAGCTGTGCTCCCAGGAGGGGGCGGGGTGGGGGTGGGGGGTTGAGTCTGAAATGGTTGCAGCAGTGACAAAATTCAGCAAAATCTGCCTTTAGGATGCACTTGTTTGGCCTACAATGCTAACAAATTATTATTATTTTTAATCTGTGTGTGTGCGTATGTGTGTGTGTGTCTGTGTGCGTGCGTGCACGCGTGTGACAATAAAGGTCAACTTGGGGTGTTCCTAAGTAGCTGCCTACCTTGGTTTTTGAGACAGGATCTCTCACTGGGACCTGGGTCTAAGCAGTTCCTAAGCTGGCTGCCCAGTGAGGCTCAGAGGACTTTCTGGTCTCTGGGTTTTGGGCACCAACTCTCTCTAGTCCGTTGCCAATTTTAACTAAAGGAGCAAACTCACCAACATCTGAACACTGACAGAGTTCATGTGGAAATCTGATGCCCAGGTTATTGTGGCAGACTAAAATGTGGCAAGCTGAGCACGCTTCCTGCGGAACAACAGCAGCTGGAGCTGAACTGAGTGGCCTGAAGGAGGTCAGCAGCCACAGGCCCACCTCTCCCTATGGCGACCTGGACACACAAGCTAACTGTGCATTGCTACCCATCACTGAGTGTGGATAATTTTTTTATTATCACCAGCCCCTCATGTATGTCACCTTCCTGCTTCATAGCCTCTAAGTTTTGACACTTTTCTCACATGCCAATAAAAGCAGGAAGTGACTTTGCCCAAGTGCTTCCTACATATAAAGCCCACACACCTGTCAGGCAGGAGACAGTGCTCCTGTTTTCCAAGAAGGAAGCAGAAAGTCTGACAGGCAGGCATGGCCAGATGTTAGCACGCCCCTTCTGCAAAGCCCACCTGGAAGGGGTTGGTGTACCAGTCCCCAGCTCCAAGCTCTCAGCTTCTGAGATGGGGTTGCGTCCAGTACAGCGAACAGGCAGCTCAGCTAGATGCCGGTAAAGCCCCAGCATAGTTGCTCGCTTGTTCTGTGACTTTGTGTGGGGTTTTCTGGGAGCCTCAGTCTCTCATTCCAATGGCCCAGAGACAATTCCGAAAGGTCTACTTGAGCCTACCTGGTTTGGGAGGGACACTCCATAGCTTCCAGTCACTACTGTAAGGCAGCCCAGGCCTGGAGCCCCACATCCTCTCCCTCGGCCCTGCCTCCAGAACATACCTCCAGGACCATCCCACTGCATGCTCAGCCCTGGCCCCAGCACTCTAGGCCTGTTTTGTTGTCTACACTCTATCCACAACAACCTCGCAACGGCGTCCCTTATCATTTTTGTAGCACAGACGAGGACACCAAAGTCAGAAGGAAAGACCACAACAGCATGAAGCTGAAGACAGGAAGGCTGGGGCCCAAAATTCATTGAGTCTGAGCTTAAAGCCTGGATTTCTTCCCAGTCTATCAATCAAGAACTAGGCACTAACTCTGGGTTCTTTTCTTTAATCTTTGTATATGTGTGAAGGTGGGCACTCTCACACACACGTGGAAGTTGAAGGGCAACCCTGGGTGCCAGTCCTTGACTCCCAAGGTCTTCTGGCTGTTTCTATTGATTCTTCTCTCTCCTCCCCTCACAGTTGGAGTGTGCCGTCCAGTATAGGTAGCTGGCTGAGGTGAGCATCTAGGTGAATGAGCCAGCTCACCTGGTATGCAAATGAGTAAGTAGACCGTTGGCCACTGGGACCCTGTGGGCATGTGCATCTGTCATCACATGGCCTTTACAGTCTCACCTTGGGAGAGCTAGCCTCGGTGTGTGCATAGGCCCTTCCTTGTGTTTGGCTCATAGACAAGGCAATCCTGCGAATGCAAAGATCCATGGCTAGCCTGGCCATTCCCTTCCCTCTAGGATTTCTTCCCAGTCTGGAGTCATCTCTACATCCCCAGTTAGGGCCAGAGCTGCCAGGCACCTGCAAACATCTCCTGCTATGGTAACAAGACTGACAAAGGCTTGTGTATGCCTGTGAGTATGACTGAAAATCTCAGTCTTCTGCCACTTGTCCCCTCATCTCCTAGTGCCCCCACAAAGCAACAAGCCCCCTGCCAACTGCCAAAGGTGAAGGAGTCTATAACAAAAGGCCTTCTTTGAAAAACATTCCCCAGACCATCTGTCCATTTGTTCATCCACCAATCCATAGAAGGGCAAGAACGGACGGACGTTCAAGGGTGTGCAGTCTTGTGCTAGTGTGGGTTGAAGAAGAGCAGCAAGCTATGAGACAAAGCAAGTGTGTGCACAGGGTCACAGCCTACTCCCAGGGTGCAGGGTACAGGACGGGCATGAGCACATGCGGGCCAGAGCAGGGTGGCTGGATGTCAATAAGAGTATTGCTGACTTGGATGCAGGATGGATGGCGCAGCCCCCACTGGGAGCATTGGGTGGGTGCACAGGTGGCCGGATGTGTGACTCTAATGGAATGACCAAAGACCATGGTTGTGTGTGTGTGTGTGTGTGTGTGTGTGTGTGTGTGTGTGTGTGTGTGTGTGTGTGTAGCCTCGTCCAAAAATGAGGTCCCCAGGAATGAATGCCGTGAGTGACCACGTCCAGGACTGGGTGTCACACTGGGTGTTTGAGGGGTGGGATGAATCAATGAAAACAGCCCCTCCCCCCCCCCCTTGGCGGGAATCGTCCCCTCCCGGACGACGGTGCGGAACAAAGCGGTGTGGGGCTGGAAGCGGGGTGGCCTGCCCACACCACAGGCCGTGGCCGTGCCCCGGGGCCCCGCCCCACCGCGCCCCGCCCCGCCGCCCCCGCCCCACAGCCCGAGCCCGGCGCGGCCCAGGACCCTGGACAGCGACTCCAGCCTACTCGCCCCGCGGCCCCACCCGCGCTCGCAGCTTACCCGCGCCGGCTCCCCGCAGCTCCCGTTGGTGCCGCGCAGACCACCCGGGTGCTCCCGGCCGCGCTGGCGGGCGGACCCGACTCCGCGCCGTCCCTGGTCTGCCGGGCGCCCCGCCCCGGGCATGCGCGCTGAGCGCACTCGGGAGCAGGGAGGGGGCGCCGCGGGGGCGCGCGAGGGCCGGCAGACGCCGCCCCGGCCCGGGGTCTGCGCTCCCTCCCAGTGCTTGGCTGGGAGCACCGCGGGCACACGGGCGGTGGCGGCACCGGAACCCGGGTCGTCCCTCTCAGCCCGCTGCCTCAGCTAGAAAATTTCCCGCTTCCCCCTCGGCCGCACTTCCGGCCTCTGCCCCCTCCGCCCCGCCCCCGGCCCTTTGTCTAGCTGCTGCCCACGCTCCGGCGAGCGGCAGCCCGGGGCTCGGAGGCGCTCTGCGTCCTCCCTGCAGCAGCCTCCCCTACGGGGAGTCCGCCCACCCTCTCTGGTCGGGGTATACCCGGTTCTCCTCCGCCTGGATTTCCTCCAACAAGTCATCTCACCTTTTCAACCCTCAGTTGTTTGGTCTGTTAAATGGGACCAGTATTAAGTCGCCTCATAGCGGTCTTAGAAAGGAAGATGCCTAAAGTAGATGTCCAGGCCTTCCACTTGAGTGAGCTGCTGAAGGCTCACTGCCCATTTTCCTCTACATTTGAGCAGAAGAGTGAGACCCTCCCCCTTCGACTTCTCAGATGAGACCTCTGTGATATCTCGGAAGTGATAAAAGATTATTGTGCCTGAACTGTGAAGCCACCTGCTAAATAACTAAGGCAAATGAAGCTCTTAGGGAAAGACACAGAGCTAAAATTTGATTTATAGATGTCAATGATTTCCATGTCCAATCAGGGCAGTGAATATTCTGTCCACGTTTTTCAAATACGGATAAGTTTCTTGTTTGTGATCGCATCGTTCCTTAGTCGGTCAAATTGGGATTGCAAATTCATACAGATCATTTCCGGAAGCCCCACGCTTGGGCTTATGTCTTAGGAGCCATCACTTATCTAATCTCCTTACCTTAATCATAATAAAAATCTAGATGGCAAGGGAGAATTTAAGATCCACGGGAAAAGCCAAGAGTAGGGACACTCTTGTAATTCCAGGACTCAGGGGTCTAAGGCAGGTAAATAACCCCGAGTTCTGAGCCAGCCTTGGCTACATAGTGAGTGCTAGATCAGCCTAGGCAAGAGTGATCTAGTAAAATCAAGACTGTTTCCAAAAAACCTCAAAACAATGACAGTCACGATACAGATGTGAATACAGAGAGCGGGTCCGTTTTCAGGACCACGGACAGCGCAACTAGAGTCGCTCTCTTGTACAATTGGTAGTGAAAAAAAACCCAGCTCTTCCACTGCCCATTTAAGTAGTTGCTTCAGAATTTACAAACCCCGTTCTTCATCCGCCTTTTCATCGCGCACCGGCTGCCACATCAAGGTGAGTACAATTGCTCTCTGACACAGAGGAAGCAACTGAGGCAGGAAGTCCATGAGACACTGAATGTGGCAAGAACACGCTTTGATTTACAACCCTCTCCCCAGAGGCAGAATGTCGCTGGAGCAGAACCAAGCATATTGAGAAGAGGCTGTGGCAGTGGTTCCGGTGGGGGCTGGTGACAAACTAACCCAGAAGCCTTTGCTGGGACACAGAGCAGGTGACTATCGGGAGGAAACCAACTGGCCTTGGTCATGAGGTGGATGTTGAGAGAGGCTCCTGCTGGTCCTCTGATATTCCTTCCATCTTGTGGGTGGATGTGTGTTGGGGAAAAGACTTGCTTCTGGGATGGTTACCCTAAGAGATGAGTCCAGACTTGAGCTCTCATGCTTGGCAGCTGGAGGCACACTAGGAAGCTCATCGACTGATGGTGGAGGTCACAGGGGTTGGGGTTGGGGTCAGCATATAGAGGAAACATATTAAACAGACAAACATGGAGGCCCTAGCCACACTCAAGGAACACAGGCTGCTGTGAAAATGAGAGGAAGGAAGGGCAACGAGAAAGGAGAAAACTTTCCTAAGATGTCTGGACCCTGAGACAGAAAAGAGGTACAGTGACACATGTCTGTAATGCCAGCACTCAGGGCATAGAGGCAGGAGGATCAGGAGGTTCACAGTCATCCTGAGCTACATAAGGTTCTGTCACAGCCAGGTGCGGTGGTGCATGCCTGTAATGCCAGCACTCAGGGGGTGGGGGGCGGAGGCAGGTGGATCTCTGTGAATGTGAGGCCAGACTGGTCTACAAAGTGAGTTCAGGACAGCCAAGGCTACACAGAGAAACCCTGTCTCGGAAAGAAAAAAAAAAAAAAAAAAAAAAAAAAAAAAAAAAGATCTTGTCATAGAGTGGGGGAAAAAGAAAAAAAGAAAGGAAGAAAGAACATAAATGAATGTGACAGCTTCCCCGGAGGCAGCTGGGGTTGAAATGGGAGGGGCTGGGGCTGAAGGAACCAACAAAATACCAGGAAGGGAGAGCAGGAGTCTGGAGGGAGGAGTGAGATGCAGATAGATCCCTGGGGTGCCTGAGATGCATGCCTGAGATGGATACAAAGGCATGCATCTCACTTGTGAGGTGCTAGAACACCAGCAGGGGAGGGAGGGGGTGACCCAGGAAGGGGAAGCAGCCAAGAGGAGGTTACTAAGCCAGCTGCCTCGGTGGATGAGTGGAGCCTAGTTCTGCAGGGAAATATTAGAAACAGGAGTAAGTGTATATAGTGTAAGATCCTTCTGCTTAGGGGATCTCCCTGGGCACCTCAGGCAAAATGGTTCCAGCAGTGTGAGTGCTTCTCTTTGATAGAGACCCCTTGGTGGCTGTGTCTGCTATGGGGTCATGGTCAAAATCTCTTTGCATCTGTGTCCTCTGCCGTGCCCTGTGACTGCTTCTGTTCCAAAGAGACTTGTTAATAAAAACATAATTTAAAATTACTGGGCAACCAAACACTTGCTAGAGCGGATGAGAAGCTGAAAACGGGCAAGAAAGCAGTTCCTGTGTGCTCAGTGTTGGCGTTGCCACTCACTGCGAGGTCTCTGTACCTCAGAGTTGTATGTAACTCTAGGCTTCCAGAGGCCTGCATGTGCCCAGCATAGATAGTATGGCTCTTATGGAGAGCACCTCTGTTAACAGTAAGCCTAATGCAGATGTCTTTTTTCATGAGACACCTCCATTTCCCTTTGGGGATGACTTCTACATTCATATATGGCATGGGTAGTGACCCAGATATGGCCAACCGCTGCCCAGTAATTCCTTCTGGGAATGGGGGTGAGAGCAGGTGACCAGACCCAGGGCAAGCTACTCTCATATACTCTTCTGAAATTTTACGTGTTGCTAGATCAATGACATGCCTACCTAGAGCTTCCTGGAGAGCAATTTGTGTCCCTTTATGGAGAATCTCCCAAGGCCTGAGACTTGGGCTTCCCTTGTAATAAGCCTATGTGGCCACCTGCACCCATGTGGGGTGTGTGTGTGTGTGTGTGTGTGTGTGTGTGTGTGTGTGTGTGTGTGTGTGCGCGCTCTCACATGTGCTTGTGCCTCAGGTTGGACTGCGGCTGGGGAGCCATACACATTCGTATGCACCAGAAGATAAACAAGTGCCTGCAGCTCCTTGGCGGGTGCCCAGGCCGGGGGTGGAATAAACAATCCCAGTGACTTTCTGAAAAGAGAGCGTGTGTGGCAACCGGCACCATGGAGACAAGCAGACTGTATTAGAGCAGAGACAGCAGCCAGCCCCCAGTGCCACGCTGAGTGGCTGTACACACATGCTCACCAGAGGCCCAATGTGTAGCTCATGTTCCCCTTTCTCTCCATCATGTCCATATCATGTTCATGTCTATTTCAAACACAGTTGTCTTTCACACCCAAGACTGCCCACTCCTGGGCTCTAGCCAGATAACCCCATTCCAGTTTTGCTAGAAGTTAAAGGCTTTGGAGAAGCTTTGAGATGGTCAATTAATAACATCCATAGTTCCTGTCCCCCCTTGCCTGTGCACTAGCTGCCAACTAGGCTGAACTTCAGTTTTTAGCAAATCACAACCTCTAGTGGTGGTGTATGTGTGTGTGTGTATGGGTGTGTGTGTGTGTCTAGGTGTGTATGTGTGTGGTGTACATGTGTGTGTGTGTGGTATGAGTGTGTGTGTGCATGACTGAGTGTGTGTGTCTCTAGGTGTGTATGGTATGTGTCTGTGTATGTATGTATGTGTGGTATGAATGTGTTCATGTGTGTCTGTACGTGTGTGTGTGTGTGTGTGTGTTGAAGTTAGGATTATTGTGTGCCTATCTTTGGGCACCATTCTTGTACATAGTCGTGTGCTTCAGGGAGACATACACAGCTCATGTCCACAAGCTCATCCAGAAGTGCCCAGACCACACACTCCTTCAGGCTCCATGCCTCTCCTGCACACCATGTCCCCTGCCCATGATGATGGTAGTGCTCCTTGAATGTTCCATAGTTGTCACCATACTTTATTTATCCACCTCCCCTTGTTTCTTTGTAGCCTTGGTTGTCCTGGACTCACTTTGTAGACCAGGCTGGCCTCGAACTCACAGAGATCCACCTGCCTCTGCCTCCCTGAGTGCTGGGCGTGAACTGCCATGCCTAGCTTATATTTTATTTAATTCTTAAGGAAAGCCAACTGAGATGGACAATTATTAGACCCACAGCTGGGAGCTGTACTGTGGCCAGACACATATGCTTGCAGAACCCATGTGCATGTTCCCTCCCCAACCCCCCATTAGCCCAGATAACTCACACCTGACAAAGCCTTCCTGACATCCTCACATGATTGCTCCCAGGCCTCACTATGCTCCCCAAGAGTCATCAGAGTCCTAGGCCTGAGCACAACCAGCTGGACATGGTGGCACAGGCATGTAATCCCAGCTGTTCAGGGAGGCAGGAGGATTGAGAGCTCAAAGCTAGCCTGGACTATGATGACTTCTAGGCTAGCAGCAATTGAGCAAGATTCTGGCTGTGTAAAAGTAAACACAAAAACAGGTTGTGGTTGTAGTGCAGGTATAAGGTATAGAATACTTGCCTAGCATATGCAAGATCCTGCCTGGGTTATATCCTCAGGACTGAAAAAGAACAGAGAGAGAGAGACAGAGACACAAAGAGAGAGACAAAGACACACACACACACACACACACACACACACACATACACACACACAGAGAGAGAGAGAGAGAGAGAGAGAGAGAGGAGAGAGAGAGAGAGGAGAGGAGAGAGAGAGAGAGAGAGAGAGTGATATCACGATCTGATGCCCACACAGACCCCTCCTCACCCCCCCACCCCCCCCCCCCCGGCAGCTGAAGGCTGGGGTGGCCCAGGATTTGGATGGGTGACAGGCTGAATCATGGCCCAGCTGCTCCATGATAGTCCCTCCCCCTTCTGCCCAGAGAGCCTATTTGGAAGGCAGGGGTGGGCCTTGGTGTTGTAGGGGAACAGGGAGCAGATGGGGGAACAGGAGGGGACAGAGTACTTAAGAAACAGACAGTGCAAAAGAGCCTCTCTGGAAGCCTATTCCTTATGCAGGAATGTGGCCCCTTTTGTTTGGAAATGGGACGGGAGCTCACTGGCTAGTCCCAGAACTCATTTTGGCTCCCTTCTCCCACCTCATAGTCCTAATGAAACAACGCTGACAACATTACCTATTCTGATTGCTCACTCCCAGTTAACTGCTCTCACTCTGCAGTTTATAAAGCACCAGTTTAACTGGAGGTGGAAATGAACTCCCTCACTCTGGAGCAGAGGAGACCAATATTCTGAAAGCTTGTATGCCCTGGCCAGTATCCCACAGCTGGTGAGATGACAGACACAGGGCAAAAGTCCAGGCCTGTGGAAGGGAAGCACCAAGAGGCTGAGCAAATGACCTGGTGGAAACATGGCGGGTGGGTATATGAGGTGATATGTAGCCATGGAAAAGACTGGGGAGGAGGGAGCACCAGAGGACATGATGGGGCATCAAAGGAACACTGTTGTGTATGTGGGGGGCACTGTTGTGTATGTGGGGGCACTGTAGTGTATGTGGGGGGCACTGTGGTGTGTGTGGGGAGGCAGTGTGGTGTGGAATACTTGGGTCAGGAGCAGAGTAGTGGTGGCTGGTGGAGAATGGTATATGCAAGATTGTTATAACTTTTTTAACCTCCCTGTAACTAATGGATTGTGGAATTTCTGTGCCTTCAAATCTTTCACTGTCATAGACCAATATTCCAAGACCAAAAAATCGAGAGCATGGAGTTTCTTTGGAAAAGGCTTTCATCTTGGTGACTTTGCTTCTGGATACCTCAGTTTCCTCATTTAAAAAAAAAAAAAAAATGACTCCAGGCCTGTTATGATAAGCTATTAGGAGGCTTGAGTGAAACCAGCACCCTGCCCTTTCACAGCTGTGAGGGACTCCACAAAGGCCTGCTACTATTTTTCACACTTTGCTTTGCCATTTAACAAACATGGATAGGTGCTGGGCAGAGGGCAGAATGGGCTTTTGGAGGCTTGGGGGCGGTGCTGAACAGGGAATGGATGGCATCTCTTCCTTTCCCCTGCCTGGGCTCTATCTGGCCTTCCCCCAACCTCAGCCCAGGAGCCTGTTTCTAGGCAACCGGATGGATGCAGAGATGGTTCGGAGGGGAGAGAGCTATAAATAGGGAAGGGAGAAAACAAAAATAAGGTTCCAGAGAAATCCCTGGGGCTGGGGGTGGGGAGACAGGCGAAGGACATGGGGACAGCCCCTAACCCTTCATCAGGGGGAGCAAGACAGTTTCCCAGCTAGCTGCTCAGCAGGAGTCTCCAGGGTGCTGATGTGGACAAGCATCATGAGGCACTGAGAAGAAATGGCTTCAGAGCCATAGGGAATCTCAGAAAAGAAAGGGTTTCATTTGAGCAGAGTAGAGACGAGAGCAGGTGCTTAGGAGAAAAGAAGGCAGGCAAATGGAGAAAAAGCCAGGCTCAGCAGGGGCTCTTGGGAGGCCTGGCTGGTTTCAGCCTCCTACATACACAGAGGCAGACCCTACCTGGAACATTTACTCTCTCCAGATAGCCTCCTGGTGTCCTTTTTTGGGGGGGGGGGCGGGGAGCGGTTTCAGCTCTACCTCACCTCAACACTTGACCTGGCCAACTTATTTTTAAATTTTATGATAATTTTCTCACACTTATTAATTTGTGGGTAGGAAGGCACATCCAGAGAACAGTTTTCTAAAATTAGTTTTTTCCTCCTTCTACCATGTGAGTCCCAGGGATCAAACTCAGGTCATCAGGCCTGGCAGCAAGCCCCTTTACCTGGTGAGTCATCTCACTGCCCAGTGGCTACCTTCTTCTTCTCTTTCTTCTTCTTCTTCTTCTTCTTCTTCTTCTTCTTCTTCTTCTTCTTCTTCTTTGTTCCCCTTCTGCTCTTCAAGACAGGGTTTCCTCTGTGTAGCCTTGGCTGTCCTAGACTCACTTTATAGACCAGGCTGGCCTTGAACTTACAGCTATCTGCCTGGCTCTGCCTCTGCTGGGATCAGAGGCGTGTGCCGCCACGCCTGGCTTTGCAGTGGCTACCTTTTAATGTTGCTAGGCACCCATTCCTTTCAGACTTCCTATCACATCCTTTGATGTTTCCTTAAAGCTTGAATCGATCTTTATCCTCTTTCCATTTCTTCTCTTTTTGGAAGGTCATGGTCTTGCCTCAAATACATGGATCTCCTGGCTCAACCCCACATCTGGCATTTGAGTTATCACAACATTGAGGTTTCGGCAAAGCTCTCACTTGAAAGACCAGAGCATGGAGCATGCAACACATATGGACCATAAGCACCCTAAGCACACATGAGCACAGATACAAGCACAGCATATATGCACAGCCATACCATGAATGTAGTAATCACACATGGCTCAACAGGCACACAGTGTCACTACATTCTCCATGACATTGCACAAGTGTTTGTTATTTCCACATTTCTGTTTCCACTTTTGGCTGTTATCCATATTTTTCCATTTGTCTCTCTTCAAAGGCAGAGGACACAGGTTTTGGAAATTCCAAAGATCTTAATCAGGCCTAGGCCTCAATGTGGCTTTTGACATTTCTCAGCCATCAGCCCTGGCAGGTAGCTTTGCCTCTCCAGCTCCTGTTTTTCCTCTGTAGGTTGAGGTTGTAGCCATGAAATAATGAGAGTAGGGTTCAAGTGAGACTAATAAAGATCAGCACCACATGCTGGGGATGCAGTGGGAGCTCAGGACACACACACACACACACACACACACACACACACACACACACACACACAGCCATAAGACATAGGCTGGCATCTCTGCGGACACTTCTGGATTTGTGCCTGGAATACATTTAAAGTGAACCCTGCAGGGGAGAATGCTGATCTCTAAGCAGAACCCTTCTCAGCGGGGCCAGGTGTAGGGTTTGGCACTTGGGAAGAAGGAAATAAATCTCTTCACAGTCCAGATGGTAAATTTGGTTTTGACATATAAAAATGCGGATCAGGGGCTGAAGATAACAGGTAGAGCCAATAAATATATAAGGCTTTAAGGTTCTCTCTCTCTCTCTCTCTCTCTTACACACACACACACACACACACACACACACACACACACACACACACGCACAGAGGCTGGGTGTAATTAAATCAGGACAGACAGGGCTGGTGCCCAGATGGAATAGGTGTGCATAAACCACAGGTATTCACACTTAGAAAAATATGTCGTGCTGGTAAATTAACCCTATCTAGAAGCCAAAATTCAGCCGGAGGGCCATGCACTTGCATTCTCTCCAGAAGTCAGCGAGATGTAAGTAGCGTGGAAATTGAACCGGAAGGGACTTCCAGCTCTTAGAACTCTCAGTCATCCAAGCCCACCAGTTTGTTTCATGCGGTCATCATCTGTTAGCTGCTCTTGCTTCCAGACAGGAAGGCCTTGGTGACCAGAACACATTGGTCTCCCACAGGGTTAACGGCCTTCTCAGACTTGCCATTTCCTCTCCCTCCTGAGGAGAGGCCAAAAAGGGGAAAGAGGAGGACTGAATAGAGTAAGCTTCAAGGTGATGTTGAAGGGGCTTTTCTGCAGTAAACAGAGTATGGCTCCTGCGGCGCGTACGCAGACGCAGACCGGACCGTTTCTACTGCAAATGGAAGCTCCGCACAGATGGGGGCGGAGCCTCGAGCCAGGCGCTCTGTGCCAATAAAAGCTACGTTTCATTGCCTCCACTCAAAGCGGGTCTTATCGAGGTTCCCTTCTTAATCTGAGTCGGCGGGGGCCCCCTAGTGCTGATCCTGGTTTCCTCCAGGTTGCCTGGCATGCTTCTCAGTTTTCTGCAGACCCTCTTTTACTCGCACTGAAATCTCGAACTTTCAGTGGTGCCTGCCGGGAGCTCAGCCCTCTCCGGGGCTAAAGCCTCAAAAGGTTTTGTTTGTTTGCGTTGGGCAGGTGTGCGTAGATGTGTGTGGACTGGAGTGGGAGGGGTCTGCCAACGGTTAGTGAAGTCTTTCTGCCGCACAGCTGCAGCCCGGCCAGAGAGCGCAGGTCTGCACGTGCGCTCTGGCTTTGGTGCAGACATCCGGGCTCGCGAGTAGAGACCGCAGCGCGTGCATGAGTATTCACCGAGCCTGTGCGGTCCTTGCTTCTTTTGGCCCTGCACCCCCTTTCCTGCCAGGAGGTGGCGCCCAATGCTAACTTCCCGCCTCCAAGTCAACTTCAACCCCAGAGCGAGTGGCGGTGGGGACAATCACCCTCTGGGTCGTGGGCCGACGTGAAGTAGGAGATGTACCTGGGCTGAGTGTGCCTGAGCCCAAGGATCAAAGGAGCAGTCTGGGGCCCCAAATCCCATCCCTGCCCAGGCGGCGCCAGCTACAGACAGATTGGCTTTATTCATGGACACGCAGGGGGGGGGGCGGCTGGGCCTGCCCATCCCGGACACGCTCACACGGTGGGTGGGGGCTCTCCATGCCACAATCACAACACACGACGCCCGCTCTCGGACCGAGCGGGCTAAGGGAGGGGGCATGGCACGACCTGGCTCCTGGTTTGGGTTAAAAAAAACATTTTAGGGGTCGAGGTGGGGCTGCCCGGGGGCCCCTCGGAGAACCTCTGTTGGGATGGGGAAGGAGCCATAACTTTCCCATCTTGGTTTAAAAATACACAGAACATGCTACATCCGCGCAGACACTGGACCAGATGGAGGGTGAGTGGCAACACTGATGGGGCGGGGCTCCCGGCCGGACCTCTGCCCGACTGCAGTCCACGCCTCAAGGAATAACACTGGCAGGTAGGACAGACAGAAGGGCAGGGAAGACACTAACACAGGCCCAGAGGAGGTGCCTCGGAGCCTAAGGAAGATCTCGTGTTTGGGGTGAGGGTCGGGGGGTGGGGGTGGGGGGAAGGTATAAGGACAGCCCTGGCTCTGGGGGTGAGGGGTGTGGCAGGGACAGGGGCAGGGAAGGAATTGTGCTGCTGGTGCGGGGGCCCTTCTGGACCCTTACGCCTCTGGCTCATATTCCTGATATTCCTCCTGTATCAGGGGAGGGGTGGGACAGAGAAGAGCACAAAGGAAGAGTTGGAGACTGAGTGGTCAAGTGTAGTCTACCACATCCCTCCCCATCAAGAAGGAACAAGGTTTGTCCCACCCACTGGGCAGGAAGAAACCTGGAGTTGGGGCCAGCTGAGACATTCCTAGGCGGTTGTGCCTAGGGCCCGGCATAACGCCATCTATCCTCTCTGTCCTCCCCTCCTTACTTACAAGCCCCGCACCCCCAGCCCAACTTGATTATGCTAGAGACTTCCCACCAAGCTAGGGATGGCTTCACTCTTCAGGGGTGCCCCTCCCCCAGCCCTGCTGCCCACTCACCTGGGGTGGCTCCTCATAACTTTCCCCTTCAGGCTCCATCAGGGGTTCAATCAGGGGCTCCTCAGCGGCCTCTTGGGCCACCTCCTCTGGCTGTGAACAGAGAAGAGCAGGGCTATGTGGGTGGCTGGACACCCCTTAAAGTCCCAGGCTAGGGTGCTGCTGGTTGCCTGAAAGAGTGAGGCCGACTAGGAAGGCTTTGAGGTGAGGTGTTTACTTGGAGGTCTGAGAAGTGAGATGGAGGTGTGAATTCCCACCCCACTCTTTAGGACGGGTAAGAGTGTAGAGAAGGCTGAGTGCCCTGTGTTACTCAGTCCCCCCTACACCCCCTCTACCCCCCCCCCCCCCCGAGATAGCACACCAGTCCCTGCCTAGGCATAGTCAAACTGCTAGACTCACTATAGGACCCAGGAGAGAGCTCTAGAAGCTTTCCTCCAGGGCAGAAGGGAACTAGAGGCTGGAGAGGGGCTCTCTGTCATTCCCGCCACTGCCTTCCACCCATCCCTCCCTCCCCCAGGGCTGAGCTTGGCCTGATTTCTTCACTGTAGCTATTTTAAGATAAGCTGGAAGCAACAGCTCATGGTGTTGCTTGGATGTGTGAGCTAAGACTCTCCCCTCCCCCCTTGCATCTGCTGCCCAGATGGGCACAGACCAATGAGCATGGATGTAGAGGTCTGTTAGACACATGGCTGGCCACCTGCAAACGAACACATATATGTAAACACATGATAACTTGGGGTATATGCGTGGCTGTGGAAGACCACATGTGGGCTGGCACATTTCTAGGACCAGGACCCTGGAGCTGTGGTACTGAGAAGCTGGCACTTTCACTTGCCCTAGCCCCTTAGAGTGTTGTCTTTCTCTGCTTCTGTGGGTACAGGGGTATACAGCTCCTGTCAATGAGGATGGTGGCTCATTCCTCTCTTCGTGGAGATGACCAAAGTGATTTTAAAAAAATGTCCCAAGTTACCCAGCTGTGATCAGAACCTAGGAAAGGTGATGCCATGTTCAAAGACCCAGCTCAAGGCCTTGAAGGTAGTTTCCTGCTGGAGCGTGTGTGTCTAGCATGCTAAAAGCCTTGGGCTCCATCTGCAGCACTCCTGTTCACAAACGAATCCCAACTTGAGCCCTTTGCTTAGAAATGAATACAGCAGGACAATAGCATGGCTCTGGCCATGTGGCCTAACCACAGTGGAGCACAGCTCAGCGGCAATGGAGAGTGGTGGCACAAACAGCAGCATGCTTAGAAGTCACACTGTGGAGTAGAAAGAACAACACAGAAGAACATGTGCTGTTCATGATGGCATACATGCACATGAGATTAAAAGGCACCCAACCAGTGTGTAGCGATGGCAGTCAGGAAGCAGGCACTGTTGGAAGGGGGTAGGCAGGGCCCGGACAGAAGGGAGCTAAGTGAGCACACAGGATGCAAGTGCTTGGGAGACATCCTCTCCGTGAACCAGGCATGTCCCACTGCCTCATGTATGCCTGGCTAAGGATAAGGGACTTTAAGGACGGCATTGTGCAGGAATTCTGGAGGTGGTTTGTGTCTTGACCTGGCTTCTGGCTTCATTGGGGAGACTCTTTTCTAAGATGTCTTTCTTTTTGGAGTGTGTGTGTGTGTGTGTGTGTGTGTGTGTGTGTGTGTGTGTGTGTGTGCGCGCGCGCGCGTGTGTGTTTGTGTGTGTGTGTTTGTGTTTAAAGCAGTCTTCAAATTTATTTTTATTTTATGTGTATGAGTGCTTGTCTGTGTATATGTCTGTGTACCATGTGCATGCCTGGTACCTACAGAGAATTCAAGAGCACAGAGTCCTTTAGAACTTGAGTTTCAGATGGCTGTGAGCTACACTGTGGATGCTGGGAACCTAACTCAGGACCTTTGCAAGAGCAGCAAGTGCTTTTGACTGCTGAGCCATCTCTCCAGTCCTATCTATACCCCTGGCAGGCCCCGTGTTCATTGTTGACCTGTTCATGCAGCATTCACAGTTTGCAGGCCAGACTTTCTATCTCAGTAGCTCTCAAGGTGTGGTCTCTGGAGTTGCAGCACTAAAGTCCCCTGTGGACTTTAACTCCTCATTTCTGCCACAGGATGTTTGTGTTTACTGTTCAAAACTACTACAGTTCCAGGACTTCTTCTCAGGGTCGTCTTGCCTTCATCCTTTGGCTGTCAGCTCAAATGGTATCTCCCCAGGGGGGAAAAACCGCTCCTGGATTGAGTAGTTCTCTCACAGTGTTCTATCCCATCACAGTGCACACACATACCCTGTCTGAAATCATCATGCTCACTGGCTGGCTTTGCACTGTGTCTTCTCACTGCCTCGGTAGCATGAATGCAGCTGTGGAGCCACTAAGAACAAATCTCCACTGATATGGACATCCAGTCAATGAAAGGAAATGAATGATCAAGCAGTGACATGTTCAGCCGTGGCCAGGAATATCTGGGGTCATGCTGGTAAGTGGCCTATGCACTGAAAGTCCCTTCTGGGTCCCTTCACAGGGAGCATGGCGTCTATACACACTTCCCCACAGCTTCATCCTGAGCCAAGTATAGCACAGACTTGTAGGAAGGGAGGTGAGCAAGCCTGTGCCCCAGGCTGGGGGAGTCGAGGTGGAGTGAAGGGCAGCAGATATGTGGGCGCCCTATGTGTGATATGTGGTGGGGGGAACCACTTGCCTTCAGGTCTGTGGGGAACTCCTCCTTCTTCACCAGGCCTGTGGCTGCTGCAATGTTCCCAGCCCCTGAGAACACTGCTCCTCCCAGATGTGACGCTTGCTCCTTGGTTTTCTCAGCCACTAGAGCAGGAAGGGATGTGGGGTTGGGGCTCGGTGCCAGAAGCCTCCACATTGCGTCCCAGAGCCTCCCCTCTCCAGGGTCAACCCCACACCGAAGCCTCAGGAGACCCCCACCCCTTCACCCACATAAAGCACTAGGACTGGTCTGGTACCTGAGGCCACGCCTTGTACCACGCCCTCTTTGGTCTTGCTTCCTATGGGAGGAAAGAGGAGCATATTTAAGGAGTCTGTGCGCAGGGAGCAGATTCCAACCCAGCACAGGGGTTACACATTGTGCAGAGAACCAAGTTAGCAATGGATCCCCTGAACTGCCTCCCAGGACCCCTACACCCCCTAACTGTCACCCCCATGCTAACTCCACTCAGTCCCTAGACTTATTTCCACAGGCTTTCAGGTCTCCTGTCCCAGAGCCCATACCCTCCCCAGTGGGGGCTGGCTGAGGACCAGTGCAAAGCTCTTAGCTGGTTAACAGTTTGGGCAGTGGTGGTGGTGTAGTCCGTTCTTCATAACTGGAAGAGAGAAGCTCAGTAAGGGTCCTGCAGTCAGTTAGTGGTTGAATGAGCATTCAAGGCTGACTTGAAACTCCTGCTCCAGCTACGATGTAGCCAGGATGGGAGGCAGGGGCACTGGAAGGAACAGAGCCATGCCCTTGCCTCATGAACTGCCCCTGCTGCATCTCTGCTAGCCTGACTCCTCCAAACAAGGGGCCAGCTCCTCCTTCTGAGTAAAGTGGAGATTGTTAGGTGCAAGTGAATCTAAAGGTGATGTACGGATTGTAGGAGGCACTCACGACATTGGCTGGGTCTTCACTAGGATGCTGGAAAGGCACTGGGAGAGGCAAGAAACTCTGACCATAGGGTGTGTATCCTCCAAGCACTGGGGCGGCAGTGCGGGTGGGGGTGGGGGGGCGGGGCTGTTATGTGAAGACTTAACAACCAAAGGCTGGTAAGCCTAGGCTAAGGCCTCTACAGCGGGGATGAGGCGAAGATAGCCAGAGGTAACGGTGAGGCCAGGGTGGGATGAAGTGTACCCTAAGGCTAAGGCCAGCCAGAGCTTGGATGCAGAGGGGGCAGGAGTCAAGCTGCAGGTTATTCATTCACTCACCAACAAACTGTTTGCACGTTTTACGTTCAAGGCCTGGGCTAATGGCCCACTGTCTGTCCTTGAGTAGTAGGGAAAAAATATTTAGATTCCAGGGACTGCAAGAGGTGGGCGGACACTGCCTGGGCCTTGAGAAATGGATATTCTAAAAGGAGATTAAGGAGGAGAAACCAAAAGCATGGAGCCAGGCAGGCATGACACCACCTGAGTCCCAGGAGCATTGGGTAGGGTGAAAACAGTGCTGGAAATGTAGGCTAAGGTAGGCATGGTGGCTATAGGTGCCAAGGCCATGACACAGAGGTTCCTGGGCAAGGGAAGGAGGTAGGAAGACCTTCTAAGAGGAAAGGCCTCATGGCTGGGAAAGGCAGAGCCCATTAGCAGAGAGACATTAATGAGGTTCCAGGGCTTAAGGAGTGAAAGAGACTGGCGGGGGAGGGGGGTGCGGGGGTGAGGAGGGAGGCCAGGCCTTAGCTAGGCTGACGTGGGATCAAGACACTCTTCTGCTGAGTGTAATCACTACTGCTCTTGTCACAGGTGCCAATGCCTCCTGCCCTATCTCCTCTGCAATTTGCTCTGTCCCCGAAGGTCAGAGGGACCATTCTGAACTGGTCAGATCATGCCTGTCCCTCACTTATAGCCTCTAACGGCAACTTTAACAATATTTCAGCCTGGCATGTAACATCTTCTTATGGATCGGACCTTGCCTACCAATCTGAGCTCTTCTTCCAGCGTGACTCCTGCCCTCTGCTTTTCAGCCCATTCTATGTTCTTTGCATCCCAACTTCCTGCCTTCCCAGGCTCCTTAGTGTTCAGGGCTGATCCTACACATCACCTTTGCCTGGAGCTCCCCCCTTTTTTTGCTCTTTCCCCCAAAGTGATCCCCACACTTGCTGCTTGATGTCACATGCCATCTCTCACCATCAGGAGACCACAGCTTTGTCTCTTTAGCATCCACACAATGCTTGGTACTTGGGATGCTTTTAATTATCACAACCCAAATCTGCCATGACCTTGGGCAAACTATCCTGGTCTTCTATATCTTTTCCACAAGAGCAAGTCCTGACCCACGACCTGAGCACCA